>NW_027362095.1:1447500-1782500 GCF_039654945.1 Dendrobates tinctorius
GAAAAGATAAGTTTTAAACAAGAAAATGCAACATAGACAGAACTCAATTTAACTACTTCAGTTCCTATCATTCCCCCCTTTGACATCTTTATTCTTCACAATCTGGAACACTGGATCCTGCAACGACAGCTGATAGTGCCCTATTCACCAGGTACTATCCCAGGCCAACGGGTTGCCCGAGGGAGACAGGTATCTTCTTTTACCCTCTCCATCCCCCAGTTACTAAGGCCACGTCTGTCATCACAAGAGTACGCTCCTTCATGCCAGAAATGAGATGTCAACCTAAAACCCCTACTGGTAACCATTTATATGCATTGTCTCCACATATCCAGTACATGTCACTAGGTAGGTCCCATAGGGCTGAATGTTGTAATACCAGTCTATGAACCAGATCTATGAACGCAGATACATTCTGAAGCATACACCAATTTGGAAGTTGTCCTAAAGGGCTACAATAGCCTACATCGGGATTTCCACAGGTGGGAGTTCCTTTCTCATATCCAGATGACTCATTGCAAGGTATATTACCTGAAATATTAAAACAAGTTTCATTATTGCCCTGGGGAAATAAATTGGAATACTCCCAGGACGTGTTATGCAACCTTCTTTCTAGCAGTATT
Source organism: Dendrobates tinctorius (assembly GCF_039654945.1). Taxonomy (NCBI): domain Eukaryota; kingdom Metazoa; phylum Chordata; class Amphibia; order Anura; family Dendrobatidae; genus Dendrobates; species Dendrobates tinctorius. Next base: position 1,448,121 of record NW_027362095.1, read on the forward strand.
GGTTTGAAGGCATCAGTAAAGTGGGAAGTTACATTAAAACTAACTTGTAGGCCATACATTGGAATTTGCCCCAGGTAGGTTAATCGAGTTCTATTCCTGGGTACCCAAGCCCCCCTTTATATGCCAGATATTGAAGGTGTGCATTACTTCCTGAAAGGTTACCCTGCCACCAAGGGTATCCTACCCATCCCACAATAGGTATTCCAACAGTTGTGTTCCATAACTTCACATTATTTGTGGCATTATTAGCAAGTGTATCAGAACAACTGGTCCAGGCAAATAATTCCTCGGGTGGCACAGGAATAACAAGGAACGGAATACTAGTGGCTGATACTGGTGAATGTGTGCAGATCCAGCAATCTGCTGGAGGCTGAGTGTCATTTAACCAATCATTCAGTAATTTTTCATGATGTTGTATAAACTTATTATTCAAGGACATTGGAGAATTTAGATTGTCCCACGCAGCTACCATTATTACAGATAATGCAACAAAACTAAACCAAAACATTATGCACTCTTATGCTTTGTTAACTCCTGTGGCTAGTTTGCAATGTGATGCGTGGATCCAGGTTGGTCGTCCTTCCAACTTAACAGAAGTAGGCGTTGTCAGGAGTACTTGGTAAGGTCCCTGATATCGGGGTTCAAGGGTCTTTCTGGAGTGTTTCTTGACATATACGTAATCACCAGGTTGCAGACAGTGAGTTCCTTCCACACTATCTGGATCTGGAATGGAAGAGAAAACTAGAGAATGCATTTGAGTTAAATGCTTTTGCAACTGGATTACATAACTTGTCAAATTATCCACATTGAGTGTTAAGACCTGTGGGTAGTACAACCCTGTGTTTGGTGGTCTTCCAAACAGTATCTCGAAGGGTGACAGTTTAGCTTTCCCCGTGGGTGTGTGCCTTACTGAGAATAATGCTAATGGGAGACACTCTGGCCATGGTCTATGGGTCTGCTTCATGGTTTTCTGTATTTTCAATTTTAGTGTCCCGTTCATTCTTTCTACCTTCCCTGAACTCTGTGGGTGGTAGGGTGTATGAAATGCTTGTTCTACACCTATCATTTGCATTACATTTTGCATTACCTCAGCAGTAAAGTGTGTACCTCTGTCTGATTCAATTGTTTCAGGGACACCGAATCGTGGTACTAGTTCCATCACCAGTTTCTTTGCAGTAGCTCGAGCTGTAGCCGTTTTCACCGGGTAGGCCTCTGGCCATCCAGAGAAGAGATCTACACATACTAGGATATTTGCATACACTCCTACCTTGGTAACTGTATGTCGTCAATCTGCCGTCTCTGAAACGGGTAGAGAGGCCTAGGTGTCGCTTTCTTAGGGACTTTTACTGTTTTACCTGGGTTGTGCTGTGCACAGATGAGGCATGATTGTACAAGTTTCGCGGCTGCGTAACTGAAACCAGGAGCGATCCAGAAGGCATCTACCATGGCACACATGTGACTTTTTGAGGTGTGATTGGGGCCATGTGCTGCTTGCGCCATGATTGGGAACAGGGACTTTGGTGGGCACATTTTATCCTTATTCTCCCATACTCCATTTGAGTTCAGCTCAGCTCCCAGTCTCCCCCGGTGTACCTTCTCTGTTTGGGCAGCCTTTTGCTGGAGGGATTTCAGGACATCTAGACCCAATGTGGCTGGAATACGCTGACTCCCCGCCACCGTCCACTGCTCTCTCTAGGCCGCCTTGTGCTATTTTAGCAGCCTCGTTCGCCCTTCTATTGCCCTCTACCTCCACGGAGTCACCTTTGTGTGTGCTTTTACCTTGACAATGCCAAACTGGACTGGTAACATCAATGCCTCCATCAATTGTTTCACCAGCTCTGCATTTTTAATGGGCTTCGAATCTGTGAAAATATTAGCGACTTTACCTGCAGCGGCTCTACACGCCTCAGTGAGTGCTTTCAACTCTGCCTCCTGCGCCGACATGTGAGGAGAGAGTGGTTCCGCTCGGATTACCTCATGTGAGTATACTACTGCATATCCAGTGTAGAATCGTCCATCCTGGTGGTATCTGGGGCCATCTACAAAAAAGAAACTCAAAGTCTGCATTAGGAACAGGTTTTTCATGAATGTGTGCAAACCCAACTGTCTCCTGACTCATCAGTTCTATGCAGACATGTTCATGCGTCATGTCAAAGTATCCTTCCTCACTTGCTAATACGGTCACCAATTCCCCCTTTTCTGAATCCACAGGCAGGAGGGTGGCTGGATTCAGAACGTTACATCTTGTGAGGAGTGACATACTCAGGAATTAGTAGAGCACACTCAAGTTGGAGCTATCTGGCCATAGACAGATGTTTTGGTTGAACTTGTAGGAGTATGGCATGGATGTCATGTGGGGAATAGATTGTCAAAAGAAACGTCAGTGTCATCTCACATGCCTTCCCTATTACGTCTCCACTTTTTTCCTTGTGCTCCAGCATACATGACAGGTCGTTTTATTGTCCTTGTTTGCTCAATTTCTTTAGCTACCTTAAGGAGGTCTTTCAGATCTACATGTCTCCATTCAGGTCTGGCTGTCTGTACTGCGTCTCGTAAGTCTTTGTTCATACCGTCAATGAATGCATTCACCAGTATTCTAACATCAAGTGGGTTTATGCAAATGTACCCCATGTCTGCCCATTTCAGCTGTAACCGTCCAAAGTACATCTCTACACTCTCTCCTTTTTGCTGTGTCACATTAGTCAGGAGTACAGACTGCTCTGATTGTTCCACTGCAGCCCATTGTCTTAGTGACTCACAGTACGTCTCCCCAGATCGTGCAGTTTTATCATCCATGCCCCAAGCCTGATTCTTTGTCACATCTGTGTGTGTCTTAATTATATGTCCTAGTGCGTCACCTGCCTTTAAACTCACCAACCTCTCTAGGTCTGCCCAGGTACACTTATATGTCTGCTGTACTTCCTTTATGTGTCTGTAAAACAGGAATGGTTGGTCTTCAGGGTCAGGCAGCTGCTTCAGCAAAGCTAGCTGGTCAGAGGGGCTCCAGGGACAATACTCCTGCATCTTTCTTATTCTAGTCACACTTCTAGGTCCTGATGGGGTTGGTCGTCTGATGTCTACTGTCAGCTTACTCCTCAAGGGCCAATGTCCCCACTACCCACTATCCACACTATTATGTCAGCTTCTTATGATCTTGTCTGGATAGGATTTAGTGCAATTCTCTTAGGTCAGTAGCACAGGTCACACAAGTAGCTATTCAGTCTGGGTTTGTCTGAGTCTGACCACAGTGTTTACAAGTCCATCTGTTTTGTCTGGGTCTCTGGTTACACTTTGTCAATCAAACATTCATAATACACCTTCCATACTGCTGCACATTCTCAAGCATCATTTATTCACTTGCTATTTTCTTCCCTTGTCTGTGCCTTTTTGTACATCCAAACATTCACACTCTAGTATTTTTGCCTTTTTCAATATTTGTCCCACTTGTTTTACTGCTTCCTTCCTGCTCTGTCTTTTGTAATTTGACACAATTTGCTATACAAATCAATCACACAACTAGAAGCAGGTTCAAACACATTAATGACCAAGCAATCACTTACAATGACCAAACAATCACTTACAATTCCCTTCTAAATTAGGCACCATATCTTACTTTTAACTTCCAATCTTCAATTAAGTACTGTTGCTTTAAAATGCACAAATCTTTCAGCGCGTACCTTACGGATAGAATTACAGAGAATTTTGAGCACAGCTCACACTCAGCAGAGATAAGAGCGAAGGGAGAAGAAAAACTGCGCAGCGCCATCTTTCCTCCCTCCCGTCAGAATGCAGCGTCGTCCTTCACAGAATTCTGTAGTTCTTTAGACTTATCAAAATCAATTTCTACAAAGAAACTCAAAATCACGGGATTTCACTGTAAGGGTAGATAACTGTATAATGAGATTAACCATGCCTTGCCCTTTTTCTGGCCAAATGCATTCAGGAAACTTTACAATGTAATGCCACATATAACACGAACTATATCATTACTCAATTCATTCAGTCTCAGATGTAGATTTGAAATATCTATAACGCATCTGTCCGGGATTCCACCACAACTAGAAAGGTCACAAATCTCTTGACACAAAAATGATGTGTGATGATTCATTCATACGTGCTCATTCACTGATTTTTTTTTTTTTATTTTTTTTTTACTCAATTACTCATCTCTCATCTTATTCAAAGGTTCTCATAGACATATATACAAGGATTCACACAGCCTGCCTATCTTGCACTTTGGATTTGATTAATACTTTTTCCAGGTTCTTTGCTGCACTACTTCCATATCTATCCTCAATTATATCACATAACCGGTCTCCTTCTTCAGGTGTCTTTCCCTGACTGTTCCCCATCTTTCTATCCTGTTTCTCTTGTTTCTTCCTGTTAGTCCCCTGCCTTAGGTGGTGTATTGGGTAAGCTCAAGACTAGGCTCTACTATACCTCGTTACCTTCTTCCTAAGGTGCCAACAGGTTAAACGGGGTGTCTGTTCCTCCTTGTACTACGTGTCTCGTGTACTTATATGCTAGGTAGCATCCGAACAGTAACACTCCCACAACACACAGGATTGTAAACAAAGTATCCATTTATCGGGGTTCTTCAGTCATATCCTGTCACAGGCTCATTTCGTGGTCCTGTGCTCATTCGGTCACACTCTTATCTGTCACAAGGTTTATTCGTAAAGGGTGTTGATTTAAGCTTAGGCGGTGACCTCCCCGAAAGGACGCTGTCACATGACCCAGTTAGGCAATATCACCACTCTTTGAACGAATACCTACTGTGCAGCTTATTTGTCTACTTTCCACAGTCCTTCAAATCAAGGCAGTCACTCAACAACCTCCTCTATTCCTAGTGCGGAACCGTCTATTGTGAAAAACTTGTCCGTCCAGGCTGCGCAGTATGAACTGTTCACCCAGCCTTATATTCCGTAATGTCAGACCTCTCAACATGTCACTCAATGGGACATGTGTATTCAATGCTAACAATACCCACCACTGTTCTCCCTTCTTGAAGTGATGAAACTTTTTATGTTTGTGTCTGGGGTTGTCCCTGCAAATGTCCAATCACCATACCCGTTATGATTTGCATCAGTTCTTCTCCTAAAAATAGCAGTACACAGGCAGAATCTGCAATAGCCTCTCATTCGGACAGGAATTACATATGCGTGTCACACCCGATTTCCTCAGAGTTCTTATATGGACCTAATTTTATGGCCCCCTCCTCTACTAGATTCCCCTTGATACGGACCTTAGTTATAATGATAGATTATGAAGAGCAGAGAAGAGAAGAATTGATCTCTTACCTGGCCAGGTGTTTAGGTCTGCTGTTCACAATTTCATCAGTAACTGGAGTGGTCTGTAGATCGGGTAGTCTTGGAGAGGTGCATATATAAGGTCCCTGTTTCGGGCGCCAGGAAACTGTCGGGATCCCTCAGATATCTCTTTCTTCTGAAGGACCGATGTTCTTGGGTGTAAGGCACCATATGTCTCTAATTGATTGCTTCGTCGAGAAGGATAACACAGACACAAGCTGTATAATACCACTCGGGATGCCTGCCAAGACGCCTCTGGCTTATCAGTTAGGCTTCCATCTTTTATAGCAAAGAATTTAAACATTTACAGACATGCGCAGTATAAAAAATGATTTCACAACTTGTTTTCTACAAAGAAAGTCATGTAGGCTAAAAAGCAGGAGTATTTGACCTTGGTTCACAAGGGAACAGAAAAGATAAGTTTTAAACAAGAAAATGCAACATAGACAGAACTCAATTTAACTCCTTCAGTTCCTATCACCATCCTCCTGAAAGTTCCCTGTTTTGATCCCGGGCAGAAACATGTGGCTTTTCTTTATTTTGATCACAAACGTATATTGTTGGCTTAATTAGCCTTAGTTAGCATATTCTATTGCTGGTTTAATGAGCATTACTTTTACCAATGTGATTATTTCTACCTGTTTTTGCTTTTGGCAAGCATGTGTGTTTTTGACAGTGTCTAAGGTGTTCCTAATTCAAGGAACACCTGATAAGATCAAGGTGCGAAAGCAGGCATCTAGGTGCTTTTTCTTTTTGGCTTTTGGACAAAGGCATGAGAATGTTTTGTGGAGCATGGTTTTGTTTCCCTGTTTGTTCTTTTTCTCCAATAGCCTGACAAATGAAAGGTTCCTGTGTTGCAAAATGCACTTTGTCCTGTCTTCAGACATAGAGGAAGACCTCTTGACTTTGGCTGGCTGTTTTTTTCTTTTTCAAGTTCATTTCAGCATGTTTAAACATCTTTAGCTTTGCATGGAGTTTCTGAAGTGTAGTGGTTGTCACGTTCACCTCACACGCAAACGGTCCCCAGTTCAAAACTGGATAGAAGCATGACATTAGGTGTTGATATTAAAGCTTTTGACGTTGAGTCTTTGTTCTCGATGGCTCATCATGACCACAGTAACCTTCCTCAGCCGGTTTCTGTAGTGTAGTGGTTATCACTTTCGCCTAACACGCGAAAGGTCCCCAGTTCGAAACTGGGCAGAAACACGCTGTTACCCTTTGGTATCCAAGCTTTTGACTTTCAGTTCTTGATCTCGATTACTTGTTGTCACCACAGTAAGCGCTTGCATCCGGTTTCTGTAGTGTAGCCGTTATCACGTTCGCTTCACACGTGAAAGGTCCCCAGTTCGAAACTGGGCACAAACACAGCTTTTTCTCTTGGAAAACGATCTTTTTGACTTTCAGTGCTTGTTGTTTATTGCTTGCCATGACCACAGCATTTTTTGTTCGTTTATATCGGTTGGTTTCTGTAGTGTAGCGGTTATCACTTTTGCTTTACACGCGAAAGGTCCTCAGTTCGAAACTGGGCAGAAACACAGCGTTCCTCTTGCAAACTAGCGCTTTTGACAATGAGTGCTTGATCTTTAATGCTTGCCATGACCACAGTAAACGCTCTTGTCTGGTTACTGTAGTGTAGTGATTGTCCTGTTTGTTATACTCCTGAAAGTTCCCTGTTTTGATCCCGGGCAGAAACATGTGGCTTTTCTTTATTTTGATCACAAACGTATATTGTTGGCTTAATTAGCCTTAGTTAGCATATTCTATTGCTGGTTTAATGAGCATTACTTTTACCAATGTGATTATTTCTACCCGTTTTTGCTTTTGGCAAGCATGTGTGTTTTTGACAGTGTCTAAGTGTTCCTAATTCAAGTAACACCTGATAGGATCAAGGTGCGAAAGCAGGCATCTAGGTGCTTTTTCTTTTTGGCTTTTGGACAAAGGCATGAGAATGTTTTGTGGAGCATGGTTTTGTTTCCCTGTTTGTTCTTTTTCTCCAATAGCCTGACAAATGAAAGGTTCCTGTGTTGCAAAATGAACTTTGTCCTGTCTTCAGACATAGAGGAAGACCTCTTGACTTTGGCTGGCTGTTTTTTTCTTTTTCAAGTTCATTTCAGCATGTTTAAACATCTTTAGCTTTGCATGGAGTTTCTGAAGTGTAGTGGTTGTCACGTTCACCTCACATGCGAACGGTCCCCAGTTCGAAACTGGATAGAAGCATGACATTAGGCATTGATATTAAATCTTTTGACGTTGAGTCTTTGTTCTCGATGGCTCGTCATGACCACAGTATCCTTCCGCAGCCAGTTTCTTTAGTGTAGTGGTTATCACGTTCGCCTAACACGCGAAAGGTCCCCAGTTTGAAACTGGGCAGAAACACGCTGTTACCCTTTGGTATCCAAGCTTTTGACTTTCAGTTCTTGATCTCGATTGCTTGTTGTCACCAAAGTAAGCACTTGCATCCGGTTTCTGTAGTGTAGCTGTTATCACTTTCGCCTCACACGCGAACGGTCCCCAGTTCGAAACTGGATAGAAGCATGACATTCGGCGTTGATATTAAAGCTTTTGACGTTGAGTCTTTGTTCTCGATGGCTCGTCATGACCACAGTAACCTTCCGCAGCCGGTTTCTGTAGTGTAGTGGTTATCACGTTCGCCTAACACGCGAAAGGTCCCCATTTTGAAACTGGGCAGAAACACGCTGTTACCCTTTGGTATCCAAGCTTTTGACTTTCAGTTCTTGATCTCGATTGCTTGTTGTCACCAAAGTAAGCACTTGCATCCGGTTTCTGTAGTGTAGCTGTTATCACTTTCGCCTCACACGCGAACGGTCCCCAGTTCGAAACTGGATAGAAGCATGACATTCGGCGTTGATATTAAAGCTTTTGACGTTGAGTCTTTGTTCTCGATGGCTCGTCATGACCACAGTAACCTTCCGCAGCCGGTTTCTGTAGTGTAGTGGTTATCACGTTCGCCTAACACGCGAAAGGTCCCCATTTTGAAACTGGGCAGAAACACGCTGTTACCCTTTGGTATCCAAGCTTTTGACTTTCAGTTCTTGATCTCGATTGCTTGTTGTCACCACAGTAAGTGCTTGCATCCGGTTTCTGTAGTGTAGCGGTTATCACGTTCGACTCACTCGCGAAAGGTCCCCAGTTCGAAACTGGGCAGAAACACAGCTTTTTCTCTTGGAAAATGATCTTTTTGACTTTCAGTGCTTGTTCTTTATTGCTTGCCATGACCACAGCATTTTTTGTTTGCTTGAATCGGTTGGATTCTGTAGTGTAGCGGTTATCACGTTCGCTTTACACGCGAAAGGTCCTCAGTTTGAAACTGGGCAGAAACACAGCGTTCCTCTTGCAAACTAGTGCTTTTGACAATGAGTGCTTGATCTTTAATGCTTGCCATGACCACAGTAAACGCTCTTGTCTGGTTACTGTAGTGTAGTGATTGTCCTGTTTGCCTTCCTCCTGAAAGTTCCCTGTTTTGATCCCGGGCAGAAACATGTGGCTTTTCTTTATTTTGATCACAAACGTATATTGTTGGCTTAATTAGCCTTAGTTAGCATATTCTATTGCTGGTTTAATGAGCATTACTTTTACCAATGTGATTATTTCTACCCGTTTTTGCTTTTGGCAAGCATGTGTGTTTTTGACAGTGTCTAAGTGTTCCTAATTCAAGTAACACCTGATAGGATCAAGGTGCGAAAGCAGGCATCTAGGTGCTTTTTCTTTTTGACTTTTGGACAAAGGCATGAGAATGTTTTGTGGAGCATGGTTTTGTTTCCCTGTTTGTTCTTTTTCTCTAATAGCCTGACAAATGAAAGGTTCCTGTGTTGCAAAATGCACTTTGTCCTGTCTTCAGACATAGAGGAAGACCTCTTGACTTTGGCTGGCTGTTTTTTTCTTTTTCAAGTTCATTTCAGCATGTTTAAACATCTTTAGCTTTGCATGGAGTTTCTGAAGTGTAGTGGTTGTCACTAGAGTTGAGCGACTTTTGGTTTTTTAGGGTCGCGTTTCGTTTCGTGAAACCCGACTTTTCCAAAAGTAGGGTCGAGCAAGATCGTCCGATTATAGGGAGAAGTCGGGGTCGTCCCGAAACACGAATCCCAATGTAAGTCAATGGGGAATAAAAGTCGGCAGTGAGAGGAGGACAGGAAACACACCTACAGTGCCCATTTGAATGCCAAAAGCATCAATTCTTCTTACTTAAGCTTGTCAACCTTAATTAACTTCATAATACAAGTTACGCACTGAAAAATGGGGGTTATTTGGCTAAATTTGTGGGGGGGGAGGGCTGGCTGCAGGTTTTCATGTGCCCTGGGCGAAAGAGCGCCCCTTTAACACATACCACAACTCATCATGCTCCGATACGGCAGAGAAATAGCGGTATAGTACAATGAAAAATACCTCACTTTTTACATCTCATGACGAGGCCCATCTATTTCTCCATACAAAATCATTGGTCCCATATAATGTTTGAAACAGTATATGATGAGCTCCACATAATGCTACAGTATATGTTGGTCCCCATGGATGAAGCTCCACTGTCTTATGGGCCCAAATAATGCTCCAAACATAATGGGCCCCATTTCTAATGCTCTAGTGTATAATGGGCCCTGTAAATGCTGCTCCAGTGTCTGATGTCCACCTTTGGAATGTTCCAGTGTATGGTGGGCCCCATCTATCATTCTCCAGAGTATAGTGCGCCTCAAAAATTGCTGTCCCAACATAGAAAACAATCAAATAAGTCTCCTCGCTAGGGAATCCCTGTACTTGTCTGGACAGGTGCTGTAGCTTGCTTAACAGCTCGCCAGCCGTTCTCACGCCCAGTATGGATTGCACGTGATTGCACAAACGTTAGAAAGGGTACCGTATCCCTGGATAACATGTATGGATAGCGTACACATTCAAAATATATGTCTATACAGCATGAGGCAGGCTCAGACGGTGTTAGGGCCAGTATGGATTGCACGTCATTGCACAAAGGTTAGAAGGGGTACCGTATCCCCGGATAACATGTATGGATAGCGTACACATTCAAAATATATGTCTTTACAGCATGAGGCAGGCTCAGAGAGTGTTAGGCCCAGTATGGATTGCACGTCATTGCACAAAGGTTAGAAGGGGTACCGTATCCCCGGATAACATGTATGGATAGCGTACACATTCAAAATATATGTCTATACAGCATGAGGCAGGCTCAGACGGTGTTAGGCCCAGTGTGGATTGCACGTCATTGCACAAAGGTTAGAAAGGGTACCGTATCCCCGGATAACATGTATGGATAGCGTACACATTCAAAATATATGTCTATACAGCATGAGGTAGGCCCAGTATGGATTGCACGTCATTGCACAAAGGTTAGAAGGGGTACCGTATCCCCGGATAACATGTATGGATAGCGTACACATTCAAAATATATGTCTATACAGCATGAGGCAGGCTCAGACGGTGTTAGGCCCAGTATGGATTGCACGTCATTGCACAAAGGTTAGAAGGGGTACCGTATCCCCGGATAACATGTATGGATAGCGTACACATTCAAAATATATGTCTATACAGCATGAGGCAGGCTCAGACGGTGTTAGGCCCAGTATGGATTGCACGTCATTGCACAAAGGTTAGAAGGGGTACCGTATCCCCGGATAACATGTATGGATAGCGTACACATTCAAAATATATGTCTATACAGCATGAGGCAGGCTCAGATGGTGTTAGGCCCAGTATGGATTGCACGTCATTGCACAAAGGTTAGAAGGGGTACCGTATCCCCGGATAACATGTATGGATAGCGTACACATTCAAAATATATGTCTATACAGCATGAGGCAGGCTCAGACGGTGTTAGGCCCAGTATGGATTGCACGTGATTGCACAAAGGTTAGAAAGGGTACCGTATCCCTGGATAACATGTATGGATAGCGTACACATTCAAAATATATGTCTATACAGCATGAGGCAGGCTCAGACGGTGTTAGGACCAGTATGGATTGCACGTCATTGCACAAAGGTTAGAAGGGGTACCGTATCCCCGGATAACATGTATGGATAGCGTACACATTCAAAATATATGTCTATACAGCATGAGGCAGGCTCAGACGGTGTTAGGCCCAGTATGGATTGCACGTCATTGCACAAAGGTTAGAAAGGGTACCGTATCCCTGGATAACATGTATGGATAGCGTACACATTCAAAATATATGTCTCAGGAGGCAGGCTCAGACGGTGTCAGGCACAGTATGGATTAGACGGCCCAGATTGCACAGCGGAGGAGCAGGGAGAGGTAAAGATTGCAAACGCTGGGGCCCTTGCCAAGCAAGGGGGGCCCACTCGTGGGCGTCGGTACTGGCACTGGGCCCCTCATAGTACAGCGGTGTGTCTGACGGCGGGTGTGCACCACCACAGTCAGAGACACTTGATTGCACTATGAGGGACCCTGTGCCAGTGCCCGCGCCCAAGAGTCGGCCTACCCACCTGTCCAGGGCAACGGCACTCGCACGGTGTCGTGCGTTAGGTGGTGACCACGGCCATGGGGGGGAGGCAGCACAGTTAGGGAGTTTTAGAAAGTGGCATATGTTGATGTTGGACATTCAACTGATGCAAAAGGCGAAATAGGTGAAGTACCAGGAAGAGGTGGACCAAAGCAAGCCATTTTTCTGTCACCCTATGTGTCATCAGGGGAAGGTGGGACAAAATCCTTGGAAACCCATGCATGGTTCATTTTAATGAAGGCTAGATCATCCACATTTTGGGTTTACAGACGGGTCCTTTTTTCTGTCAGGATTGATCCAGCTGCACTGAAGACTCTTTCCGATATCACAGTTGCAGCTGGGCAAGCGAGCTCCTGTAAGGCATATTGTGCCAATTCAGGCCAGGTGTCCAGTTTAGCGGCCCAATAGTCAAAGGGGAATGACCTGTGTGGGAGAACATCGATATGGGAGGAAAAGTAGTTTGTAACCATAGTTGACAACTGCTGTCTCCTGTCACTTTCCATCAATGCAGTATTACCAGTTGTGTGAGCGGTATTTGAAAAATCAGTCCACAACATTGTGATGAAACCCCTGTCTCCAACGCCACTTCTGCTGTGTGCACCACGAACACCTCTGCCAAGCTGCCCCCGGCCCGTACGGCTCATGTGAGAACCATCACCGCTGCTGTGTGCTGGGAATGCCTCAAGCAACCGATTTACCAGAGTTGCTTGTTTATTAGCCAATATTAGGTCAAGGTTCTCCTGTGGCATGATGTTTTGTAATTTGCCTTTATAGCGTGGATCCAGGATGCTGGCCAACCAGTAGTCGTCATCGTTCATCATTTTGGCTATGCGGGGGTCCCTTTTTAGGATCCGCAAGGCATAATCTGACATGTGGGCCAATGTTCCCGGTGTCAATGATGCACTGCGAGTGCTGGGTGGAGGAGCACTTTCTGGCAAATCCACATCCCTCCAGTCATGCACAAACCCTGTACCAGACCTTGCCACGCCAACATTTTCACTTGCCCCACGAGATGCATCCTCCTCCCCTAAGTAATCATCCCCATCATCCTCCTCCTCCTCCTCTTCTTCCTCCACCTCGTCCAGGAGAGGTCCCTGAGCAGACAATGGCTGAATGTCATCAAGGATTCCCTCCTCCTCTTCCTCCTCATCAACATTGGCTGCAGACGCCTGCTCCTTAAGGTGCGTCAAAGTTTGCATGAGCAGACGCATAAGTGGGATGCTCATGCTTAGGATGGCGTCGTCTGCGCTTACGAGCCGTGTGCATTCCTCAAAACACTGAAGGACTTTACAAAGGTCTTTCAGCTTCGACCACTGCACGCCTGTCAACTCCATGTCTGCTCTCAAAGTGCCTGGCCGTGTATCCTCCCACAAATGCATTATGGCCTGCCTCTGCTCGCACAGCCGCTCTACCATGTGCAGGGTGGAGTTCCACCTTGTTGCAATGTCGATAATGAGGCGGTGGTTGGGAAGGTGGAGCAATCGCTGCAGCTTCTGCATACGAACGGAGTGTACAGGCGACCGGCGGATGTGCGCGCACAGTCTTCGCACCTTCTGGAGCAGGGCTGTTAACTCCGGATAATTTTTGAGGAAGCACTGCACCACCAGGTTCAAGGTGTGAGCCAAGCAAGGTATGTGGCTGAGTTTTGAAAGGGCTATGGCTGCCACAAAATTACGGCCGTTATCACTAACTACCTTGCCTGCCTCAAGATGTACACTGCCCAGCCATGACTCAGTTTGTAGCTTCAAGTACTCGGCCAGCACCTCGGCGGTGTGTCTGTCGCCCAAACACATCATCTGCAACACAGCCTGCTGACGCTTTCCACTAGCTGCTCGATAGGGGGACACATCGTGTGCAACAGTGGCAGCTGCAGATGGAGTGCTCGTACGACTGCGCTCTGTGGACGAGCTGTCGCTTCTGGAGGAGGAGGAGGAGGAGGGTCGAACGCCTACAGCCAACTGTTTCCTATACCGTGGGCTAGGCAGCACTGTCCCACCACCGCTGTCCCCTGTGGACCCTGCATCCACCACATTAACCCAGTGCGCAGTGATGGACACGTAACGGCCCTGGCCATGCCGACTGGACCATGCATCAGTTGTGAGGTGCACCTTTCCGCTCACTGACTGCTTGAGTGCATGGACAATGCGGTCTTTCACATGATGGTGGAGGGCTGGGATGGCTTTGCGAGAGAAGAAGTGGCGACTGGGTAGGTCATAGCGTGGTACTGCATAGGCCATGAGTTCGCGGAAAGCTGTGCTTTCCACCAACCGAAAGGGCATCATCTCAAACGAGATTAGTTTGGCAATGTGGGCGTTCAAACCCAGTGTACGCGGATGAGAGACTGAGTACTTTCTTGACCTACTCATAGTGTCTGGGAGGGTGAGCTGGACTTGAGAGCTGCATATGGTGGAAGTAGCGGTGGACAGGGCGGACTGAGAGAGGGTTGATGATGGTGATGGAGTTGGTGTTCTTTCTGATGGCCTAGAATCAGTCTTTCGTTGATATAACAGTGGGATTCCCTGACTGCTGTGGCCTTGCAACGACACCTCAACATTTGCTGCTGTGCTAACCGGTGGGCTTACAGTGGGGGAAACAATGTAGCGTTGCTGACTACCTTCGTTGTGATCAGTTGCACATGTGGCACTTGAGGTTTGGTGTTGTGTCCACGCTTGCAAGTGCATGCTGGTTAAATGTCTAAGCATGCAACTGGTATTCAAATTTTTCAGATTTTTCCCTCGGCTAAAGGTCTTTGTGCACTTCTTACAGATAACCTTGGCCTGATCATGAGGATTTTGTTCAAAAAAGTGCCACACTGCACTCTTCCTACTTTGGCAGACATTTTGCGGCCTAGCACGCTGTGATCTTTTGACCCTCTGGACAAGCTGTCCAGCAACTCTTTTGATGTTTGGAACCTGTCTTTGGAGTGCTCCGGGCCTGCCAGATAACAGCTGTTGCGATGTCGATGTCTGCTGTGGATGCTCCTCATCTGAGCTATTGGAAGCAGCACCCTCTTCCCCCAATGGATGCCAATCTGGGTCAACAACTGGGTCATCCATCACCTCCTCTTCTATGTCATGTGCACCTTTCTCTGTGTCACCGTGTATGGTGGTATAGTGTGCGGGAAGGGGCACCTGAGTCTCATCAGGGTCAAAATCTGGCTCTGTACACTGCGAGGACAATGTAGTGCTCTGAGTGAATGTACCAGCAGAATCATCCATCAGCGGCTGTGCATCAGTGCACTCCATGTCAGATTCATCTTGGCCTGGGTAATTCACCATTTGACTTGATAATCCAGGCATGGTATGTGAAAACAGCTCCATGGAGTAATCAGTAGTATGGCCTGCGTCATCCTTCAATCTTGGTTGGGGTGAAGGACACAAGGAAAGGTGTGGTTCATGAACATGAGCCTCCAATGACGACTCAGTGCTTTTACTTTTTACAACTGAAGAAGAGGAGGCGATAGAGCTGGAGGCTGAGTCAGCAATGTAAGACAAAACTTTTTCCTGATGCTCTGCCTTTAAAAGCGGTTTGCCAACTCCTAGAAAACTAAGCGTTCGAGTCCTTATGTAGCCAGACGATGACACAGGGTCAGCACCACCTGCATTCGGTCCTATTTTGCTCTTGCCACTACCATCAGATCCACCACCAACACCATCATTACCAGCTGCCAACCCCCGCCCAATTCCACGGCCTCTTCCACCAGCCTTCCTCATTTTTGGTAGAAATGTAGACAAAATCCAACAAACTATATAGTAATGTAAAACAAGGTACAAGGTGTCTATAGGACAGGGGAGTTTTAGAATTTCTGCACACACTTGTGGACAGTGGACACTTGTGGATTGTGTGCGGCCCTCTGATATCTGAGCGCTATGTGACACGCTCGATGGCACAGCTGCCTGTGACCAAAGTGACGAGAGGATAATGGAGATTTTGAATCTCTGCGTACACTTTTGGACACTGGACACTTGTGGATTGTGTGAGGCCCACTGATATCTGAGCGCTATGTGACACGCTCGATGGCACAGCTGCCTGTGACCAAAGTGACGAGAGGATAAGGGAGATTTTGAATCTCTGCGTACACTTTTGGACACTGGACACTTGTGGATTGTGTGAGGCCCACTGATATCTGAGCGCTATGTGACACGCTCGATGGCACAGCTGCCTGTGACCAAAGTGACAAGAGGATAATGGAGATTTTGAATCTCTGCGTACATTTTTGGACACTGGACACTTGTAGATTGTGTGAGGCCCACTGATATCTGAGAGCTATGTGACACGCTCGATGGCACAGCTGCCTGTGACCAAAGTGACGAGAGGATAATGGAGATTTTGAATCTCTGCGTACACTTTTGGACACTGGACACTTGTGGATTGTGTGAGGCCCACTGATATCTGAGCGCTATGTGACACGCTCGATGGCACAGCTGCCTGTGACCAAAGTGAAGAGAGGATAATGGAGATTTTGAATCTCTGCGTACACTTTCGGACACTGGACATTTGTGGATTGTGTGAGGCCCACTGATATCTGAGCGCTATGTGACACGCTCGATGGCACAGCTGCCTGTGACCAAAGTGACGAGAGGATAATGGAGATTTTGAATCTCTGCGTACACTTTTGGACACTGGACACTTGTAGATTGTGTGAGGCCCACTGATATCTGAGCGCTATATAACACGCTCGATGGCACAGCTGCCTGTGACCAAAGTGACAAGAGGATAATGGAGATTTTGAATCTCTGCGTACACTTTTGGACACTGGACACTTATAGATTGTGTGAGGCCCACTGATATCTGAGCGCTATGTGACACGCTCAATGGCACAGCTGCCTGTGACCAAAGTGACGAGAGGATAATGGAGATTTTGAATCTCTGCGTACACTTTTGGACACTGGACACTTGTGGATTGTGTGAGGCCCACTGATATCTGAGCGCTATGTGACACGCTCGATGGCACAGCTGCCTGTGACCAAAGTGATGAGAGGATAAGGGAGATTGGATTGCTTTTAAAAAAGCAGTTTGCGGAGCATTGGGTAAACAGCAATGCCAGCGTGTCAGGAAGCCTTAAAAGGCAGCCCAACAACCAACACCACTGATACACCACAATATAGCCTCCCCTTGCACTGCACACAGTGACTTGTGTGTTGTGCAGGCCAAATCGCTAGCAGCAGAAGCAGTTTTTTTGTCTTCTTCCCTGCCTAACGCTCTCCCTACAGAATCAGCAGCAACCTCTCCCTATACTAAGATCGGCAGAAGTAAGATGGCGGTCGGCGTGCACGCCCTTTTATACCCCCTGTGACGCCCACCAAAGCAAGCCAATCACTTGCATGCCCTTCTGAAAGATGGTGGTGACCAGTGCCTAGGTCATCACGTTGCCCACAGTGTCCGTGGATCCTGATTGGCTGAAAAAGAGCGCAAAACAAACTTTTGAAACGCGACTTTGGCGCGTAAGTCGCCGACCTCGTGGCCGACCTCATCCTAGGGTCGGGTTTCGTTTCATGAAACCCGACTTTGCCAAAAGTCGGCGACTTTTGAATTTTTTCGACCCGTTTCGCTCAACTCTAGTTATCACGTTCGCCTAACACGCGAAAGGTCCCCAGTTCGAAACTGGGCAGAAACACGCTGTTACCCATAGAATCATAGAATCATAGAATCTTAGAGTTGGAAGGGACCTCCTGGGCCATCTGGTCCAACCCCCTGCTCAAAGCAGGATTCGCTAAATCATCCCAGTCAGATGTCTGTCCAGCCTCTGTTTGAAGACTTCCATTGAAGGAGAACTCACCACTTCTCGTGGCAGCCTGTTCCACTCATTGATCACTCTAACTGTCAAAAAGTTTTTTCTAATATCTAATCTGTGTCTCTTCCCATTCAGTTTCATCCCATTGCTTCTAGTCTTTCCTTGTGCAAATGAGAATAAAGTTGATCCTTCTACAATGTGACAGCCCTTTAGATATTTGTAGACAGCTATTAAGTCTCCTCTCAGTCTTCTCTTTTGCAAACTAAACATTCCCAAATCCTGCAACCTTTCCTCATAAGACAGGGTTTGCAGACCGGTCACCATTCTGGTCGCTCTTTTCTGAACTTGCTCCAGTTTGTTGATGTCTTTTTTAAAATGTGGTGCCCAAAACTGGACACAATATTCCAGATGAGGTCTGACCAAAGAGGAGTAGAGGGAAATAATGACTTCACGTGATCTAGACTGTATGCTTCTGTTAATACATCCTAGAATTGCATTTGCTTTTTTGCTGCTGCATCACACTGTTGACTCATATTCAGTCTGTGATCTATTAGTATACCCAAGTCTTTTTCACATGTGCTGTCACTTAGCCCTATTCCTCCCATTCTATATATGCTTTTTTCATTTTTATTGCCCAGATGTAGTACTTTGCATTTCTCCCTGTTAAAAACCATTCTGTTAGTTGCTGCCCACTTCTCCAGTTTATTTAAATCTTTTTGAATCCTCTCTCTCTCCTCTCTAGTATTAGCTATCCCTCCTAGCTTTGTGTCATCAGCAAATTTAATCAGTTTACCCTCAATTCCTTCATCTAAATCGTTGATAAAGATGTTGAACAATACAGGGCCCAGGACAGAGCCCTGTGGTACCCCACTTGAGACATTCTTCCAACTGGATGTGCAGCCATTTACGACCACTCTTTGGGTCCGATCACTAAGCCAGTTATGAATCCACCTAACAGTTGCCTTGTCCATTCCATACTTAGTCATTTTTTCAATAAGGATTGTATGAGAGACTTTGTCAAATGCTTTGCTGAAGTCAAGATATACTATATCTACAGCATTTCCTTGATCCACCCAATCAGTGATACCGTCATAGAAGGAAATTAAGTTAGTCTGACATGACTTATCAGTTACAAACCCATGCTGACTCTGTTTAATCACTTCATTCTTATCCAGGTATTGACATACATGTAGTTTAATAATTTGTTCAAAGATCTTTCCTGGTATAGAAGTCAGACTCACCGGCCTATAGTTGCCTGGGTCCACCTTCTTCCCCTTTTTGAAGATAGGAACAACATTTGCTCTTCTCCAGTCTTCTGGCACTTCTCCTGTTCTCCAAGAATTTTCAAAGATTATGGAGAGGGGTTCAAAAATTTCTTCTGCTATCTCCTTCAGTACTCTGGGGTGTAATTCATCTGGACCTGGAGACTTGAATTCATTTAGGTTAGCTAAGTGTTTCCTCACTATCTTTCTGTTTATAGATATCCTGGATTCTTCTATTCCCTTAATAGGACAGTGAATAACAGTTGATGTTGCATTTCCTTTCTGAGAGAAAACAGATGCAAAATAGGAATTTAAAAGTTCAGCCTTCTCAACATCCTGTCTTACCATTTCATCATTTTCATCCTGTAAAAATACTATAGCATCTTTGACTTTTCTTTTACTTTTGACATATCCCCAAAATCCTTTATTATTGCTTTTGACATCTCTTGCAAGCCTCAGTTCATTTTCAGCTTTAGATATTCTGATTTGTGCCCTGCAGGTTCTGCAGACAGCATTATATTCTTCTTTAGATATGCCTCCCTCTTTCCATTTTATAAACATTTTTTTCTTCCTTTTTAGCATGTGCTTAAGTTCTGTGTTCATCCATCCTGGTTTCCTTAAATGCTTCCTATTCTTCCCTCTTTTCGGAATTGTTAACAACTGTGCTTTGAGAATTTCATTTTTCAAGATTTCCCATCCTTCCTGGACATTTTTGTCTTTAAGGATATCCAGCCATTGGATCCCTCCAATTCTCTTTCTGAATCCCTTAAAATCTGCCTTTCTGAAATCTAACCTTGACGTCTGAGTCTTCACAGGTCTTCCACCTCTAGTTATCCAAAATTCTAAAATAGCATGGTCGCTACCTCCTAGGGTCCCAGCCACTTTTACCTCCTCAACCATTTCCTCCCTTTGGTATCCAAGCTTTTGACTTTCAGTTCTTGATCTCGATTGCTTGTTGTCTCCACAGTAAGCGCTTGCATCCGGTTTCTGTAGTGTAGTGGTTATCACGTTAGCCTAACACGCGAAAGGTCCGCATTTTGAAACTTGGCAGAAACACGCTGTTACCCTTGGGTATCCAAGCTTTTGACTTTCAGTTCTTGATCTCGATTGCATGTTGTCACCACAGTAAGCGCTTGCATCCGGTTTCTGTAGTGTAGCGGTTATCATGTTCGCCTAACACGCGAAAGGTCCCCAGTTCGAAACTGGGCAGAAACACAGCTTTTTCTCTTGGAAAATGATCTTTTTGACTTTCAGTGCTTGTTCTTTATTGCTTGCCATGACCACAGCATTTTTTGTTTGTTTGAATTGGTTGGTTTCTGTAGTGTAGCGGTTATCACATTCGCTTTACACGAGAAAGGTCCTCAGTTCGAAACTGGGCAGAAACACAGCGTTTCTCTTGCAAACTAGCGCTTTTGACAATGAGTGCTTGATCTTTAATGCTTGCCATGACCACAGTAAACGCTCTTGTTTGGTTACTGTAGTGTAGTGATTGTCCTGTTTGCCATCCTCCTGAAAGTTCCTTGTTTTGATCCCGGGCAGAAACATGTGGCTTTTCTTTATTTTGATCACAAACGTATATTGTTGGCTTAATTAGCCTTAGTTAGCATATTCTATTGCTGGTTTAATGAGCATTACTTTTACCAATGTGATTATTTCTACCCATTTTTGCTTTTGGCAAGCATGTGTGTTTTTGACAGTGTCTAAGTGTTCCTAATTCAAGTAACACCTGATAGGATCAAGGTGCGAAAGCAGGCATCTAGGTGCTTTTTCTTTTTGGCTTTTGGACAAAGGCATGAGAATGTTTTGTGGAGCATGGTTTTGTTTCCCTGTTTGTTCTTTTTCTCCAATAGCCTGACAAATGAAAGGTTCCTGTGTTGCAAAATGCACTTTGTCCTGTCTTCAGACATAGAGGAAGACCTCTTGACTTTGGCTGGCTGTTTTTTTCTTTTTCAAGTTCATTTCAGCATGTTTAAACATCTTTAGCTTTGCATGGAGTTTCTGAAGTGTAGTGGTTGTCACGTTCACCTCACACGCCAACGGTCCCCAGTTTGAAACTGGATAGAAGCATGACATTAGGCGTTGATATTATAGCTTTTGACGTTGAGTCTTTGTTCTCGATGGCTCGTCATGACCACAGTAACCTTCCGCAGCCGGTTTCTGTAGTGTAGTGGTTATCACGTTCGCCTAACACGCGAAAGGTCTCCAGTACGAAACTTGGCAGAAACACGCTGTTACTCTTTGGTATCTAAGCTTTTGACTTTCAGTTCTTGATCTCGATTGCTTGTTGTCACCACAGTAAACACTTGCATCCGGTTTCTGTAGTGTAGCGGTTATCACGTTCGCCTCACATGCGAAATGTCCTCAGTTCGAAACTGGGCCGAAACACAGATTTTTCTCTTGGAAAATGATCTTTTTTACTTTCAGTGCTTGTTCTTTATTGCTTGCCATGACCACAGCATTTTTTGCCTTTTTGAATCGGTTGGTTTCTGTAGTGTAGCGGTTATCACGTTCGCATTACACGCGAAAGGTCCTCAGTTCGAAACTGGGCAGAAACACAGCATTTCTCTTGCAAACTAGCGCTTTTGACAATGAGTGCTTGATCTTTAATGCTTGCCATGACCACAGTAAACGCTTTTGTCTGGTTACTGTAGTGTAGTGATTGTTCTGTTTGCCATCCTCCTGAAAGTTCCCTGTTTTGATCCCGGGCAGAAACATGTGGCTTTTCTTTATTTTGATCACAAACGTATATTGTTGGCTTAATTAGCCTTAGTTAGCATATTCTATTGCTGGTTTAATGAGCATTACTTTTACCAATGTGATTATTTCTACCCGTTTTTGCTTTTGGCAAGCATGTGTGTTTTTGACAGTGTCTAAGTGTTCCTAATTCAAGTAACACCTGATAGGATCAAGGTGCTGTCGGGAACCCTCAGATTACTCTTTCATCTGAAGGACCGATGTTCTTAGGTGTGAAGCACCATATGTCTCTAATCAATTGCTCCGTCGATAAGGATAACACAGACACGGGCTGTATAATACCACTCGGGATGCCTGCCAAGACGCCTCTGGCTTATCAGTTAGGCTTCCGTCTTTTATAGTAAAGAATTTAAACATTTACAGACATGCACAGTACAAATGATTTCACAACTTGTTTTCTACAAAGAAAGTCACTTAGGCGAAAAAGCAGAGGTATTTGACCTTGGTTCACAAGGGAGACGTCTGAGACATCTCCTCGAAGAACAGATAAGGTTTTAAACAAGAGAATGCAACATAGACAGAACTCAATTTAACTCCTTCAGTTCCTATCATTCCCCCCTTTGACATCTTCATTTTCCACAATCTGGAACACTGGATCCTGCAACAACAGCGGATAGTGGCTCGTTCACCAGGTACTATCCCAGGCCGACGGGTTGCCCAAGGGAGACAGGTCTTCTACCTTCTTCATCCCCCAGATACTGAAGCCACGTCCATCATTGCAAGAGTACGCTCCTTCATGCCAGAAATGAGATGTCAATCTAGGACTCAAAGGAATAATAGTTAAATTCTTGTTGTTTACAGTCAAACTTCCTTATCTATTTCTACATCTTTTCTTGCATACAGAGATACACCAAAAAACAAGTTTCAATAGCACATATATTACGAAGATACAAACAACAATACGTAATAGACTTAGTATAATCCCAGTTATCCAGCCTCCAATACCCTTAAACCAATTAGCTGGATTAAGAAAGGAGAATGTATCTGACCACCAACTATCCTTAGTACGATCATTGTCTTTATTGTACTGATCTCTAAGTTTTTGAACATCCTCTATTTTTGATCTTAACTTTAAACTACTGTTGGGATCTATATAATGACAGCAAGCTGGTCCGATGACTTGACACATACCTCCTTGCGCTGCAGTTAAATAATCTAATACTATGGTATGCTGATTAGTGGCTATGATGAGCTGATTTTGGACAGCAACGGTGGTGTTCAATATATCCAATATATCCCATATTTGGTCATCTAAGTAATCTGTAGCCCTGACTAATTTATCCCACATTTGAGTAATCATAGGATAAATAAAAATAGAACTGACAATTTTATTAGCCACACTCATCTGCACTATATGTGGTCTCCCAGAGAGGCGAGGTGTATTGTCAGCAGCTCTTTTGTACAACGTGTGTTTAGGTATGCTCTGAGTATTCAACTGGTCATTCGGAATAACAAAGGTAGCTGGAGTCAAACGACCCAGAGTACAAGCACCTTTTACCCCTACTGGCAACCATTTATATGCATTGTCTCCACATACCCAGAACATGTCACTAGGTAGGTCCCATAGGGCTGAATGTTGTAATACCAGTCTATGAACTAAATCTATGAGCGCAGATACATTCTGAAGCATACACCAATTTGGAAGTTGTCCTAAAGGGCTACAATACCCTACATCGGGATTTCCACAGGTGGGAGTTCCTTTCTCATATCCAGATGACTCATTGCAAGGTATATTACCTGAAATATTAAAACAAGTTTCATTATTGCCCTGGGGAAATAAATTGGAATACTCCCAGGACGTGTTATGCAACCTTCTTTCTAGCAGTATTGGTTTGAAGGCATCAGTAGAGTGGGAAGTTACATTAAAACTAACTTGTAGGCCATACATTGGAATTTGCCCCAGGTAGGTTAATCGAGTTCTATTCCTGGGTACCCAAGCCCCCCCTTTATATGCCAGATATTGAAGGTGTGCATTACTTCCTGAAAGATTACCCTGCCACCAAGGGTATCCTACCCATCTCACAATAGGTATTCCAACAGTTGTGTTCCATAACTTCACATTATTTGTGGCATTATTAGCAAGTGTATCAGAACAACTGGTCCAGGCAAATAATTCCTCGGGTGGCATAGGAATAACAAGGAACGGAATACTAGTGGCTGATACTGGTGAATGTGTGCAGATCCAGCAATCTGCTGGAGACTGAGTGTCATTTGACCAATCATTCAGTAATTTTTCATGATGTTGTATAAACTTATTATTCAAGGACATTGGAGCATTTAGACTGTCCCACGCAGCTACCATTATTACAGATAATGCAACAAAACCAAACCAAAACATTATGCACTCTTATGCTTTGTTAACTCCTGTGGCTAGTTTGCAATGCGATGCGTGGATCCAGGTTGGTCGTCCTTCCAACTTAACAGAAGTAGGCGTTGTTAGGAGTACTTGGTAAGGTCCTTGATATCGGGGTTCAAGGGTCTTTCTGGAGTGTTTCTTGACATATACGTAATCACCAGGTTGTAGACAGTGAGTTCCTTCCACACTATCTGGATCTGGAATGGAAGAGAAAACTAGAGAATGCATTTGAGTTAAATGCTTTTGCAACTGGATTACATAACTTGTCAAATTATCCACATTGAGTGTTAAGACCTGTGGGTAGTACAACCCTGTGTTCGGTGGTCTTCCAAACAGTATCTCGAAGGGTGACAGTTTAGCTTTCCCCGTGGGTGTGTACCCTACTGAGAATAATGCTAATGGGAGACACTCTGGCCATGGTTTATGGGTTTGTTCCATGGTTTTCTGTATTTTCAATTTTAGTGTCCCGTTCATTCTCTCTACCTTCCCTGAACTCTGTGGGTGGTAGGGTGTATGAAATGCTTGTTCTACACCTATCATTTGCATTACATTTTGCATTACCTCAGCAGTAAAGTGTGTACCTCTGTCTGATTCAATTGTTTCAGGGACACCGAATCGTGGTACTAGTTCCATCACCAGTTTCTTTGCAGTGGCTCGAGCTGTAGCCGTTTTCACCGGGTAGGCCTCTGGCCATCCAGAGAAGAGATCTACACATACTAGGATATTTGCATACACTCCTACCTTGGTAGCTGTATGTCGTCAATCTGCCGTCTCTGAAATGGGTAGAGAGGCCTAGGTGTCGCTTTCTTAGGGACTTTTACTGTTTTACCTGGGTTGTGCTGTGCACAGATGAGGCATGATTGTACAAGTTTCGCGGCTGCGCAACTGAAGCCAGGAGCGATCCAGAAGGCATCTACCATGGCACACATGTGACTTTTTGAGGTGTGATTGGGGCCATGTGCTGCTTGCGCCATGATTGGGAACAGGGACTTTGGTGGGCACATTTTATCCTTATTCTCCCATACTCCATTTGAGTTCAGCTCAGCTGCCAGTCTCCCCCGGTGTACCTTCTCTGTTTGGGCAGCCTTTTGCTGGAGGGATTTCAGGACATCTAGACCCAATGTGGCTGGAATACGCTGACTCCCCGCCACCGTCCACTGCTCTCTCTAGGCCGCCTTGTGCTATTTTAGCAGCCTCGTTCGCCCTTCTATTGCCCTCTACCTCCACGGAGTCACCTTTGTGTGTGCTTTTACCTTGACAATGCCAACCTGGACTGGTAACATCAATGCCTCCATCAATTGTTTCACCAGCTCTGCATTTTTAATGGGCTTCGAATCTGTGAAAATATTAGCGACTTTACCTGCAGCGGCTCTACACGCCTCAGTGAGTGCCTTCAACTCTGCCTCCTGCGCCGACATGTGAGGAGAGAGTGGCTCCGCTCGGATTACCTCATGTGAGGATACTACTGCATATCCAGTGTAGAATCGTCCATCCTGGTGGTATCTGGGGCCATCTACAAAAAAGAAACTCAAAGTCTGCATTAGGAACAGGTTTTTCATGAATGTGTGCAAACCCAACTGTCTCCTGACTCATCAGTTCTATGCAGACATGTTCATGCGTCATGTCAAAGTATCCTTCCTCACTTGCCAATACGGTCACCAATTCCCCCTTTTCTGAATCCACAGGCAGGAGGGTGGCTGGATTCAGAACGTTACATCTTTTGAGGGTGACATACTCAGGAATTAGTAGAGCACACTCAAGTCGGAGCTGTCTGGCCATAGACAGATGTTTTGGTTGAACTTGTAGGAGTATGGCATGGATGTCATGTGGGGAATAGATTGTCAAAAGAAACGTCAGTGTCATCTCACATGCCTTTCCTATTACGTCTCCACTTTTTTCCTTGTGCTCCAGCATACATGACAGGTCGTCTTATTGTCCTTGTTTGCTTAATTTCTTTAGCTACCTTAAGGAGGTCTTTCGGATCTACATGTCTCCATTCAGGTCTGGCTGTCTGTACTGCGTCTCGTAAATCTTTGTTCATACCGTCAATGAATGCATTCATCAGTATTCTAACATCAAGTGGGTTTATGCAAATGTACCCCATGTCTGCCCATTTCAGCTGTAACCGTCCAAGGTATATCTCTACTCTCTCTCCTCTTTGCTGTGTCACATTAGTCAGGAGTACAGACTGCTCTGATTGTTCCACTGCAGCCCATTGTCTTAGTGACTCACAGTACGTCTCCCCAGATCGTGCAGATTTATCATCCATGCCCCAAGCCTGATTCTTTGTCACATCTGTGTGTCTTAATTATATGATCTAGTGCGTCACCTGCCTTTAGACTCACCAACCTCTCTAGGTCTGCCCAGGTACACTTATATGTCTGCTGTACTTCCTTTATGTGTCTGTAAAACTGTAAAACGGGAATGGTTAGTCTTCAGGGGCAGGCAGCTGCTTCAGCAAAGCTAGCTGGTCAGAGGGGCTCCAGGGATAATACACCTGTATCTTTCTTATTCTAGTCACACTTCTAGGTCCTGATGGGGTTGGTCGTCTGATGTCTACTGTCAGCTTACTCCTCAAGGGCCAATGTCCCCACTACCCACTATCCACACTATTATGTCAGCTTCTTATGATCTTGTCTGGATAGGATTTAGTGCAATTCTCTTAGGTCAGTAGCACAGGTCACACAAGTAGCTATTCAGTCTGGGTTTGTCTGAGTCTGACCACAGTGTTTACAAGTCCATCTGTTTTGTCTGGGTCTCTGGTTACACTTTGTCAATCAAACATTCATAATACACCTTCCATACTGCTGCACATTCTCAAGCATCATTTATTCACTTGCTATTTTCTTCCCTTGTCTGTGCCTTTTTGTACATCCAAACATTCACACTCTGGTATTTTTGCCTTTTTCAATATTTGTCCCACTTGTTTTACTGCTTCCTTCCTTCTCTGTCTCTTGTAATTTGACACAATTTGCTATACAAATCAATCACACAACTAGAAGCAGGTTCAAACACATTAATGACCAAGCAATCACTTACAATTCCCTTCTAAATTAGGCACCATATCTTACTTTTAACTTCCAATCTTCAATTAAGTACTGTTGCTTTAAAATGCACAAATCTTTCAGCGTGTACCTTACGGATAGAATTACAGAGAATTTTGAGCACAGCTCACACTCAGCAGAGATAAGAGCGAAGGGAGAAGAAAAACTGCGCAGCGCCATCCTTCACCCCTCCCGTCAGAATGCAGCGTCGTCCTTCACAGAATTCTGTAGTTCTTTAGACTTATCAAAATCAATTTCTACAAAGAAACTCAAAATCACGGGATTTCACTGTAAGGGCAGATAACTGTATAATGAGATTAACCATGCCTTGCCCTTTTTCTGGCCAAATGCATTCAGGAAACTTTACAATGTAATGCCACATATAACACGAACTACACTCACTGGCCACTTTATTAGGTACACCTGTCCAACTGTGTGTTAAGACTTAATTTCTAATCAGCCAATCACATGGCGGCAACTCAGTGCATTTAGGCATGTAGACATGGTCAAGACAATCTCCTGCAGTTCAAACCGAGCATCAGTATGGGGAAGAAAGGTGATTTGAGTGCCTTTGAACGTGGCATGATTGTTGGTGCCAGAAGGGCTGGTCTGAGTATTTCAGAAACTGCTGATCTACTGGGATTTTCACGCACAACCATCTCTAGGGTTTACAGAGAATGGTCCGAAAAAGAAAAAAAATCCAGTGAGCGGCAGTTCTGTGGCCGGAAATGCCTTGTTGATGCCAGAGGTCAGAGGAGAATGGGCATACTGGTTCGAGCTGATAGAAAGGCAACAGTGACTCAAATTGCCACCCGTTACAACCAAGGTAGGCAGAAGAGCATCTATGAACGCACAGTGCGTCGAACTTTGAGGCAGATGGGCTACAGCAGCAGAAGACCACACTGGGTACCACTCCTCTCAGCTAAGAACAGGCATCTGATGGCTACTTTCAGCAGGATAATGCGCCATGTCATAAAGCTCGAATCATCTCAGATTGGTTTCTTGAACATGACAATGAGTTCACTGTACTCAAATGGCCTCCTCAGTCACCAGATCTCAATCCAATAGAGCATCTTTGGGATGTGGTGGAACAGGAGATTCGCATCAGGGATGTGCAGCCGACAAATCTGCGCCAACTGTGTGATGCCATCATGTCAATATGGTCCAAAATCTCTGAGGAATGCTTCCAGCACCTTGTTGAATCTCTGCCACGAAGAATTGAGGCAGTTCTGAAGGCAAAAGGGGGTCCAACCCGTTACTAGCATGGTGTACCTAATAAAGTGGCCAGTGAGTGTATATCATTACTCAATTCATTCAGTCTCAGATGTAGATTTGAATTATCTATAACGCATCTGTCCGGGATTCCACCACAACTAGAAAGGTCACAAATCTCTTGACACAAAAATGATGTGTGATGATTCATTCATACGTGCTCATTCACTGATTTTTTTTTATTTTTTATTTTTTTTTACTCAATTACTCATCTCTCATCTTATTCAGAGGTTCTCATAGACATATATGCAAGGATTCACACAGCCTGCCTATCTTGCACTTTGGATTTGATTAATACTTTTTCCAGGTTCTTTGCTGCACTACTTCCATATCTATCCTCAATTATATCACATAACCGATTTCCTTCTTCAGGTGTCTTTCCCTGACTGTTCCCCATTTTATCTTTTATTCTTATCCTGTCTCTCTTGTTGTCTTCCTGTTAGTCCCCTGCCTTAGGTGGTGTATTGGGTAAGCTCAAGACTAGGCTCTACTATACCTCGTTACCTTCTTCCTAAGGTGCTAACAGGCTAAATGGAGTGTCTGTTCCTCGGTGTACTACGTGTTTCGTGTACTTATATGCTATGTAGCATCCGAACAGAAATACTCCCACAACACACAGGATTGTAAACAAAGTGTCCATCTATCGGGGTTCTTCAGTCATATCCTGTCACAGGCTCATTTCGTGGTCCTGTGCTCATTCTATCACACTCTTATCTGTCACAAGGTTTATTCGTAAAGGGTGTTGATTTAAGCTTAGGCGGTGACCTCCCCGAAAGGACGCTGTCACATGACCCAGTTAGGCAATATCACCACTCTTTGAACGAATACCTACTGTGCAGCTTATTTGTCTACTTTTCACAGTCCTTCAAATCAAGGCAGTCACTCAACAACCTCCTCTATTTCTAGTGCGGAATCGTCTATTGTGAAAAACTTGTCCGTCCGGGCTGCGCAGTATGAACTGTTCACCCAGCCTTATAGTCCGTAATGTCAGACCTCTCCCATTTTGATTTGCATCAGCTCTTTTTCTAAAAATAGCTGTGCACAGACAGAACCTACAGTAACCTCTCATTCGAGCAGAAATTACATATGCGTGTCACACCCGATTTCCTCAGAGTTCTTATATGGACCTGATTTTACGGCCCCCTCCTCTACTAGATTCCCCTTTATACGGACCTTAGTTATAATGATAGATTATAAAGAGCAGAGAAGAGAAAAATTGATCTCTTACATGGCCAGGTGTTTAGGTCTGCTGTTCACAATTTCATCAGTAACTGGAGTGGTCTTTAGATCGGGTAGTCTTGGAGAGGTGCCTATATCAGGTCCCTGTTTCGGGCGCCAGGAAACTGTCAGGATACCTCAGATTACTCTTTCATCTGAAGGACCGATGTTCTTAGGTGTGAAGCACCATATGTCTCTAATCAATTGCTCCGTCGAGAAGGCTAACACAGACACGGGCTGTATAATACCACTCGGGATGCCTGCCAAGACGCCTCTGGCTTATCAGTTAGGCTTCCGTCTTTTATAGTAAAGAATTTAAACATTTACAGACATGCGCAGTACAAATGATTTCACAACTTGTTTTCTACAAAGAAAGTCACTTAGGCAAAAAAGCAGAGGTATTTGAACTTGGTTCACAAGGGAGATGTCTGAGACATCTCCTCGAAGAACAGATAAGGTTTTAAACAAGAGAATGCAACATAGACAGAACTCAATTTAACTCCTTCAGTTCCTATCAGTGCGAAAGCAGGCATCCAGGTGCTTTTTCTTTTTGGCTTTTGGACAAAGGCATGAGAATGTTTTGTGGAGCATGGTTTTGTTTCCCTGTTTGTTCTTTTTCTCCAATAGCCTGACAAATGAAAGGTTCCTGTGTTGCAAAATGCACTTTGTCCTGTCTTCAGACATAGAGGAAGACCTCTTGACTTTGGCTGGCTGTTTTTTTCTTTTTCAAGTTCATTTCAGCATGTTTAAACATCTTTAGCTTTGCATGGAGTTTCTGAAGTGTAGTGGTTGTCACGTTCACCTACCACGCGAACGGTCCCCAGTTCGAAACTGGGCAGAAACACAGCATTTTCTCTTGGAAAACGATCTTTTTGACTTTCAGTGCTTGTTCTTTATTGCTTGCCATGACCACAGCATTTTTTATTTGTTTGAATCGGTTGGCTTCTGTAGTGTAGAGGTTATCACGTTCGCTTTACACGCGAAAGGTCCTCAGTTCGAAACTGGGCAGAAACACAGCGTTCCTCTTGCAAACTAGTGCTTTTGACAATGAGTGATTGATCGTTAATGTTTGTCATGACCACAGTAAACGCTCTTGTCTGGTTACTGTAGTGTAGTGATTGTCCTGTTTGCCATCCTCCTGAAAGTTCCCTGTTTTGATCCCGGGCAGAAACATGTGGCTTTTCTTTATTTTGATCACAAACGTATATTGTTGGCTTAATTAGCCTTAGTTAGCATATTCTATTGCTGGTTTAATGAGCATTACTTTTACCAATGTGATTATTTCTACCCGTTTTTGCTTTTGGCAAGCATGTGTGTTTTTGACAGTGTCTAAGTGTTCCTAATTCAAGTAACACCTGATAGGATCAAGGTGCTGTCGGGAACCCTCAGATTACTCTTTCATCTGAAGGACCGATGTTCTTAGGTGTGAAGCACCATATGTCTCTAATCAATTGCTCCGTCGATAAGGATAACACAGACACGGGCTGTATAATACCACTCGGGATGCCTGCCAAGACACCTCTGGCTTATCAGTTAGGCTTCCGTCTTTTATAGTAAAGAATTTAAACATTTACAGACATGCACAGTACAAATGATTTCACAACTTGTTTTCTACAAAGAAAGTCACTTAGGCGAAAAAGCAGAGGTATTTGACCTTGGTTCACAAGGGAGACGTCTGAGACATCTCCTCGAAGAACAGATAAGGTTTTAAACAAGAGAATGCAACATAGACAGAACTCAATTTAACTCCTTCAGTTCCTATCATTCCCCCCTTTGACATCTTCATTTTCCACAATCTGGAACACTGGATCCTGCAACAACAGCGGATAGTGGCTCGTTCACCAGGTACTATCCCAGGCCGACGGGTTGCCCAAGGGAGACAGGTCTTCTACCTTCTTCATCCCCCAGATACTGAAGCCACGTCCATCATTGCAAGAGTACGCTCCTTCATGCCAGAAATGAGATGTCAATCTAGGACTCAAAGGAATAATAGTTAAATTCTTGTTGTTTACAGTCAAACTTCCTTATCTATTTCTACATCTTTTCTTGCATACAGAGATACACCAAAAAACAAGTTTCAATAGCACATATATTACGAAGATACAAACAACAATACGTAATAGACTTAGTATAATCCCAGTTATCCAGCCTCCAATACCCTTAAACCAATTAGCTGGATTAAGAAAGGAGAATGTATCTGACCACCAACTATCCTTAGTACGATCATTGTCTTTATTGTACTGATCTCTAAGTTTTTGAACATCCTCTATTTTTGATCTTAACTTTAAACTACTGTTGGGATCTATATAATGACAGCAAGCTGGTCCGATGACTTGACACATACCTCCTTGCGCTGCAGTTAAATAATCTAATACTATGGTATGCTGATTAGTGGCTATGATGAGCTGATTTTGGACAGCAACGGTGGTGTTCAATATATCCAATATATCCCATATTTGGTCATCTAAGTAATCTGTAGCCCTGACTAATTTATCCCACATTTGAGTAATCATAGGATAAATAAAAATAGAACTGACAATTTTATTAGCCACACTCATCTGCACTATATGTGGTCTCCCAGAGAGGCGAGGTGTATTGTCAGCAGCTCTTTTGTACAACGTGTGTTTAGGTATGCTCTGAGTATTCAACTGGTCATTCGGAATAACAAAGGTAGCTGGAGTCAAACGACCCAGAGTACAAGCACCTTTTACCCCTACTGGCAACCATTTATATGCATTGTCTCCACATACCCAGAACATGTCACTAGGTAGGTCCCATAGGGCTGAATGTTGTAATACCAGTCTATGAACTAAATCTATGAGCGCAGATACATTCTGAAGCATACACCAATTTGGAAGTTGTCCTAAAGGGCTACAATACCCTACATCGGGATTTCCACAGGTGGGAGTTCCTTTCTCATATCCAGATGACTCATTGCAAGGTATATTACCTGAAATATTAAAACAAGTTTCATTATTGCCCTGGGGAAATAAATTGGAATACTCCCAGGACGTGTTATGCAACCTTCTTTCTAGCAGTATTGGTTTGAAGGCATCAGTAGAGTGGGAAGTTACATTAAAACTAACTTGTAGGCCATACATTGGAATTTGCCCCAGGTAGGTTAATCGAGTTCTATTCCTGGGTACCCAAGCCCCCCCTTTATATGCCAGATATTGAAGGTGTGCATTACTTCCTGAAAGATTACCCTGCCACCAAGGGTATCCTACCCATCTCACAATAGGTATTCCAACAGTTGTGTTCCATAACTTCACATTATTTGTGGCATTATTAGCAAGTGTATCAGAACAACTGGTCCAGGCAAATAATTCCTCGGGTGGCATAGGAATAACAAGGAACGGAATACTAGTGGCTGATAGTGGTGAATGTGTGCAGATCCAGCAATCTGCTGGAGACTGAGTGTCATTTGACCAATCATTCAGTAATTTTTCATGATGTTGTATAAACTTATTATTCAAGGACATTGGAGCATTTAGACTGTCCCACGCAGCTACCATTATTACAGATAATGCAACAAAACCAAACCAAAACATTATGCACTCTTATGCTTTGTTAACTCCTGTGGCTAGTTTGCAATGCGATGCGTGGATCCAGGTTGGTCGTCCTTCCAACTTAACAGAAGTAGGCGTTGTTAGGAGTACTTGGTAAGGTCCTTGATATCGGGGTTCAAGGGTCTTTCTGGAGTGTTTCTTGACATATACGTAATCACCAGGTTGTAGACAGTGAGTTCCTTCCACACTATCTGGATCTGGAATGGAAGAGAAAACTAGAGAATGCATTTGAGTTAAATGCTTTTGCAACTGGATTACATAACTTGTCAAATTATCCACATTGAGTGTTAAGACCTGTGGGTAGTACAACCCTGTGTTCGGTGGTCTTCCAAACAGTATCTCGAAGGGTAACAGTTTAGTTTTCCCCGTGGGTGTGTACCCTACTGAGAATAATGCTAATGGGAGACACTCTGGCCATGGTTTATGGGTTTGTTCCATGGTTTTCTGTATTTTCAATTTTAGTGTCCCGTTCATTCTCTCTACCTTCCCTGAACTCTGTGGGTGGTAGGGTGTATGAAATGCTTGTTCTACACCTATCATTTGCATTACATTTTGCATTACCTCAGCAGTAAAGTGTGTACCTCTGTCTGATTCAATTGTTTCAGGGACACCGAATCGTGGTACTAGTTCCATCACCAGTTTCTTTGCAGTGGCTCGAGCTGTAGCCGTTTTCACCGGGTAGGCCTCTGGCCATCCAGAGAAGAGATCTACACATACTAGGATATTTGCATACACTCCTACCTTGGTAGCTGTATGTCGTCAATCTGCCGTCTCTGAAATGGGTAGAGAGGCCTAGGTGTCGCTTTCTTAGGGACTTTTACTGTTTTACCTGGGTTGTGCTGTGCACAGATGAGGCATGATTGTACAAGTTTCGCGGCTGCGCAACTGAAGCCAGGAGCGATCCAGAAGGCATCTACCATGGCACACATGTGACTTTTTGAGGTGTGATTGGGGCCATGTGCTGCTTGCGCCATGATTGGGAACAGGGACTTTGGTGGGCACATTTTATCCTTATTCTCCCATACTCCATTTGAGTTCAGCTCAGCTGCCAGTCTCCCCCGGTGTACCTTCTCTGTTTGGGCAGCCTTTTGCTGGAGGGATTTCAGGACATCTAGACCCAATGTGGCTGGAATACGCTGACTCCCCGCCACCGTCCACTGCTCTCTCTAGGCCGCCTTGTGCTATTTTAGCAGCCTCGTTCGCCCTTCTATTGCCCTCTACCTCCACGGAGTCACCTTTGTGTGTGCTTTTACCTTGACAATGCCAACCTGGACTGGTAACATCAATGCCTCCATCAATTGTTTCACCAGCTCTGCATTTTTAATGGGCTTCGAATCTGTGAAAATATTAGCGACTTTACCTGCAGCGGCTCTACACGCCTCAGTGAGTGCCTTCAACTCTGCCTCCTGCGCCGACATGTGAGGAGAGAGTGGCTCCGCTCGGATTACCTCATGTGAGGATACTACTGCATATCCAGTGTAGAATCGTCCATCCTGGTGGTATCTGGGGCCATCTACAAAAAAGAAACTCAAAGTCTGCATTAGGAACAGGTTTTTCATGAATGTGTGCAAACCCAACTGTCTCCTGACTCATCAGTTCTATGCAGACATGTTCATGCGTCATGTCAAAGTATCCTTCCTCACTTGCCAATACGGTCACCAATTCCCCCTTTTCTGAATCCACAGGCAGGAGGGTGGCTGGATTCAGAACGTTACATCTTTTGAGGGTGACATACTCAGGAATTAGTAGAGCACACTCAAGTCGGAGCTGTCTGGCCATAGACAGATGTTTTGGTTGAACTTGTAGGAGTATGGCATGGATGTCATGTGGGGAATAGATTGTCAAAAGAAACGTCAGTGTCATCTCACATGCCTTTCCTATTACGTCTCCACTTTTTTCCTTGTGCTCCAGCATACATGACAGGTCGTCTTATTGTCCTTGTTTGCTTAATTTCTTTAGCTACCTTAAGGAGGTCTTTCGGATCTACATGTCTCCATTCAGGTCTGGCTGTCTGTACTGCGTCTCGTAAATCTTTGTTCATACCGTCAATGAATGCATTCATCAGTATTCTAACATCAAGTGGGTTTATGCAAATGTACCCCATGTCTGCCCATTTCAGCTGTAACCGTCCAAGGTATATCTCTACTCTCTCTCCTCTTTGCTGTGTCACATTAGTCAGGAGTACAGACTGCTCTGATTGTTCCACTGCAGCCCATTGTCTTAGTGACTCACAGTACGTCTCCCCAGATCGTGCAGATTTATCATCCATGCCCCAAGCCTGATTCTTTGTCACATCTGTGTGTCTTAATTATATGATCTAGTGCGTCACCTGCCTTTAGACTCACCAACCTCTCTAGGTCTGCCCAGGTACACTTATATGTCTGCTGTACTTCCTTTATGTGTCTGTAAAACTGTAAAACGGGAATGGTTAGTCTTCAGGGGCAGGCAGCTGCTTCAGCAAAGCTAGCTGGTCAGAGGGGCTCCAGGGATAATACACCTGTATCTTTCTTATTCTAGTCACACTTCTAGGTCCTGATGGGGTTGGTCGTCTGATGTCTACTGTCAGCTTACTCCTCAAGGGCCAATGTCCCCACTACCCACTATCCACACTATTATGTCAGCTTCTTATGATCTTGTCTGGATAGGATTTAGTGCAATTCTCTTAGGTCAGTAGCACAGGTCACACAAGTAGCTATTCAGTCTGGGTTTGTCTGAGTCTGACCACAGTGTTTACAAGTCCATCTGTTTTGTCTGGGTCTCTGGTTACACTTTGTCAATCAAACATTCATAATACACCTTCCATACTGCTGCACATTCTCAAGCATCATTTATTCACTTGCTATTTTCTTCCCTTGTCTGTGCCTTTTTGTACATCCAAACATTCACACTCTGGTATTTTTGCCTTTTTCAATATTTGTCCCACTTGTTTTACTGCTTCCTTCCTTCTCTGTCTCTTGTAATTTGACACAATTTGCTATACAAATCAATCACACAACTAGAAGCAGGTTCAAACACATTAATGACCAAGCAATCACTTACAATTCCCTTCTAAATTAGGCACCATATCTTACTTTTAACTTCCAATCTTCAATTAAGTACTGTTGCTTTAAAATGCACAAATCTTTCAGCGTGTACCTTACGGATAGAATTACAGAGAATTTTGAGCACAGCTCACACTCAGCAGAGATAAGAGCGAAGGGAGAAGAAAAACTGCGCAGCGCCATCCTTCACCCCTCCCGTCAGAATGCAGCGTCGTCCTTCACAGAATTCTGTAGTTCTTTAGACTTATCAAAATCAATTTCTACAAAGAAACTCAAAATCACGGGATTTCACTGTAAGGGCAGATAACTGTATAATGAGATTAACCATGCCTTGCCCTTTTTCTGGCCAAATGCATTCAGGAAACTTTACAATGTAATGCCACATATAACACGAACTACACTCACTGGCCACTTTATTAGGTACACCTGTCCAACTGTGTGTTAAGACTTAATTTCTAATCAGCCAATCACATGGCGGCAACTCAGTGCATTTAGGCATGTAGACATGGTCAAGACAATCTCCTGCAGTTCAAACCGAGCATCAGTATGGGGAAGAAAGGTGATTTGAGTGCCTTTGAACGTGGCATGATTGTTGGTGCCAGAAGGGCTGGTCTGAGTATTTCAGAAACTGCTGATCTACTGGGATTTTCACGCACAACCATCTCTAGGGTTTACAGAGAATGGTCCGAAAAAGAAAAAAAATCCAGTGAGCGGCAGTTCTGTGGCCGGAAATGCCTTGTTGATGCCAGAGGTCAGAGGAGAATGGGCATACTGGTTCGAGCTGATAGAAAGGCAACAGTGACTCAAATTGCCACCCGTTACAACCAAGGTAGGCAGAAGAGCATCTATGAACGCACAGTGCGTCGAACTTTGAGGCAGATGGGCTACAGCAGCAGAAGACCACACTGGGTACCACTCCTCTCAGCTAAGAACAGGCATCTGATGGCTACTTTCAGCAGGATAATGCGCCATGTCATAAAGCTCGAATCATCTCAGATTGGTTTCTTGAACATGACAATGAGTTCACTGTACTCAAATGGCCTCCTCAGTCACCAGATCTCAATCCAATAGAGCATCTTTGGGATGTGGTGGAACAGGAGATTCGCATCAGGGATGTGCAGCCGACAAATCTGCGCCAACTGTGTGATGCCATCATGTCAATATGGTCCAAAATCTCTGAGGAATGCTTCCAGCACCTTGTTGAATCTCTGCCACGAAGAATTGAGGCAGTTCTGAAGGCAAAAGGGGGTCCAACCCGTTACTAGCATGGTGTACCTAATAAAGTGGCCAGTGAGTGTATATCATTACTCAATTCATTCAGTCTCAGATGTAGATTTGAATTATCTATAACGCATCTGTCCGGGATTCCACCACAACTAGAAAGGTCACAAATCTCTTGACACAAAAATGATGTGTGATGATTCATTCATACGTGCTCATTCACTGATTTTTTTTTATTTTTTATTTTTTTTTACTCAATTACTCATCTCTCATCTTATTCAGAGGTTCTCATAGACATATATGCAAGGATTCACACAGCCTGCCTATCTTGCACTTTGGATTTGATTAATACTTTTTCCAGGTTCTTTGCTGCACTACTTCCATATCTATCCTCAATTATATCACATAACCGATTTCCTTCTTCAGGTGTCTTTCCCTGACTGTTCCCCATTTTATCTTTTATTCTTATCCTGTCTCTCTTGTTGTCTTCCTGTTAGTCCCCTGCCTTAGGTGGTGTATTGGGTAAGCTCAAGACTAGGCTCTACTATACCTCGTTACCTTCTTCCTAAGGTGCTAACAGGCTAAATGGAGTGTCTGTTCCTCGGTGTACTACGTGTTTCGTGTACTTATATGCTATGTAGCATCCGAACAGAAATACTCCCACAACACACAGGATTGTAAACAAAGTGTCCATCTATCGGGGTTCTTCAGTCATATCCTGTCACAGGCTCATTTCGTGGTCCTGTGCTCATTCTATCACACTCTTATCTGTCACAAGGTTTATTCGTAAAGGGTGTTGATTTAAGCTTAGGCGGTGACCTCCCCGAAAGGACGCTGTCACATGACCCAGTTAGGCAATATCACCACTCTTTGAACGAATACCTACTGTGCAGCTTATTTGTCTACTTTTCACAGTCCTTCAAATCAAGGCAGTCACTCAACAACCTCCTCTATTTCTAGTGCGGAATCGTCTATTGTGAAAAACTTGTCCGTCCGGGCTGCGCAGTATGAACTGTTCACCCAGCCTTATAGTCCGTAATGTCAGACCTCTCCCATTTTGATTTGCATCAGCTCTTTTTCTAAAAATAGCTGTGCACAGACAGAACCTACAGTAACCTCTCATTCGAGCAGAAATTACATATGCGTGTCACACCCGATTTCCTCAGAGTTCTTATATGGACCTGATTTTACGGCCCCCTCCTCTACTAGATTCCCCTTTATACGGACCTTAGTTATAATGATAGATTATAAAGAGCAGAGAAGAGAAAAATTGATCTCTTACATGGCCAGGTGTTTAGGTCTGCTGTTCACAATTTCATCAGTAACTGGAGTGGTCTTTAGATCGGGTAGTCTTGGAGAGGTGCCTATATCAGGTCCCTGTTTCGGGCGCCAGGAAACTGTCAGGATACCTCAGATTACTCTTTCATCTGAAGGACCGATGTTCTTAGGTGTGAAGCACCATATGTCTCTAATCAATTGCTCCGTCGAGAAGGCTAACACAGACACGGGCTGTATAATACCACTCGGGATGCCTGCCAAGACGCCTCTGGCTTATCAGTTAGGCTTCCGTCTTTTATAGTAAAGAATTTAAACATTTACAGACATGCGCAGTACAAATGATTTCACAACTTGTTTTCTACAAAGAAAGTCACTTAGGCAAAAAAGCAGAGGTATTTGAACTTGGTTCACAAGGGAGATGTCTGAGACATCTCCTCGAAGAACAGATAAGGTTTTAAACAAGAGAATGCAACATAGACAGAACTCAATTTAACTCCTTCAGTTCCTATCAGTGCGAAAGCAGGCATCCAGGTGCTTTTTCTTTTTGGCTTTTGGACAAAGGCATGAGAATGTTTTGTGGAGCATGGTTTTGTTTCCCTGTTTGTTCTTTTTCTCCAATAGCCTGACAAATGAAAGGTTCCTGTGTTGCAAAATGCACTTTGTCCTGTCTTCAGACATAGAGGAAGACCTCTTGACTTTGGCTGGCTGTTTTTTTCTTTTTCAAGTTCATTTCAGCATGTTTAAACATCTTTAGCTTTGCATGGAGTTTCTGAAGTGTAGTGGTTGTCACGTTCACCTACCACGCGAACGGTCCCCAGTTCGAAACTGGGCAGAAACACAGCATTTTCTCTTGGAAAACGATCTTTTTGACTTTCAGTGCTTGTTCTTTATTGCTTGCCATGACCACAGCATTTTTTATTTGTTTGAATCGGTTGGCTTCTGTAGTGTAGAGGTTATCACGTTCGCTTTACACGCGAAAGGTCCTCAGTTCGAAACTGGGCAGAAACACAGCGTTCCTCTTGCAAACTAGTGCTTTTGACAATGAGTGATTGATCGTTAATGTTTGTCATGACCACAGTAAACGCTCTTGTCTGGTTACTGTAGTGTAGTGATTGTCCTGTTTGCCATCCTCCTGAAAGTTCCCTGTTTTGATCCCGGGCAGAAACATGTGGCTTTTCTTTATTTTGATCACAAACGTATATTGTTGGCTTAATTAGCCTTAGTTAGCATATTCTATTGCTGGTTTAATGAGCATTACTTTTACCAATGTGATTATTTCTACCCGTTTTTGCTTTTGGCAAGCATGTGTGTTTTTGACAGTGTCTAAGTGTTCCTAATTCAAGTAACACCTGATAGGATCAAGGTGCGAAAGCAGGCATCTAGGTGCTTTTTCTTTTTGGCTTTTGGACAAAGGCATGAGAATGTTTTGTTGAGCATGGTTTTGTTTCCCTGTTTGTTCTTTTTCTCCAATAGCCTGACAAATGAAAGGTTCCTGTGTTGCAAAATGCACTTGGTCCTGTCTTCAGACATAGAGGAAGACCTCTTGACTTTGGCTGGATGTTTTTTTCTTTTTCAAGTTCATTTCAGCATGTTTAAACATCTTTAGCTTTGCATGGAGTTTCAGAAGTGTAGTGGTTGTCACGTTCACCTCACACGCGAACGGTCCCCAGTTCGAAACTGGATAGAAGCATGACATTAGGCGTTGATATTAAAGCTTTTGACGTTGAGTCTTTGTTCTCGATGGCACATCATGACCACAGTAACCTTCAGCAGCCGGTTTCTGTAGTGTAGTGGTTATCACGTTCGCCTAACACGCGAAAGGTCCCCAGTTCGAAACTAGGCAGAAACACTCTGTTACCCTTTGGTATCCAAGCTTTTGACTTTCAGTTCTTGATCTCGATTGCTTGTTGTCACCACAGTAAGCACTTGCATCCGGTTTCTGTAGTGTAGCGGTTATCACGTTCGCCTCACACGCGAAAGGTCCCCAGTTCGAAACTGGGCAGAAACACAGCTGTTTCTCTTGGAAAATGATCTTTTTGACTTTCAGTGCTTGTTCTTTATTGCTTGCCATGACCACAGCATTTTTTGTTTGTTTGAATCGGTTGGTTTCTGTAGTGTAGCGGTTATCACGTTCGCTTTACATGCGAAAGGGCCTCAGTTCGAAACTGGGCAGAAACACAGCGTTTCTCTTGCAGACTAGCGCTTTTGACAATGAGTGCTTGATCTTTAATGCTTGCCATGACCACAGTAAACGCTCTTGTCTGGTTACTGTAGTGTAGTGATTGTCCTGTTTGCCATCCTCCTGAAAGTTCCCTGTTTTGATCCCGGGCAGAAACATGTGGCTTTTCTTTATTTTGATCACAAACGTATATTGTTGGCTTAATTAGCCTTAGTTAGCATATTCTATTGCTGGTTTAATGAGCAATACTTTTACCAATGTGATTATTTCTACCCGTTTTTGCTTTTGGCAAGCATGTGTGTTTTTGACAGTGTCTAAGTGTTCCTAATTCAAGTAACACCTGATAGGATCAAGGTGCGAAAGCAGGCATCTAGGTGCTTTTTCTTTTTGGCTTTTGGACAAAGGCATGAGAATGTTTTGTGGAGCATGGCTTTGTTTCCCTGTTTGTTCTTTTTCTCCAATAGCCTGACAAATGAAAGGTTCCTGTGTTGCAAAATGCACTTTGTCCTGTCTTCAGACATAGAGGAAGACCTCTTGACTTTGGCTGGCTGTTTTTTTCTTTTTCAAGTTCATTTCAGCATGTTTAAACATCTTTAGCTTTGCATGGAGTTTCTGAAGTGTAGTGGTTGTCACGTTCACCTCACACGCGAACGGTCCCCAGTTCGAAACTGGATAGAAGCATGACATTACGCGTTGAAATTAAAGCTTTTGACGTTGAGTCTTTGTTCTCGATGGCTCGTCATGACCACAGTAACCTTCCGCAGCCGGTTTCTGTAGTGTAGTGGTTATCACTAGAGTTGAGTGACTTTTGGTTTTTTAGGGTCGCGTTTCGTTTCGTGAAACCCGACTTTTCCAAAAGTCGGGTCGAGCAAGATCGTCCGATTAAAGGGAAAAGTCGGGGTCGTCCCGAAACACGAAACCCAATGTAAGTCAATGGGGAATAAAAGTCGGCAGTGAGAGGAGGACAGGAAACACACCAACAGTGCCCATTTGAATGCCAAAAACATCAATTCTTCTTACTTAAGCTTGTCAACCTTAATTAACTTCATAATATAAGTTACGCACTGAAAAATGGGTGTTATTTGGCTAAAGTTGTGGGGGGGGAGGGCTGGCTGCAGGTTTTCATGTGCCCTGGGCGAAAGAGCGCCCCTTTAACACATACCACAACTCATCATGCTCCGATACGGCAGATAAATAGCGGTATAGTACAATGAAAAATACCTCACTTTTTACATCTCATGACGAGGCCCATCTATTTCTCCATACAGAATCATTGGTCCCATATAATGTTTGAAACAGTATATGATGAGCTCCACATAATGCTACAGTATATGTTGGTCCCCATGGATGAAGCTCCACTGTCTTATGGGCCCAAATAATGCTCCAAACATAATGGGCCCCATTTCTAATGCTCTAGTGTATAATGGGCCCTGTAAATGCTGCTCCAGTGTCTGATGTCCACCTTTGGAATGTTCCAGTGTATGGTGGGCCCCATCTATCATTCTCCAGAGTATAGTGCTCCCCAAAAATTGCTGTCCCAACATTGAAAACAATCAAATAAGTCTCCTCGCTAGGGAATCCCTGTACTTGTCTGGACAGGTGCTGTAGCTTGCTTAACAGCTCGCCAGCCGTTCTCACGCCCAGTGTGGATTGCACGTGATTGCACAAAGGTTAGAAAGGGTACCGTATCCCTGGATAACATGTATGGATAGCGTACACATTCAAAATATATGTCTATACAGCATGAGGCAGGCTCAGACGGTGTTAGGCCCAGTATGGATTGCACGTCATTGCACAAAGGTTAGAAAGGGTACCGTATCCCCGGATAACATGTATGGATAGCGTACACATTCAAAATATATGTCTATACAGCATGAGGCAGGCTCAGACGTTGTTAGGCCCAGTATGGATTGCACGTGATTGCACAAAGGTTAGAAAGGGTACCGTATCCCCGGATAACATGTATGGATAGCGTACACATTAAAAATATATGTCTATACAGCATGAGGCAGGCTCAGACGGTGTTAGGCCCAGTATGGATTGCACGTCATTGCACAAAGGTTAGAAAGGGTACCGTATCCCCGGATAACATGTATGGATAGCGTACACATTCAAAATATATGTCTATACAGCATGAGGCAGGCTCAGACGGTGTTAGGCCCAGTATGGATTGCACGTCATTGCACAAAGGTTAGAAAGGGTACCGTATCCCCGGATAACATGTATGGATAGCGTACACATTCAAAATATATGTCTATACAGCATGAGGCAGGCTCAGACGTTGTTAGGCCCAGTATGGATTGCACGTCATTGCACAAAGGTTAGAAAGGGTACCGTATCCCCGGATAACATGTATGGATAGCGTACACATTCAAAATATATGTCTATACAGCATGAGGCAGGCTCAGACGGTGTTAGGCCCAGTATGGATTGCACGTCATTGCACAAAGGTTAGAAAGGGTA
Source organism: Dendrobates tinctorius (assembly GCF_039654945.1). Lineage (NCBI taxonomy): Eukaryota > Metazoa > Chordata > Amphibia > Anura > Dendrobatidae > Dendrobates > Dendrobates tinctorius. The sequence goes on from NW_027362095.1 coordinate 1,491,309, forward strand.
CCGTATCCCCGGATAACATGTATGGATAGCGTACACATTCAAAATATATGTCTATACAGCATGAGGCAGGCTCAGACGGTGTTAGGCCCAGTATGGATTGCACGTCATTGCACAAAGGTTAGAAAGGGTACCGTATCCCCGGATAACATGTATGGATAGCGTACACATTCAAAATATATGTCTATACAGCATGAGGCAGGCTCAGACGTTGTTAGGCCCAGTATGGATTGCACGTCATTGCACAAAGGTTAGAAAGGGTACCGTATCCCCGGATAACATGTATGGATAGCGTACACATTCAAAATATATGTCTATACAGCATGAGGCAGGCTCAGACGGTGTTAGGCCCAGTATGGATTGCACGTCATTGCACAAAGGTTAGAAAGGGTACCGTATCCCTGGATAACATGTATGGATAGCATACACATTCAAAATATATGTCTCAGGAGGCAGGCTCAGACGGTGTCAGGCACAGTATGGATTTGACGGCCCAGATTACACAGCGGAGGAGCAGGGAGAGGTAAAGATTGCAAATGCTGTGGCCCTGCCCAAGCAAGGGGGGCCCACTCTTGGGCATCGGTACTGGCACTGGGCCCCTCATAGTACAGCGGTGTGTCTGACGGCGGGTGTGCACCACCACCGTCAGAGACACTTGATTGCACTATGAGGGACCCTGTGCCAGTGCCCGCGCCCAAGAGTCGGCCTACCCACCTGTCCAGGGCAACGGCACTCGCACGGTGTCGTACGCTAGGTGGTTACCCCGGCCATGAGGGGGGAGGCAGCACAGTTAGGGAGTTTTAGAAAGTGGCATATGTTGATGTTGGACATTCAGCTGATGCAAAAGGCGAAATAGGTGAAGTACCAGGAAGAGGTGGACCAAAGCAAGCCATTTTTCTGTCACCCTATGTGTCATCAGGGGAAGGTGGGACAAAATCCTTGGAAACCCATGCGTGGTTCATTTTAATGAAGGTTAGATCATCCACATTTTGGGTTGACAGACGGGTCTTTTTTTCTGTCAGGATTGATCCAGCTGCACTGAAGACTCTTTCCGATAGCACACTTGCAGCTGGGCAAGCGAGCTCCTGTAAGGCATATTGGGCCAATTCAGGCCAGGTGTCCAGTTTAGCGGCCCAATAGTCAAAGGGGAAAGACCTGTGTGGGAGAACATCAATATGGGAGGAAAAGTAGTTTGTAACCATAGTTGACAACTGCTGTCTCCTGTCACTTTCCATCGATGCAGTATTACCAGTTGTGTGAGCGGTATTTGAAAAATCAGTCCACAACATTGTCATGAAACCCCTGTCTCCAACGCCACTTCTGCTGTGTGCACCACGAACACCTCTGCCAAGCTGCCCCCGGCCCGTACGGCTCATGTGAGAACCATCACCGCTGCTGTGTGCTGGGAATGCCTCAAGCAACCGATTTACCAGAGTTGCTTGTTTATTAGCCAATATTAGGTCAAGGTTCTCCTGTGGCATGATGTTTTGTAATTTGCCTTTATAGCGTGGATCCAGGATGCTGGCCAACCAGTAATCGTCATCGTTCTTCATTTTGGCAATGCGGGGGTCCCTTTTTAGGATCCGCAAGGCATAATCTGACATGTGGGCCAATGTTCCCGGTGTCAATGATGCACTGCGAGTGCTGGGTGGAGGAGCACTTTCTGGCAAATCCACATCCCTCCAGTCACGCACAAACCCTGTACCAGACCTTGCCACGCCAACATTTTCACTTGCCCCACGAGATGCATCCTCCTCCCCTAAGTAATCATCCCCATCATCCTCCTCCTCCTCCTCCTCCTCTTCTTCCTCCACCTCGTCCAGGAGAGGTCCCTGAGCAGACAATGGCTGAATGTCATCAAGGATTCCCTCCTCCTCTTCCTCCTCATCAACATTGGCTGCAGACGCCTGCTCCTTAAGGTGCGTCAAAGTTTGCATGAGCAGACGCATAAGTGGGATGCTCATGCTTAGGATGGAGTCGTCTGCGCTTACCAGCCATGTGCATTCCTCAAAACACTGAAGGACTTTACAAAGGTCTTTCAGCTTCGACCACTGCACGCCTGTCAACTCCATGTCTGCTCTCAAAGTGCCAGGCCGTGTATACTCCCACAAATGCATTATGGCCTGCCTCTGCTCGCACAGCCGCTCCACCATGTGCAGGGTGGAGTTCCACCTTGTTGCAATGTCGATAATGAGGCAGTGGTTGGGAAGGTGGAGCAATCGCTGCAGCTTCTGCATGCGAACGGAGTGTACAGGCGACCGGCGGATGTGCGCGCACAGTCTTCCCACCTTCTGGAGCAGGGCTGTTAACTCCGGATAATTTTTGAGGAAGCACTGCACCACCAGGTTCAAGGTGTGAGCCAAGCAAGGTATGTGGCTGAGTTTTGAAAGGGCTATGGCTGCCACAAAATTACGGCCGTTATCACTAACTACCTTGCCTGCCTCAAGATGTACACTGCCCAGCCATGACTCAGTTTGTCGCTTCAAGTACTCGGCCAGCACCTCGGCGGTGTGTCTGTCGCCCAAACACATCATCTGCAACACAGCCTGCTGACGCTTTCCACTAGCTGCTCGATAGGGGGACACATCGTGTGCAACAGTGGCAGCTGCAGATGGAGTGCTCGTACGACTGCGCTCTGTGGACGAGCTTTCGCTTCTGGAGGAGGAGGAGGAGAAGGAGGAGGGTCGAACGCCTACAGCCAACTGTTTACTATACCGTGGGCTAGGCAGCACTGTCCCACCACCGCTGTCCCCTGTGGACCCTGCATCCACCACATTAACCCAGTGCACAGTGATGGACACGTAACGGCCCTGGCCATGCCGACTGGACCATGCATCAGTTGTGAGGTGCACCTTTCCGCTCACTGACTGCTTGAGTGCATGGACAATGCGGTCTTTCACATGATGGTGGAGGGCTGGGATGGCTTTGCGAGAGAAGAAGTGGCGACTGGGTAGGTCATAGCGTGGTACTGCATAGGCCATGAGTTCGCGGAAAGCTGTGCTTTCCACCAACCGAAAGGGCATCATCTCAAACGAGATTAGTTTGGCAATGTGGGCGTTCAAACCCAGTGTACGCGGATGAGAGACTAAGTACTTTCTTGACCTACTCATAGTGTCTGGGAGGGTGAGCTGGACTTGAGAGCTGCATATGGTGGAAGTAGCGGTGGACAGGGCGGACTGAGAGAGGGTTGATGATGGTGATGGAGTTGGTGTTCTTTCTGATGGCCTAGAATCAGTCTTTCGTTGATATAACAGTGGGATTCCCTGACTGCTGTGGCCTTGCAACGACACCTCAACATTTGCTGCTGTGCTAACCGGTGGGCTTACAGTGGGGGAAACAATGTAGCGTTGCTGACTACCTTCGTTGTGATCAGTTGCACATGTGGCACTTGAGGTTTGGTGTTGTGTCCACGCTTGCAAGTGCATGCTGGTTAAATGTCTAAGCATGCAACTGGTATTCAAATTTTTCAGATTTTTCCCTCGGCTAAAGGTCTTTGCGCACTTCTTACAGATAACCTTGGCCTGATCATGAGGATTTTGTTCAAAAAAGTGCCACACTGCACTCTTCCTACTTTGGCAGACATTTTGCGGCCTAGCACGCTGTGATCTTTTGACCCTCTGGACAAGCTGTCCAGCAACTCTTTTGATGTTTGGAACCTGTCTTTGGAGTGCTCCGGGCCTGCCAGATAACAGCTGTTGCGATGTCGATGTCTGCTGTGGATGCTCCTCATCTGAGCTATTGGAAGCAGCACCCTCTTCCCCCAATGGATGCCAATCTGGGTCAACAACTGGGTCATCCATCACCTCCTCTTCTATGTCATGTGCACCTTTCTCTGTGTCACCGTGTATGGTGGTATAGTGTGCGGGAAGGGGCACCTGAGTCTCATCAGGGTCAAAATCTGGCTCTGTACACTGCGAGGACAATGTAGTGCTCTGAGAGAATGTACCAGCAGAATCATCCATCAGCGGCTGTGCATCAGTGCACTCCATGTCAGATTCATCTTGGCCTGGGTAATTCACCATTTGACTTGATAATCCAGGCATGGTATGTGAAAACAGCTCCATGGAGTAATCAGTAGTATGGCCTGCGTCATCCTTCAATCTTGGTTGGGGTGAAGGACACAAGGAAAGGTGTTGTTCATGAACATGAGCCTCCAATGACGACTCAGTGCTTTTACTTTTTACAACTGAAGAAGAGGAGGCCACAGAGCTGGAGGCTGAGTCAGCAATGCAAGACAAAACTTTTTCCTGATGCTCTGCCTTTAAAAGCGGTTTGCCAACTCCTAGAAAACTAAGCGTTCGAGGCCTTATGTAGCCAGACGATGACGCAGGGGCAGCACCTCCTGCATTCGGTCCTATTTTGCTCTTGATACTACCATCAGATCCACCACCAACACAATCATTACCAGCTGCTAACCCCCGCCCAATTCCACGGCCTCTTCCACCAGCCTTCCTCATTTTTGGTAGAAATGTAGACAAAATCCATCAAACTATATAGTAATAAGAAAAAAGAGAAAAAAGGTGTCTATAGGACAGGGGAGATTTAGAATTTCTGCACACACTTGTGGACAGTGGACACTTTTGGATTGTGTGAGGCCCACTGATATCTGAGCGCTATGTGACACGCTCGATGGCACAGCTGCCTGTGACCAAAGTGACGAGAGGATAATGGAGATTTTGAATCTCTGCGTACACTTTTGGACACTGGACACTTGTGGATTGTGTGAGGCCCACTGATATCTGAGCGCTATGTGACATGCTCGATGGCACAGCTGCCTGTGACCAAAGTGACGAGAGGATAATGGAGATTTTGAATCTCTGCGTACACTTTTGGACACTGGACACTTGTAGATTGTGTGAGGCCCACTGATATCTGAGTGCTATGTGACACGCTCGATGGCACAGCTGCCTGTGACCAAAGTGACGAGAGGATAATGGAGATTTTGAATCTCTGCGTACACTTTTGGACACTGGACACTTGTAGATTGTGTGAGGCCCACTGATATCTGAGCGCTATGTGACACGCTCGATGGCACAGCTGCCTGTGACCAAAGTGACGAGAGGATAATGGAGATTTTGAATCTCTGCGTACACTTTTGGACACTGGACACTTGTGGATTGTGTGAGGCCCACTGATATCTGAGCGCTATGTGACACGCTCGATGGCACAGCTGCCTGTGACCAAAGTGACGAGAGGATAATGGAGATTTTGAATCTCTGCGTACACTTTTGGACACTTGTAGATTGTGTGAGGCCCACTGATATCTGAGCGCTATGTGACACGCTCGATGGCACAGCTGCCTGTGACCAAAGTGACGAGAGGATAATGGAGATTTTGAATCTCTGCGTACACTTTTGGACACTGGACACTTGTGGATTGTGTGAGGCCCACTGATATCTGAGCGCTATGTGACACGCTCGATGGCACAGCTGCCTGTGACCAAAGTGACGAGAGGATAATGGAGATTTTGAATCTCTGCGTACACTTTTGGACACTGGACACTTGTGGATTGTGTGAGGCCCACTGATATCTAAGCGCTATGTGACACGCTCGATGGCACAGCTGCCTGTGACCAAAGTGACGAGAGGATAATGGAGATTTTGAATCTCTGCGTACACTTTTGGACACTGGACACTTGTGGATTGTGTGAGGCCCACTGATATCTGAGCGCTATGTGACACACTCGATGGCACAGCTGCCTGTGACCAAAGTGACGAGAGGATAATGGAGATTTTGAATCTCTGCGCACACTTTTGGTCACTGGACACTTGTAGATTGTGTGAGGCCCACTGATATCTGAGCGCTATGTGACACGCTCGATGGCACAGCTGCCTGTGACCAAAGTGACGAGAGGATAATAGAGATTTTGAATCTCTGCGTACACTTTTGGACACTGGACACTTGTGGATTGTGTGAGGCCCACTGATATCTGAGCGCTATGTGACATGCTCGATGGCACAGCTGCCTGTGACCAAAGTGACGAGAGGATAATGGAGATTTTGAATCTCTGCGTACACTTTTGGACACTGGACACTTGTGGATTGTGTGAGGCCCACTGATATCTGAGCGCTATGTGACACGCTCGATGGCACAGCTGCCTGTGACCAAAGTGACGAGAGGATAATGGAGATTTTGAATCTCTGCTTACACTTTTGGACACTGGACACTTGTGGATTGTGTGAGGCCCACTGATATCTGAGCACTATGTGACACGCTCGATGGCACAGCTGCCTGTGACCAAAGTGACGAGAGAATAATGGAGATTATGAATCTCTGCGTACACTTTTGGACACTGGACACTTGTGGATTGTGTGAGGCTCACTGATATCTGAGCGCTATGTGACACGCTCGATGGCACAGCTGCCTGTGACCAAAGTGACGAGAGGATAATGGAGATTTTGAATCTCTGCGTACACTTTTGGACACTGGACACTTGTGGATTGTGTGAGGCCCACTGATATCTGAGCGCTATGTGACACACTCGATGGCACAGCTGCCTGTGACCAAAGTGACGAGAGGATAATGGAGATTTTGAATCTCTGCGCACACTTTTGGTCACTGGACACTTGTAGATTGTGTGAGGCCCACTGATATCTGAGCGCTATGTGACACGCTCGATGGCACAGCTGCCTGTGACCAAAGTGACCAGAGGATAATAGAGATTTTGAATCTCTGCGTACACTTTTGGACACTGGACACTTGTGGATTGTGTGAGGCCCACTGATATCTGAGCGCTATGTGACATGCTCGATGGCACAGCTGCCTGTGACCAAAGTGACGAGAGGATAATGGAGATTTTGAATCTCTGCGTACACTTTTGGACACTGGACACTTGTGGATTGTGTGAGGCCCACTGATATCTGAGCGCTATGTGACACGCTCGATGGCACAGCTGCCTGTGACCAAAGTGACGAGAGGATAATGGAGATTTTGAATCTCTGCGTACACTTTTGGACACTGGACACTTGTGGATTGTGTGAGGCCCACTGATATCTGAGCACTATGTGACACGCTCGATGGCACAGCTGCCTGTGACCAAAGTGACGAGAGAATAATGGAGATTATGAATCTCTGCGTACACTTTTGGACACTGGACACTTGTGGATTGTGTGAGGCTCACTGATATCTGAGCGCTATGTGACACGCTCGATGGCACAGCTGCCTGTGACCAAAGTGACGAGAGGATAATGGAGATTTTGAATCTCTGCGTACACTTTTGGACACTGGACACTTGTGGATTGTGTGAGGCCCACTGATATCTGAGCGCTATGTGACACGCTCGATGGCACAGCTGCCTGTGACCAAAGTGACGAGAGGATAATGGAGATTTTGAATCTCTGCGTACACTTTTGGACACTGGACACTTGTGGATTGTGTGAGGCCCACTGATATCTAAGCGCTATGTGACACGCTCGATGGCACAGCTGCCTGTGACCAAAGTGACGAGAGGATAATGGAGATTTTGAATCTCTGCGTACACTTTTGGACACTGGACACTTGTGGATTGTGTGAGGCCCACTGATATCTGAGCGCTATGTGACACACTCGATGGCACAGCTGCCTGTGACCAAAGTGACGAGAGGATAATGGAGATTTTGAATCTCTGCGCACACTTTTGGTCACTGGACACTTGTAGATTGTGTGAGGCCCACTGATATCTGAGCGCTATGTGACACGCTCGATGGCACAGCTGCCTGTGACCAAAGTGACGAGAGGATAATAGAGATTTTGAATCTCTGCGTACACTTTTGGACACTGGACACTTGTGGATTGTGTGAGGCCCACTGATATCTGAGCGCTATGTGACATGCTCGATGGCACAGCTGCCTGTGACCAAAGTGACGAGAGGATAATGGAGATTTTGAATCTCTGCGTACACTTTTGGACACTGGACACTTGTAGATTGTGTGAGGCCCACTGATATCTGAGCGCTATGTGACACGCTCGATGGCACAGCTGCCTGTGACCAAAGTGACGAGAGGATAATGGAGATTTTGAATCTCTGCGTACACTTTTGGACACTGGACACTTGTGGATTGTGTGAGGCCCACTGATATCTGAGCGCTATGTGACACACTCGATGGCACAGCTGCCTGTGACCAAAGTGACGAGAGGATAATGGAGATTTTGAATCTCTGCGTACACTTTTGGACACTGGACACTTGTAGATTGTGTGAGGCCCACTGATATCTGAGCGCTATGTGACACGCTCGATGGCACAGCTGCCTGTGACCAAAGTGATGAGAGGATAATGGAGATTTTGAATCTCTGCGTACACTTTTGGACACTGGACACTTGTAGATTGTGTGAGGCCCACTGATATCTGAGCGCTATGTGACACGCTCGATGGCACAGCTGCCTGTGACCAAAGTGACGAGAGGATAATGGAGATTTTGAATCTCTGCGTACACTTTTGGACACTGGACACTTGTGGATTGTGTGAGGCCCACTGATATCTGAGCGCTATGTGACACACTCGATGGCACAGCTACCTGTGACCAAAGTGACGAGAGGATAATGGAGATTTTGAATCTCTGCGCACACTTTTGGACACTGGACACTTGTAGATTGTGTGAGGCCCACTGATATCTGAGCGCTATGTGACATGCTCGATGGCACAGCTGCCTGTGACCAAAGTGACGAGAGGATAATGGAGATTTTGAATCTCTGCGTACACTTTTGGACACTGGACACTTGTGGATTGTGTGAGGCCCTCTGATATCTGAGCGCTATGTGACACGCTCGATGGCACAGCTGCCTGTGACCAAAGTGACGAGAGGATAATGGAGATTTTGAATCTCTGCGTACACTTTTGGACACTGGACACTTGTAGATTGTGTGAGGCCCACTGATATCTGAGCGCTATGTGACACGCTCGATGGCACAGCTGCCTGTGACCAAAGTGACGAGAGGAAAATGGAGATTTTGAATCTCTGCGTACACTTTTGGACACTGGACACTTGTGGATTGTGTGAGGCCCACTGATATCTGAGCGCTATGTGACACGCTCGATGGCACAGCTGCCTGTGACCAAAGTGACGAGAGGATAATGGAGATTTTGAATCTCTGCGTACACTTTTGGACACTGGACACTTGTGGATTGTGTGAGGCCCACTGATATCTGAGCGCTATGTGACACGCTCGATGGCACAGCTGCCTGTGACCAAAGTGACGAGAGGATAATGGAGATTTTGAATCTCTGCGTACACTTTTGGACACTGGACACTTGTAGATTGTGTGAGGCCCACTGATATCTGAGCGCTATGTGACACGCTCGATGGCACAGCTGCCTGTGACCAAAGTGACGAGAGGATAATGGAGATTTTGAATCTCTGCGTACACTTTTGGACACTGGACACTTGTGGATTGTGTGAGGCCCACTGATATCTGAGCGGTATGTGACACGCTCGATGGCACAGCTGCCTGTGACCAAAGTGACGAGAGGATAATGGAGATTTTGAATCTCTGCGTACACTTTTGGACCCTGGACACTTGTGGATTGTGTGAGGCCCACTGATATCTGAGCGATATGTGACAGGCTCGATGGCACAGCTGCCTGTGACCAAAGTGACGAGAGGATAATGGAGATTTTTAATCTCTGCGTACACTTTTGGACACTGGACACTTGTGGATTGTGTGAGGCCCACTGATATCTGAGCGCTATGTGACACGCTCGATGGCACAGCTGCCTGTGACCAAAGTGACGAGAGGATAATGGAGATTTTGAATCTCTGCGTACACTTTTGAACACTGGACACTTGTGGATTGTGTGAGGCCCACTGATATCTGAGCGCTTTGTGACACGCTCGATGGCACAGCTTCCTGTGACCAAAGTGACGAGAGGATAATGGAGATTTTGAATCTCTGCGTACACTTTTGGACACTGGACACTTGAGGATTGTGTGAGGCCCACTGATATCTGAGCGCTATGTGACACGCTCGATGGCACAGCTGCCTGTGACCAAAGTGACGAGAGGATAATGGAGATTTTGAATCTCTGCGTACACTTTTGGACACTGGACACTTGTAGATTGTGTGAGGCCCACTGATATCTGAGCGCTATGTGACACGCTCGATGGCACAGCTGCCTGTGACCAAAGTGACGAGAGGATAATGGAGATTTTGAATCTCTGCGTACACTTTTGGACACTGGACACTTGTGGATAGTGTGAGGCCCACTGATATCTGAGCGCTATGTGACACGCTCGATGGCACAGCTGCCTGTGACCAAAGTGACGAGAGGATAATGGAGATTTTGAATCTCTGCGTACACTTTTGGACACTGGACACTTGTAGATTGTGTGAGGCCCACTGATATCTGAGCGCTATGTGACACGCTCGATGGCACAGCTGCCTGTGACCAAAGTGACGAGAGGATAATGGAGATTTTGAATCTCTGTGTACACTTTTGGACACTGGACACTTGTGGATTGTGTGAGGCCCACTGATATCTGAGCCCTATGTGACTCGCTCGATGGCACAGCTGCCTGTGACCAAAGTGACGAGAGGATAATGGAGATTTTGAATCTCTGCGTACACTTTTGGACACTGGACACTTGTGGATTGTGTGAGGCCCACTGATATCTGAGCGCTATGTGACACGCTCGATGGCACAGCTGCCTGTGACCAAAGTGACGAGAGGATAATGGAGATTTTGAATCTCTGCGTACACTTTTGGACACTGGACACTTGTGGATTGTGTGAGGCCCACTGATATCTGAGCGCTATGTGACACACTCGATGGCACAGCTGCCTGTGACCAAAGTGACGAGAGGATAATGGAGATTTTTAATCTCTGCGTACACTTTTGGACACTGGACACTTGTGGATTGTGTGAGGCCCACTGATATCTGAGCGCTATGTGACACGCTCGATGGCACAGCTGCCTGTGACCAAAGTAACGAGAGGATAATGGAGATTTTGAATCTCTGCGTACACTTTTGGACACTGGACACTTGTGGATTGTGTGAGGCCCACTGATATCTGAGCGCTATGTGACACGCTCGATGGCACAGCTGCCTGTGACCAAAGTGACGAGAGGATAATGGAGATTTTGAATCTCTGCGTACACTTTTGGACACTGGACACTTGTAGATTGTGTGAGGCCCACTGATATCTGAGCGCTATGTGACAGGCTCGATGGCACAGCTGCCTGTCACCAAAGTGACGAGAGGATAATGGAGATTTTTAATCTCTGCGTACACTTTTGGACACTGGACACTTGTGGATTGTGTGAGGCCCACTGATATCTGAGCGCTATGTGACACGCTCGATGGCACAGCTGCCTGTGACCAAAGTGACGAGAGGATAATGGAGATTTTGAATCTCTGCGTACACTTTTGGACACTGGACACTTGTAGATTGTGTGAGGCCCACTGATATCTGAGCGCTATGTGACACGCTCGATGGCACAGCTGCCTGTGACCAAAGTGACGAGAGGATAATGGAGATTTTGAATCTCTGCGTACACTTTTGGACACTGGACACTTGTAGATTGTATGAGGCCCACTGATATCTGAGCGCTATGTGACACGCTCGATGGCACAGCTGCCTGTGACCAAAGTGACGAGAGGATAATGGAGATTATGAATCTCTGCGTACACTTTTGGACACTGGACACTTGTGGATTGTGTGAGGCCCACTGATATCTGAGCGCTATGTGACACGCTCGATGGCACAGCTGCCTGTGACCAAAGTGACGAGAGGATAATGGAGATTTTGAATCTCTGCGTACACTTTTGGACACTGGACACTTGTAGATTGTGTGAGGCCCACTGATATCTGAGCGATATGTGTCAGGCTCCATGGCACAGCTGCCTGTGACCAAAGTGACGAGAGGATAATGGAGATTTTTAATCTCTGCATACACTTTTGGACACTGGACACTTGTGGATTGTGTGAGGCCCACTGATATCTGAGCGCTATGTGACACGCTCGATGGCACAGCTGCCTGTGACCAAAGTGACGAGAGGATAATGGAGATTTTGAATCTCTGCGTACACTTTTGAACACTGGACACTTGTGGATTGTGTGAGGCCCACTGATATCTGAGCGCTATGTGACACGCTCGATGGCACAGCTGCCTGTGACCAAAGTGACGAGAGGATAATGGAGATTTTGAATCTCTGCGTACACTTTTGGACACTGGACACTTGTGGATTGTGTGAGGCCCACTGATATCTGAGCGCTATGTGACACGCTCGATGGCACAGCTGCCTGTGACCAAAGTGACGAGAGGATAATGGAGATTTTGAATCTCTGCGTACACTTTTGGACACTGGACACTTGTGGATTGTGTGAGGCCCACTGATATCTTAGCGCTATGTGACACGCTCGATGGCACAGCTGCCTGTGACCAAAGTGACGAGAGGATAATGGAGATTTTGAATCTCTGCGTACACTTTTGGACACTGGACACTTGTGGATTGTGTGAGGCCCACTGATATCTGAGCGCTATGTGACACGCTCGATGGCACAGCTGCCTGTGACCAAAGTGACGAGAGGATAATGGAGATTTTGAATCTCTGCGTACACTTTTGGACACTGGACACTTGTGGATTGTGTGAGGCCCACTGATATCTGAGCGCTATGTGACACGCTCGATGGCACAGCTGCCTGTGACCAAAGTGACGAGAGGATAATGGAGATTTTGAATCTCTGCGCACACTTTTGGACACTGGACACTTGTGGATTGTGTGAGGCCCACTGATATCTGAGCGCTATGTGACACGCTCGATGGCACAGCTGCCTGTGACCAAAGTGACGAGAGGATAATGGAGATTTTGAATCTCTGCGTACACTTTTGGACACTGGACACTTGTAGATTGTGTGAGGCCCACTGATATCTGAGCGATATGTGTCAGGCTCCATGGCACAGCTGCCTGTGACCAAAGTGACGAGAGGATAATGGAGATTTTTAATCTCTGCATACACTTTTGGACACTGGACACTTGTGGATTGTGTGAGGCCCACTGATATCTGAGCGCTATGTGACACGCTCGATGGCACAGCTGCCTGTGACCAAAGTGACGAGAGGATAATGGAGATTTTGAATCTCTGCGTACACTTTTGAACACTGGACACTTGTGGATTGTGTGAGGCCCACTGATATCTGAGCGCTTTGTGACACGCTCGATGGCACAGCTGCCTGTGACCAAAGTGACGAGAGGATAATGGAGATTTTGAATCTCTGCGTACACTTTTGGACACTGGACACTTGAGGATTGTGTGAGGCCCACTGATATCTGAGCGCTATGTGACACGCTCGATGGCACAGCTGCCTGTGACCAAAGTGACGAGAGGATAATGGAGATTTTGAATCTCTGCGTACACTTTTGGACACTGGACACTTGTGGATTGTGTGAGGCCCACTGATATCTGAGCGCTATGTGACACACTCGATGGCACAGCTGCCTGTGACCAAAGTGACGAGAGGATAATGGAGATTTTGAATCTCTGCGTACACTTTTGGACACTGGACACTTGTAGATTGTGTGAGGCCCACTGATATCTGAGCGCTATGTGACACGCTCGATGGCACAGCTGCCTGTGACCAAAGTGATGAGAGGATAATGGAGATTTTGAATCTCTGCGTACACTTTTGGACACTGGACACTTGTAGATTGTGTGAGGCCCACTGATATCTGAGCGCTATGTGACACGCTCGATGGCACAGCTGCCTGTGACCAAAGTGACGAGAGGATAATGGAGATTTTGAATCTCTGCGTACACTTTTGGACACTGGACACTTGTGGATTGTGTGAGGCCCACTGATATCTGAGCGCTATGTGACACACTCGATGGCACAGCTACCTGTGACCAAAGTGACGAGAGGATAATGGAGATTTTGAATCTCTGCGCACACTTTTGGACACTGGACACTTGTAGATTGTGTGAGGCCCACTGATATCTGAGCGCTATGTGACATGCTCGATGGCACAGCTGCCTGTGACCAAAGTGACGAGAGGATAATGGAGATTTTGAATCTCTGCGTACACTTTTGGACACTGGACACTTGTGGATTGTGTGAGGCCCACTGATATCTGAGCGCTATGTGACACGCTCGATGGCACAGCTGCCTGTGACCAAAGTGACGAGAGGATAATGGAGATTTTGAATCTCTGCGTACACTTTTGGACACTGGACACTTGTAGATTGTGTGAGGCCCACTGATATCTGAGCGCTATGTGACACGCTCGATGGCACAGCTGCCTGTGACCAAAGTGACGAGAGGAAAATGGAGATTTTGAATCTCTGCGTACACTTTTGGACACTGGACACTTGTGGATTGTGTGAGGCCCACTGATATCTGAGCGCTATGTGACACGCTCGATGGCACAGCTGCCTGTGACCAAAGTGACGAGAGGATAATGGAGATTTTGAATCTCTGCGTACACTTTTGGACACTGGACACTTGTAGATTGTGTGAGGCCCACTGATATCTGAGCGCTATGTGACACGCTCGATGGCACAGCTGCCTGTGACCAAAGTGACGAGAGGATAATGGAGATTTTGAATCTCTGCGTACACTTTTGGACACTGGACACTTGTGGATTGTGTGAGGCCCACTGATATCTGAGCGCTATGTGACACGCTCGATGGCACAGCTGCCTGTGACCAAAGTGACGAGAGGATAATGGAGATTTTGAATCTCTGCGTACACTTTTGGACACTGGACACTTGTGGATTGTGTGAGGCCCACTGATATCTGAGCACTATGTGACACGCTCGATGGCACAGCTGCCTGTGACCAAAGTGACGAGAGAATAATGGAGATTATGAATCTCTGCGTACACTTTTGGACACTGGACACTTGTGGATTGTGTGAGGCTCACTGATATCTGAGCGCTATGTGACACGCTCGATGGCACAGCTGCCTGTGACCAAAGTGACGAGAGGATAATGGAGATTTTGAATCTCTGCGTACACTTTTGGACACTGGACACTTGTGGATTGTGTGAGGCTCACTGATATCTGAGCGCTATGTGACACGCTCGATGGCACAGCTGCCTGTGACCAAAGTGACGAGAGAATAATGGAGATTATGAATCTCTGCGTACACTTTTGGACACTGGACACTTGTGGATTGTGTGAGGCTCACTGATATCTGAGCGCTATGTGACACGCTCGATGGCACAGCTGCCTGTGACCAAAGTGACGAGAGGATAATGGAGATTTTGAATCTCTGCGTACACTTTTGGACACTGGACACTTGTAGATTGTGTGAGGCCCACTGATATCTGAGCGATATGTGACACGCTCGATGGCACAGCTGCCTGTGACCAAAGTGACGAGAGGATAATGGAGATTTTGAATCTCTGCGTACACTTTTGGACACTGGACACTTGTGGATTGTGTGAGGCCCACTGATATCTGAGCGCTATGTGACACGCTCGATGGCACAGCTGCCTGTGACCAAAGTGACGAGAGGATAATGGAGATTTTGAATCTCTGCGTACACTTTTGGACACTGGACACTTGTGGATTGTGTGAGGCCCACTGATATCTGAGCGCTATGTGACACGCTCGATGGCACAGCTGCCTGTGACCAAAGTGACGAGAGGATAATGGAGATTTTGAATCTCTGCGTACACTTTTGGACACTGGACACTTGTGGATTGTGTGAGGCCCACTGATATCTGAGCGCTATGTGACACACTCGATGGCACAGCTACCTGTGACCAAAGTGACGAGAGGATAATGGAGATTTTGAATCTCTGCGCACACTTTTGGACACTGGACACTTGTAGATTGTGTGAGGCCCACTGATATCTGACCGCTATGTGACATGCTCGATGGCACAGCTGCCTGTGACCAAAGTGACGAGAGGATAATGGAGATTTTGAATCTCTGCGTACACTTTTGGACACTGGACACTTGTGGATTGTGTGAGGCCCTCTGATATCTGAGCGCTATGTGACACGCTCGATGGCACAGCTGCCTGTGACCAAAGTGACGAGAGGATAATGGAGATTTTGAATCTCTGCGTACACTTTTGGACACTGGACACTTGTAGATTGTGTGAGGCCCACTGATATCTGAGCGCTATGTGACACGCTCGATGGCACAGCTGCCTGTGACCAAAGTGACGAGAGGAAAATGGAGATTTTGAATCTCTGCGTACACTTTTGGACACTGGACACTTGTGGATTGTGTGAGGCCCACTGATATCTGAGCGCTATGTGACACGCTCGATGGCACAGCTGCCTGTGACCAAAGTGACGAGAGGATAATGGAGATTTTGAATCTCTGCGTACACTTTTGGACACTGGACACTTGTGGATTGTGTGAGGCCCACTGATATCTGAGCGCTATGTGACACGCTCGATGGCACAGCTGCCTGTGACCAAAGTGACGAGAGGATAATGGAGATTTTGAATCTCTGCGTACACTTTTGGACACTGGACACTTGTAGATTGTGTGAGGCCCACTGATATCTGAGCGCTATGTGACACGCTCGATGGCACAGCTGCCTGTGACCAAAGTGACGAGAGGATAATGGAGATTTTGAATCTCTGCGTACACTTTTGGACACTGGACACTTGTGGATTGTGTGAGGCCCACTGATATCTGAGCGCTATGTGACACGCTCGATGGCACAGCTGCCTGTGACCAAAGTGACGAGAGGATAATGGAGATTTTGAATCTCTGCGTACACTTTTGAACACTGGACACTTGTGGATTGTGTGAGGCCCACTGATATCTGAGCGCTTTGTGACACGCTCGATGGCACAGCTTCCTGTGACCAAAGTGACGAGAGGATAATGGAGATTTTGAATCTCTGCGTACACTTTTGGACACTGGACACTTGAGGATTGTGTGAGGCCCACTGATATCTGAGCGCTATGTGACACGCTCGATGGCACAGCTGCCTGTGACCAAAGTGACGAGAGGATAATGGAGATTTTGAATCTCTGCGTACACTTTTGGACACTGGACACTTGTAGATTGTGTGAGGCCCACTGATATCTGAGCGCTATGTGACACGCTCGATGGCACAGCTGCCTGTGACCAAAGTGACGAGAGGATAATGGAGATTTTGAATCTCTGCGTACACTTTTGGACACTGGACACTTGTGGATTGTGTGAGGCCCACTGATATCTGAGCGCTATGTGACACGCTCGATGGCACAGCTGCCTGTGACCAAAGTGACGAGAGGATAATGGAGATTTTGAATCTCTGCGTACACTTTTGGACACTGGACACTTGTAGATTGTGTGAGGCCCACTGATATCTGAGCGCTATGTGACACGCTCGATGGCACAGCTGCCTGTGACCAAAGTGACGAGAGGATAATGGAGATTTTGAATCTCTGTGTACACTTTTGGACACTGGACACTTGTGGATTGTGTGAGGCCCACTGATATCTGAGCCCTATGTGACACGCTCGATGGCACAGCTGCCTGTGACCAAAGTGACGAGAGGATAATGGAGATTTTGAATCTCTGCGTACACTTTTGGACACTGGACACTTGTGGATTGTGTGAGGCCCACTGATATCTGAGCGCTATGTGACACGCTCGATGGCACAGCTGCCTGTGACCAAAGTGACGAGAGGATAATGGAGATTTTGAATCTCTGCGTACACTTTTGGACACTGGACACTTGTGGATTGTGTGAGGCCCACTGATATCTGAGCGCTATGTGACACGCTCGATGGCACAGCTGCCTGTGACCAAAGTGACGAGAGGATAATGGAGATTTTGAATCTCTGCGTACACTTTTGGACACTGGACACTTGTGGATTGTGTGAGGCCCACTGATATCTGAGCGCTATGTGACACACTCGATGGCACAGCTGCCTGTGACCAAAGTGACGAGAGGATAATGGAGATTTTTAATCTCTGCGTACACTTTTGGACACTGGACACTTGTGGATTGTGTGAGGCCCACTGATATCTGAGCGCTATGTGACACGCTCGATGGCACAGCTGCCTGTGACCAAAGTGACGAGAGGATAATGGAGATTTTGAATCTCTGCGTACACTTTTGGACACTGGACACTTGTAGATTGTGTGAGGCCCACTGATATCTGAGCGCTATGTGACAGGCTCGATGGCACAGCTGCCTGTCACCAAAGTGACGAGAGGATAATGGAGATTTTTAATCTCTGCGTACACTTTTGGACACTGGACACTTGTGGATTGTGTGAGGCCCACTGATATCTGAGCGCTATGTGACACGCTCGATGGCACAGCTGCCTGTGACCAAAGTGACGAGAGGATAATGGAGATTTTGAATCTCTGCGTACACTTTTGGACACTGGACACTTGTAGATTGTGTGAGGCCCACTGATATCTGAGCGCTATGTGACACGCTCGATGGCACAGCTGCCTGTGACCAAAGTGACGAGAGGATAATGGAGATTTTGAATCTCTGCGTACACTTTTGGACACTGGACACTTGTAGATTGTATGAGGCCCACTGATATCTGAGCGCTATGTGACACGCTCGATGGCACAGCTGCCTGTGACCAAAGTGACGAGAGGATAATGGAGATTATGAATCTCTGCGTACACTTTTGGACACTGGACACTTGTGGATTGTGTGAGGCCCACTGATATCTGAGCACTATGTGACACGCTCGATGGCACAGCTGCCTGTGACCAAAGTGACGAGAGGATAATGGAGATTTTGAATCTCTGCGTACACTTTTGGACACTGGACACTTGTAGATTGTGTGAGGCCCACTGATATCTGAGCGATATGTGTCAGGCTCCATGGCACAGCTGCCTGTGACCAAAGTGACGAGAGGATAATGGAGATTTTTAATCTCTGCATACACTTTTGGACACTGGACACTTGTGGATTGTGTGAGGCCCACTGATATCTGAGCGCTATGTGACACGCTCGATGGCACAGCTGCCTGTGACCAAAGTGACGAGAGGATAATGGAGATTTTGAATCTCTGCGTACACTTTTGAACACTGGACACTTGTGGATTGTGTGAGGCCCACTGATATCTGAGCGCTTTGTGACACGCTCGATGGCACAGCTGCCTGTGACCAAAGTGACGAGAGGATAATGGAGATTTTGAATCTCTGCGTACACTTTTGGACACTGGACACTTGAGGATTGTGTGAGGCCCACTGATATCTGAGCGCTATGTGACACGCTCGATGGCACAGCTGCCTGTGACCAAAGTGACGAGAGGATAATGGAGATTTTGAATCTCTGCGTACACTTTTGGACACTGGACACTTGTGGATTGTGTGAGGCCCACTGATATCTGAGCGCTATGTGACACGCTCGATGGCACAGCTGCCTGTGACCAAAGTGACGAGAGGATAATGGAGATTTTGAATCTCTGCGTACACTTTTGGACACTGGACACTTGTGGATTGTGTGAGGCCCACTGATATCTGAGCGCTATGTGACACGCTCGATGGCACAGCTGCCTGTGACCAAAGTGACGAGAGGATAATGGAGATTTTGAATCTCTGCGTACACTTTTGGACACTGGACACTTGTGGATTGTGTGAGGCCCACTGATATCTTAGCGCTATGTGACACGCTCGATGGCACAGCTGCCTGTGACCAAAGTGACGAGAGGATAATGGAGATTTTGAATCTCTGCGTACACTTTTGGACACTGGACACTTGTGGATTGTGTGAGGCCCACTGATATCTGAGCGCTATGTGACACGCTCGATGGCACAGCTGCCTGTGACCAAAGTGACGAGAGGATAATGGAGATTTTGAATCTCTGCGTACACTTTTGGACACTGGACACTTGTGGATTGTGTGAGGCCCACTGATATCTGAGCGCTATGTGACACGCTCGATGGCACAGCTGCCTGTGACCAAAGTGACGAGAGGATAATGGAGATTTTGAATCTCTGCGCACACTTTTGGACACTGGACACTTGTGGATTGTGTGAGGCCCACTGATATCTGAGCGCTATGTGACACGCTCGATGGCACAGCTGCCTGTGACCAAAGTGACGAGAGGATAATGGAGATTTTGAATCTCTGCGTACACTTTTGGACACTGGACACTTGTAGATTGTGTGAGGCCCACTGATATCTGAGCGATATGTGTCAGGCTCCATGGCACAGCTGCCTGTGACCAAAGTGACGAGAGGATAATGGAGATTTTTAATCTCTGCATACACTTTTGGACACTGGACACTTGTGGATTGTGTGAGGCCCACTGATATCTGAGCGCTATGTGACACGCTCGATGGCACAGCTGCCTGTGACCAAAGTGACGAGAGGATAATGGAGATTTTGAATCTCTGCGTACACTTTTGAACACTGGACACTTGTGGATTGTGTGAGGCCCACTGATATCTGAGCGCTTTGTGACACGCTCGATGGCACAGCTGCCTGTGACCAAAGTGACGAGAGGATAATGGAGATTTTGAATCTCTGCGTACACTTTTGGACACTGGACACTTGAGGATTGTGTGAGGCCCACTGATATCTGAGCGCTATGTGACACGCTCGATGGCACAGCTGCCTGTGACCAAAGTGACGAGAGGATAATGGAGATTTTGAATCTCTGCGTACACTTTTGGACACTGGACACTTGTGGATTGTGTGAGGCCCACTGATATCTGAGCGCTATGTGACACGCTCGATGGCACAGCTGCCTGTGACCAAAGTGACGAGAGGATAATGGAGATTTTGAATCTCTGCGTACACTTTTGGACACTGGACACTTGTGGATTGTGTGAGGCCCACTGATATCTGAGCGCTATGTGACACGCTCGATGGCACAGCTGCCTGTGACCAAAGTGACGAGAGGATAATGGAGATTTTGAATCTCTGCGTACACTTTTGGACACTGGACACTTGTGGATTGTGTGAGGCCCACTGATATCTGAGCGCTATGTGACACGCTCGATGGCACAGCTGCCTGTGACCAAAGTGACGAGAGGATAATGGAGATTTTGAATCTCTGCGTACACTTTTGGACACTGGACACTTGTGGATTGTGTGAGGCCCACTGATATCTGAGCGCTATGTGACACGCTCGATGGCACAGCTGCCTGTGACCAAAGTGACGAGAGGATAATGGAGATTTTGAATCTCTGCGTACACTTTTGGACACTGGACACTTGTGGATTGTGTGAGGCCCACTGATATCTGAGCGCTATGTGACACGCTCGATGGCACAGCTGCCTGTGACCAAAGTGACGAGAGGATAATGGAGATTTTGAATCTCTGCGTACACTTTTGGACACTGGACACTTGTGGATTGTGTGAGGCCCACTGATATCTGAGCGCTATGTGACACGCTCGATGGCACAGCTGCCTGTGACCAAAGTGACGAGAGGATAATGGAGATTTTGAATCTCTGCGTACACTTTTGGACACTGGACACTTGTGGATTGTGTGAGGCCCACTGATATCTGAGCGCTATGTGACACGCTCGATGGCACAGCTGCCTGTGACCAAAGTGACGAGAGGATAATGGAGATTTTGAATCTCTGCGTACAATTTTGGACACTGGACACTTGTGGATTGTGAGAGGCCCACTGATATCTGAGCGCTATGTGACACGCTCGATGGCACAGCTGTGACAAAAGTGACTAGAGGATAAGGGAGATTGGATTGCTTTTAAAAAAGCAGTTTGCAGAGCAGTGGGTAAACAGCAATGCCAGCGTGTCAGGAAGCCTTAAAAGGCAGCCCAACAACCAACACCACTGATACACCACAATATAGCCTCCCCTTGCACTGCACACACAGTGACTTGTGTGTTGTGCAGGCCAAATCGCTAGCAGCAGAAGCAGTTTTTTTGTCTTCTTCCCTGCCTAACGCTCTGCCTACAGAATCAGCAGCAACCTCTCCCTATACTAAGATCGGCAGAAGTAAGATGGCGGTCGGCGTGCACGCCCTTTTATACCCCCTGTGACGCCCACCAAAGCAAGCCAATCACTTGCATGCCATTCTGAAAGATGGTGGTGACCCGTGCCTAGGTCATCACGTTGCCCACAGTGTCCGTGGATCCTGATTGGCTGAAAAAGAGCGCAAAACAAACTTTTGAAACGCGACTTTGGCGCGTAAGTCGCCGACCTCGTGGCCGACCTCATCCTAGGGTCGGGTTTCGTTTCATGAAACCCGACTTTTGAATTTTTTCGACCCGTTTCGCTCAACTCTAGTTATCACGTTCGCCTAACACGCGAAAGGTCCCCAGATCGAAACTGGGCAGAAACACGCTGTTACCCTTTGGTATCCAAGCTTTTGACTTTCAGTTCTTGATCTCGATTGCTTGTTGTCACCACAGTAAGCACTTGCATTCGGTTTCTGTAGTGTAGCGGTTAGCACGGTCGCCTCACACGCGAAAGGTCCCCAGTTCGAAACTGGGCAGAAACACAGCTTTTTCTCTTGGAAAACGATCTTTTTGACTTTCAGTGCTTGTTCTTTATTGCTTGCCATGACCACAGCATTTTTTTTTTGTTTGAATCAGTTGGTTTCTGTAGTGTAGCGGTTATCACGTTCACTTTACACGCGAAAGGTCCTCAGTTCGAAACTGGGCAGAAACACAGCGTTCCTCTTGCAAACTAGCGCTTTTGGCAATGAGTGCTTGATCTTTAATGCTTGCCATGACCACAGTAAACTCTCTTGTCTGGTTACTGTAGTGTAGTGATTGTCCTGTTTGCCATCCTCCTGAAAGTTCCCTGTTTTGATCCCGGGCAGAAACGTGTGGCTTTTCTTTATTTTGATCACAAACGTATATTGTTGGCTTAATTAGCCTTAGTTAGCATATTCTATTGCTGGTTTAATGAGCATTACTTTTACCAATGTGATTATTTCTACCCGTTTTTGCTTTTGGCAAGCATGTGTGTTTTTGACAGTGTCTAAGTGTTCCTAATTCAAGTAACACCTGATAGGATCAAGGTGCGAAAGCAGGCAT
The DNA here is from genome assembly GCF_039654945.1 of Dendrobates tinctorius. NCBI lineage: Eukaryota > Metazoa > Chordata > Amphibia > Anura > Dendrobatidae > Dendrobates > Dendrobates tinctorius. The sequence continues at coordinate 1,514,168 of NW_027362095.1, forward strand.
CTAGGTGCTTTTTCTTTTTGGCTTTTGGACAAAGGCATGAGAATGTTTTGTGGAGCATGGTTTTGTTTCCCTGTTTGTTCTTTTTCTCCAATAGCCTGACAAATGAAAGGTTCCTGTGTTGCAAAATGCACTTTGTCCTGTCTTCAGACATAGAGGAAGACCTCTTGACTTTGGCTGGCTGTTTTTTTCTTTTTCAAGTTCATTTCAGCATGTTTAAACATCTTTAGCTTTGCATTGAGTTTCTGAAGTGTAGTGGTTGTCACGTTCACCTCACACGCGAACGGTCCCCATTTCGAAACTAGATAGAAGCATGACATTAGGCGTTGATATTAAAGCTTTTGACACTGAGTCTTTGTTCTCGATGGCTCGTCATGACCACAATAATCTTACGCAGCTGGTTTCTGTAGTGTAGTGTAGTGGTTATCACGTTCGCCTAACACGCGAAGGGTCCCCAGTTCGAAACTGGGCAGAAACACGCTGTTACCCTTTGGTATCCAAGCTTTTGACTTTCAGTTCTTGATCTCGATTGCTTGTTGTCACCACAGTAAGCACTTGCATCCGGTTTCTGTAGTGTAGCGGTTATCACGTTCGCCTCACACGCGAAAGTTCCTCAGTTCAAAACTGGGCAGAAACACAACTTTTTCTCTTGGAAAACGATCTTTTTGACTTTCAGTGCTTGTTCTTTATTGCTTGCCATGACCACAGCATTTTTTGTTTGTTTGAATCGGTTGGTTTCTGTAGTGTAGAGGTTATCACGTTCGCTTTACATGTGAAAGGTCCTCAGTTCGAAACTAGGCAGAAACACAGCGTTCCTCTTGCAAACTAGCGCTTTTGACAATGAGTGCTTGATCTTTAATGCTTGCCATGACCACAGTAAACGCTCTTGTCTGGTTACTGTAGTGTAGTGATTGTCCTGTTTGCCATCCTCCTGAAAGTTCCCTGTTTTGATCCCGGGCAGAAACATGTGGCTTTTCTTTATTTTGATCACAAACGTATATTTTTGGCTTAATTAGCCTTAGTTAGCATATTCTATTGCTGGTTTAATGAGCATTACTTTTACCAATGTGATTATTTCTACCCGTTTTTGCTTTTGGCAAGCATGTGTGTTTTTGACAGTGTCTAAGTGTTCCTAATTCAAGTAACACCTGATAGGATCAAGGTGCGAAAGCAGGCATCTAGGTGCTTTTTCTTTTTGGCTTTTGGACAAAGGCATGAGAATGTTTTGTGGAGCATGGTTTTGTTTCCTTGTTTGTTCTTTTTCTCCAATAGCCTGACAAATGAAAGGTTCCTGTGTTGCAAAATGCACTTTGTCCTGTCTTCAGACATAGAGGAAGACCTCTTGACTTTGGCTGGCTGTTTTTTTCTTTTTCAAGTTCATTTCAGCATGTTTAAACATCTTTATCTTTGCATGGAGTTTCTGAAGCGTAGTGGTTGTCACGTTCACCTCACGCGCGAACGGTCCCCAGTTCGAAACTGGATAGAAGCATGACATTAGGCGTTGATATTAAAGCTTTTGACGTTGAGTCTTTGTTCTCGATGGCTCATCATGACCACAGTAACCTTCTGCAGCAGGTTTCTGTAGTGTAGTGGTTATCACGTTCGCCTAACACGCGAAGGGTCCCCAGTTCGAAACTGGGCAGAAACACGCTGTAACCCTTTGGTATCCAAGCTTTTGACTTTCAGTTCTTGATCTCGATTGCTTGTTGTCACCACAGTAAGCGCTTGCATCCGGTTCCTGTAGTGTAGCGGTTATCATGTTCGCCTCACACGTGAAAGGTCCCCAGTTCGAAACTGGGCAGAAACACAGCTTTTTTTTTTTCTCTTGGAAAACGATCGTTTTGACTTTCAGTGCTTGTTCTTTATTGCTTGCCATGACCACAGCATTTTTTGTTTGTTTGAATCGGTTGGTTTCTGTAGTGTAGCGGTTATCATGTTCGCTTTACACGCGACAGGTTCTCAGTTCAAAACTGGGCAGAAACACAGCGTTCCTCTTGCAAACTAGCGCTTTTGACAATGAGTGCTTGATCTTTAATGCTTGCCATGACCACAGTAAACGCTCTTGTCTGGTTACTGTAGTGTAGTGATTGTCCTGTTTGCCAACCTCCTGAAAGTTCCCTGTTTTGATCCCGGGCAGAAACATGTGGTTTTTCTTTATTTTGATCACAAACGTATATTGTTGGCTTAATTAGCCTTAGTTAGCATATTCTATTGCTGGTTTAATGAGCATTACTTTTACCAATGTGATTATTTCTACCCGTTTTTGCTTTTGGCAAGCATGTGTGTTTTTGACAGTGTCTAAGTGTTCCTAATTCAAGTAACACCTGATAGGATCAAGGTGCGAAAGCAGGCATCTAGGTGCTTTTTCTTTTTGGCTTTTGGACAAAGGCATGAGAATGTTTTGTGGAGCATGGTTTTGTTTCCCTGTTTGTTCTTTTTCTCCAATAGCCTGACAAATGAAAGGTTCCTGTGTTGCAATATGCACTTTGTCCTGTCTTCAGACATAGAGGAAGACCTCTTGACTTTGGCTGGCTGTTTTTTTCTTTTTCAAGTTCATTTCAGCATGTTTAAACATCTTTAGCTTTGCATGGAGTTTCTGAAGTGTAGTGGTTGTCACGTTCACCTCACTCGCGAACTGTCCCCAGTTTGAAACTGGATAGAAGCATGACATTAGGCGTTGATATTAAAGCTTTTGACGTTGAGTCTTTGTTCTCGATGGCTCATCATGACCACAGTAACCTTCCACATCCGTTTTCTGTAGTGTAGTAGTTATCACGTTCGCCTAACACGCGAAAGATCCCCAGTTCGAAACTAGGCAGAAACACGCTGTTACCCTTTGGTATCCAAGCTTTTGACTTTCAGTTCTTGATCTCGATTGCTTGTTGTCACCACAGTAAGCGCTTGCATCTGGTTTCTGTAGTGTAGCGGTTATCACGTTAGTTTCACACGCGAAAGGGCCCCAGTTCGAAACTGGGCAGAAACACAGCTTTTTCTCTTGGAAAACGATCTTTTTGACTTTCAGTGCTTGTTCTTTATTGCTTGCCATGACCACAGCATTTTTTGTTTGTTTCAATCGGTTGGTTTCTGTAGTGTAGCGGTTATCACGTTCGCTTTACACGCGAAAGGTCCTCACTTCGAAACTGGGCAGAAACACAGCGTTCCTCTTGCAAACTAGCGCTTTTGACAATCAATGCTTGATCTTTAATGCTTGCCATGACCACAGTAAACGCTCTTGTCTGGTTACTGTAGTGTAGTGATTGTCCTGTTTGCCATCCTCCTGAAAGTTTCCTGTTTTGATCCCGGGCAGAAACATGTGTCTTTTCTTTATTTTGATCACAAACGTATATTGTTGGCTTAATTAGCCTTAGTTAGCATATTCTATTGCTGGTTTAATGAGCATTACTTTTACCAATGTGATTATTTCTACCCGTTTTTGCTTTTGGCAAGCATGTGTGTTTTTGACAGTGTCTAAGTGTTCCTAATTCAAGTAACACCTGATAGGATCAAGGTGCGAAAGCAGGCATCTAGGTGCTTTTTCTTTTTGGCTTTTGGACAAAGGCATGAGAATGTTTTGTGGAGCATGGTTTTGTTTCCCTGTTTGTTCTCTTTCTCCAATAGCCTGACAAATGAAAGGTTCCTGTGTTGCAAAATGCACTTTGTCCTGTCTTCAGACATAGAGGAAGACCTCTTGACTTTGGCTGGCTGTTTTTTTCTTTTTCAAGTTCATTTCAACATGTTTAAACATCTTTATCTTTGCATGGAGCTCCTGAAGTGTAGTGGTTGTCACATTCACCTCACACGCGAACGGTCCCCAGTTCGAAACTGGATAGAAGCATGACATTAGGCGTTGATATTAAAGCTTTTGACGTTGAGTCTTTGTTCTCGATAGCTCGTCATGACCACAGTAAACTTCCGCCGCCGGTTTCTGTAGTGTAGTGGTTATCACGTTCGCCTAACACGCGAAAGGTCCCCAGTTCGAAACTGGATAGAAGCATGACATTAGGCGTTGATATTAAAGCTTTTGACGTTGAGTCTTTGTTCTCGAAGGCTCGTCATGACCACAGTAATCTTCCGCAGCCGGTTTCTGTACTGTAGTGGTTATCACGTTCGCCTAACACGCGTGAGGTCCCCAGTTCGAAACTGGCAGAAACACGCTGTTACCCTTTGGTATCCAAGCTTTTGACTTTCAGTTCTTGATCTCGATTGCTTGTTGTCAATACAGTAAGCACTTGCATCCGGTTTCTGTAGTGTAGCGGTTATCACGTTCGCCTCACACGCGAAAGGTCCCCAGTTCGAAACTGGGCAGAAGCACAGTTTTTTCTCTTGGAAAACGATCTTTTTGACTTTCAGTGCTTGTTCTTTATTGCTTGCCATGACCACAGCATTTTTTGTTTGTTTGAGTTGGTTGGTTTCTGTAGTGTAGCGGTTATCACGTTAGCTTTACACGTGAAAGGTCCTCAGTTCGAAACTGGGCAGAAACACAGCATTCCTCTTGCAAACTAGTGCTTTTGACAATGAGTGCTTGATCTTTAATGCTTGCCATGACCACAGTAAACGCTCTTGTCTGGTTACTGTAGTGTAGTGATTATCCTGTTTGCCATCCTCCTGAAAGTTCCCTGTTTTGATCCCGGGCAGAAACCTGTGGCTTTTCTTTATTTTGATCTCAAGCGTATATTGTTGGCTTAATTAGCCTTAGTTAGCATATTCTATTGCTGGTTTAATGAGCATTACTTTTACCAATGTGATTATTTCTACCCGTTTTTGCTTTTGGCAAGCATGTGTGTTTTTGACAGTGTCTAAGTGTTCCTAATTCAAGTAACACCTGATAGGATCAAGGTGCGAAAGCAGGCATCTAGGTGCTTTTTCTTTTTGGCTTTTGGACAAAGGCATGAGAATGTTTTGTGGAGCATGGTTTTGTTTCCCTGTTTGTTCTTTTTCTCCAATAGCCTGACAAATGAAAGGTTCCTGTGTTGCAAAATGCACTTGGTCCTGTCTTCAGACATAGAGGAAGACCTCTTGACTTTGGCTGGCTGTTTTTGTCTTTTTCAAGTTCATTTCAGCATGTTTAAACATCTTTAGCTTTGCATGGAGTTTCTCAAGTATAGTGGTTGTCACGTTCACCTTACGCGCGAACGGTCCCCAGTTCGAAACTGGATAGAAGCATGACATTAGGCGTTGATATTAAAGCTTTTGACGTTGAGTCTTTGTTCTCGATGGCTCGTCATGACCACAGTAACCTTCCGCAGCAGATTTCTGTAGTGTAGTGGTTATCACGTTCGCCTAACACGCGAAAGGTCCCCAGTTCGAAACTGGGTAGAAACACGCTGTTACCCTTTGGTATCTAAGCTTTTGACTTTCAGTTCTTGATCTCGATTGCCTGTTGTCACCACAGTTAGGCTAGTTTCACACTTGCTTTTTTTTGCAGCGCGTTTTTCCCGCAAAAAAACGCATTGAAAAAACGCATACAAAAGCATACAACTGCTGCGTTTTTTTCAAGAATTTTTATGAGCATGCATGAAAAAAACGCAGCGTTTTTATTCGTTTGTATGCGTTTTTAGTGCGTTTTTACCGCGTTTGCGTTTTTTTCCAACATTAGGTGGCCCCTCACACTAACCCAAACAATGACTTTACTAACCCTAACCCTGACCCTAACCCTTAATAAAACCATACTTAACCCTAACCCAAACCCTAACTAACCTTAACCCTAACCCTAACCCTGACCCTAACCCTAACCCTAACCCTAACCCTAACCCTGACCCTAACCCTTAATCAAACCATACTTAACCCTAACCCAAACCCTAGCTAACCTTAACCCTAACCCTAACCCTGACCCTAACCCTAACCCTAACCCTAACCCTGACCCTAACCCTTAACCAAACCATACTTAACCCTAACCCTGACCCTAACCCTTAACCAAACCATACTTAACCCTAACCCTGACCCTAACCCTGACCCTAACCCTTAACCACACCATACTTCACCCTAACCCTGACCCTAACCCTGACCCTAACCCTAACCATAACCCTAACCCTAACCCTGACCCTGACCCTAACCCTAACCCTAACCCTAACCCTGACCCTAACCCTTAATCAAACCATACTTAACCCTAACCCAAACCCTAACTAACCTTAACCCTAACCCTAACCCTGACCCTAACCCTAACCCTAACCCTAGCCCTAACCCTAACCCTGACCCTAACCCTTAATCAAACCATACTTAACCCTAACCCAAACCCTAACTAACCTTAACCCTAACCCTAACCCTGACCCTAACCCTAACCCTAACCCTAACCCTAACCCTTAACCAAACCATACTTAACCCTAACCCTGACCCTAACCCTGACCCTAACCCTTAACCAAACCATACTTAACCCTAACCCTGACCCTAACCCTAACCCTGACCCTAACCCTAACCCTAAACCCCCTTAACTAACCCTAACTTTACCCAAACCCCTAAATTCCATTGTCTAAACTAATGGTCAAAAAAAAAATGCATGTGCAAAGAAACACATACATGATCATGCCAGTGCGCACATATGCGCATCCATAGGCTATAATGGCCAATTTTAGCGCAAAACGTGCGCATACGTGCGCATGCGCTTTTTTGCAGGGCCAAAAAATGCAACATGCTGCGTCTGGAAAATACAAACGCACACCCCAAAAAAACGCAGCGCATGAAAATCGCATACGTGCGCTTACCAGCACGCAGGTATGCGCACCCATGCTAAATATTGGGGAAAAACGCATGCGCAGGTATGCGTTTTTTTCCAGCGCAAAAAAACGCAAATGTGAAACCAGCCTAAGCGCTTGCATCTGGTTTCTGTAGTGTAGCGGTTATCACGTTCGCCTCACACGCGAAAGGTCCCCAGTTAGAAACTGGGCAGAAACACAGCTTTTTCTCTTGGAAAATGATCTTTTTGACTTTCAGTGCTTGTTCTTTATTGCTTGCCATGACCACAGCATTTTTTGCTTGTTTGAATCGGTTGGTTTCTGTAGTGTAGCGGTTATCACGTTCGCTTTACACGTGAAAGGTCCTCTGTTCGAAACTGGGCAGAAACACAGCGTTCCTCTTGCAAACTAGCGCTTTTGACAATGAGTGCTTGATCTTTAATGCTTGCCATGACCACAGTAAACGCTCTTGTCTGGTTACTGTAGTGTAGTGATTGTCCTGTTTGCCATCCTCCTGAAAGTTCCCTGTTTTGATCCCGGGCAGAAACATGTGGCTTTTCTTTATTTTGATCACAAACGTATATTGTTGGCTTAGGCCTCTTTCACACATCAGGTTTTCGGCGTCAGGCGCGATCCGGCGCTTTTGACTAAAACCGGATCCTGCGAAATGCAATGCCGGATCCGGATTCCCCCCCATTGACTTGCATTAGAGCCGGATCGAGCCGGATGGCCATGTGTTTCATCCGATTTTCGCCGGATCCGGCAATGTGACGCGATCCGGCGTCTGGAAAAAACAGCTACTGTAACGTTTTTTGTCTCCGTCGAAAAAGCCGGACACGCCGGATCCGGCGTGTCCGGCTTTTTCATACAATGAAAGCCTATGAGCGCCGCAATGCGCCTGATCCGGCGACATCCGGATCCGGCTTCTTTGGTCTGAGCATGCTCAGTAGCTCTGCCCACAGGACATATATAAAATCAAGACAATGGGACCCTCAGCCACACCCAACATGCCACCCAAGCCAAGAACCAGGAGCAGGACAAGGCAGCAGACATCTGCAGCAGCAGCACCATCAGCACCACCCCAAATGGAGCAGCATGCTGAACAACGGGAGGGGAGTCCAGCAGCAGATGAGAGACGGTAATTATCAAATCCCCCATTCCTCCAAACTAGGGCTATGGAATATCAAGATATTCATTGGCCCTTTGTTTCTCTTTATTCAACAGCCGCCCAATAGATGCAGCAGCAGCAGCAATGGCAGCAGCAGAAACACCACCCACAGCCATGGAGTCTGGCCATGAGGAAGACAGCACAGCTTCTGGGAGCCCTCCCTCGCATCGTCAGCGTTTGACGGTAAGTTTTTATTTCAAAAATCCATCATCTCTGTAATATATGTGTATTCATTGCCTTTTATTTCAAAACAGGAATCACAAGATGAAGAGGAGCTCCCAGAAGAAGAAGGAAGGGGTGGACAGACACTTGGAGTGGTCTCACAATTGGTAAGTTTTTTGCATCAAACGCAGAAACACAACATCACACTACACACAACACATAGAAAACAATGTTCTGCAGACCACACACAGCAAACAAATGCCTACATCCAAAGACATAACATTTTTTGTTTTCTTCTCTAGTCTTCCCAATCTGGTGCTCGGCCAAGAGGTCCTCGCAGTGCCTCCCAGGGTCGTCGGCGACAGCAACGCGGCGGTCACCAGCGTGTAAGTATAAATATTTTTGCTTTGTTTTTTTGCACTTTTTATTTCATTTCTTTTGTGGAGGCTAATTATGTTATTTTTGTCTTTTTCTTTAACAGCCTTCACAGCGTGCTCCCGACTCTGACGGTGAGGATGGAGGGATTGATCTGTACCACCTCATCGATCTCTTCAGAGAAAGGGAGCCGCTCTGGAATATGGCTGACCGCCGCCACGCTGACCTGATCGTTACCCGACAACTCTGGGAGGAAATCTGTTCGCTCCTTGTGGACCGCTGGGAGGACCTCGAAGCTCGGGCCCAGATTAAAGAGCGTAAGTATATACAGTACCGGTTGCTTGATTTAAACCAGTGTTTCCTGAACTCCAGTCCTCGTGGTCCCCACGGATCATGTGTTCAGGATTTCTATTTACTTTGGAAATCCTGAAAACATGACCCCTGGGGACCATGAGGACTGGAGTTTGGGAAACACTGATGTTGTATACTAACCACTTTGTCCTTTCTCGTTTCAGGGGAGAGAATTGTGAAGCGGTGGCGGTCTGTGAGGGATCGTTTCAAGAAGGAGTTCAATAAAGAGATGCGGGCCCCGAGTGGATCTGGAGGACGCAGGAGCAAGTACAAGTACGCACGAGCCCTGTCGTTCCTCCGGGAGACAATGCTCACCAGAAGGTAAATATTACACACCACATGTGACAAAAAAATGTTTAGATGTAACTTTTTTTTTTCAGCCAGGGCCATACCATGTCATTATTTTAATTGTTTTTTTTTCTCTTTATTCCACAGCACGGTGAGCAGCACTCGGGAGCCTGCACGATTGGACCCTTCTGAGGCGATCCCTGAGGAGACCGGCACCGAGGGACACTTCGACCGCCCCGGTACATCTGCACCTTCCCAGCCTTCCCACACATTCGACCCATCTGTCCCATCCACCAGCACAGGAGCATCGTGGCCGCCTACATTACATGAAGCTGCTGGTGAGGAGATCGCTTTCCCTTTACCCCACCCTTCTGCCCCTGCCACCTCTAGTACACCTGCGGGTACTGGGCGGCAAAGGCAGAGGGGTCAGGAAAAGACTTATGCGCCAGAGTTCTTGCATCTGAATGCATCTTTCCAGAACTGTCTAAAAGTCTTGTCAGAGCAAATCTCCGCAGGCTATCAGCAGATCAACTCCAGCATTCTGGAGGTGAAGACACTTCTGCAAACCATGCATTCAGAAGCAAGATCTTCGCCAAACCACACCTTTTTCAGGTCTGTTGTGGAGCGCATGGAAACGCTCTCTCCTGCCCAGCAGATGCATGTAATGCATTCATGCCACGCTGCTCTCCAGCAAGTTACCTCCCAACCTCCTCCTCCCACCACAGTAGTTCCTCCACCTGCACCCCCTCCAGCCACTTTCCATCCTCCCCCTCCTATTACATCTACACCCCCTCCAGCCACTTTCCATCCTCCCCCTCCTATTACATCTACACCCCCTCCAGCCACTTTCCATCCTCCCCCTCCTATTACATACCATCCACCTCCCCAGCACCAGCAACCTCCCCAGCACCAGCAACCTCCCCAGTACCAGCAACCTCCCCAGCACCAGCAACCTCCCCAGTACCAGCAACCTCCCCAGTACCAGCAACCTCCCCAGTACCAGCAACCTCCCCAGTACCTGCAAACTCCCCAGTACCAGCAACCTCCCCAGTACCAGACATCTCCCCACTTCCAGCAACCTGCCCCGTACCAGACATCTCCCCACTTCCAGCAACCTGCCCCGTACCAAACTCCTTCCCCATACAACTTGCCATCAACATCATCTGCTCCTACAGTCCCTGCCCAACCCTCCACTCCACCACCCACCACCTCTTCTGCTTCCCACATGTCCACCCATTCTGTAGTTTTTTCCACACCTTCACCTCTAACTGTTCCTTCCCCACCACGATCCCAGTCCTCTCTCCACACTCCCAGTGTCGAAGTGTCCCGCAGCCCCTCCAGCAGTATTTCCACCACACACTACACAGATTTATAATGTGTGTATTTAAATAAAAATGACCAGTTTTATGGTTTCAAAGCTTTATTAAACAAGTTTATTAAAATTTTAAAAAAGTTAACTAAAAAAAACATTTTTCAATAAAAGTTAAATTATTTTACACTGGTTGTCTGTCATTTCTTTCTGCGGCGAAAAAGGTTAAATACAGGGTATTTAAAAGGTGAAATGGTATTCAAAACTAGGTATATAACTGTGGGTAAATTTTAGCTTTTAGCCACAGTTGTGTTCCTGGTTGTGTTTGAAGCAAAGTATTTCACCTAAAAAGTTGTGTTTATTGTTGGTGATTTCCTAACAATGTACACAACTTTTGTTAAAAGGTGAAATACTTTGCATAAAACACAACCAGGTACACACCTGTGGCCTAAAGCTAAAAATAGAGACCATGACAAGATAGCCAACTTTGGTTGGCAAAGGTATATACTGTTGGTCCAGAAGGTACACAAGTTTGGTTAGGGCACAAATCTTTCACACTCTGTCATCCTGCCAGTGTACTCTGCCTTGAGGTGACATAAAGTATAGTGCAAAATTGTCCCTCATTACTGAAACCGTCACAGAACTTCTAGTGGTAATGTCATGGTAATCTTGCAAGGTGGTTTCTTCAGAGGTGTCCTCAATGGAAATGGGTTCCTTGCAGATAACAAAATTGTGGAGTACCACGCACGCTTTGATCACCTCGTCCACAGTTTCTGTCTTGAGGTTGATCGCAGTCAATAGGACCCGCCATTTGGCTGTCAGAATACCAAAGGTACATTCAACCATTCTTCTTGCTCTTGTGAGGAGGTAATTAAAAATGGGTTTTGGTCTTGTCAATCCTCTGCTAGAGTACGGTTTCAAAAGGTGTTCTGACAGCTGGAAGGCTTCATCCCCTACACAGACAAATGGCATAGGTGGACCAGATGTTTGCGGCAGCGGTCTAGGTGGTGGGAACTGGAAGGTGTTTCCATACAGTTTACACCCCATGGCAGACAGTTTGAAAACTTGAGAGTCATTGGAGCGGCCATAGGCCCCAATATCAACCGCAATAAATTTGTATTCCGCGTCAGCGATGGCCATGAGGACAATTGAAAAATATTTCTTGTAATTGAAATATTCCGATCCCGATCCAGCTGGCTTTACAATGCGGATATGTTTCCCGTCCACAGCGCCCAAGCAGTTGGGAAACTGACATATCTGTTGAAACTTGTCAGCAATTTCAATCCACCTCTCTGTTGTGGGCTCTGGTAAAAACTCTTCAGCTAAGGAGTCCCACAGTGCACGGCATGTGTACTTCACAATTCCAGATATGGTGGAAATCCTGAGTCTGTACTGGAAATGCAGTGACGAAAGGGATTCTCCAGTTGCAAGAAATCTGTGGGGAATTAAAAAACAATAAATTAGTTTTAAATCACAGCATTACATACCAAAACTGACCTATAACACTTGGAGATACAAACTACCACCAACAAGATTGCAGTCAAAGTGTGCTCTGATGCGAGCATATCCAATAAATGTGGCTTACCTTAAAGTCACCATCAGACCCTCTGCGGGTGAAACAGAGAAGCGGCAATAGGTGTTCGCTTTTCTTATGAGGTGTGCAATGCACTCCACCAAGTAATCAAAATTCTCCATTTTCATCCTAACATATATAAAAAATTCATCCGGGTTTCGTCGAAGGTCCATGCAGAGGGTAGAATAGACCCCACGCGTCATTCTCTTGGCTGTGATGGGGTGGATCCACAAACGTCGTCTACGATGCCTGATGCGCTGCTGTCTCGCTCTCTCCTTCTCCAGAACAATCACCCTCAAACGATTCGCCTCCGCTACAAAATCCGCCAAATTCTTCAAAATATTTCCAATGACAACATCCATCTTCGCCAGTAACTTGCTCTTCTCTCCAACCTGCACTTTCTCCTCGACAACCTGTCAAAGACGGGCTGTAGGAACACTCTATATATAGTTTTCCAGTAGCCAATCCCGTTCGGAAGGCCACAAGGGTCAATTTTAAAAACCGGATCCGGCGTAATCCGTCAAAAAACGGATAGAAAAACGGAAGAATCGGATGAGACGGATCCGGTTTTGTCTGTCAAGAAAAAGACGGATCCGGCAGAAAACCGGATCCGTCAAATCCGGTTTTACTAAACATTTGCCGGATCCGGCGTTCCGGCACGACGCCGGATCGCGCCTGACGCCGAAAACCTGATGTGTGAAAGTAGCCTTAATTAGCCTTAGTTAGCATATTCTATTGCTGGTTTAATGAGCATTACTTTTACCAATGTGATTATTTCTACCCGTTTTTGCTTTTGGCAAGCATGTGTGTTTTTGACAGTGTCTAATTGTTCCTAATTCAAGTCACACCTGATAGGATCAAGGTGCGAAAGCAGGCATCTAGGTGCTTTTTCTTTTTGGCTTTTGGACAAAGGCATGAGAATGTTTTGTGGAGCATGGTTTTGTTTCCCTGTTTGTTCTTTTTCTCCAATAGCCTGACAAATGAAAGGTTCCTGTGTTGCAAAATGCACTTTGTCCTGTCTTCAGACATAGAGGAAGACCTCTTGACTTTGGCTGGATGTTTTTTTCTTTTTCAAGTTCATTTCAGCATGTTTAAACATCTTTAGCTTTGCATGGAGTTTCTGAAGTGTAGTGGTTGTCACGTTCACCTCACACGCGAACGGTTCCCAGTTCGAAATTGGATAGAAGCATGACATTAGGCGTTGATATTAAAGCTTGTGACGTTGAGTCTTTGTTCTCGATGGCTCGTCATGACCACAGTAACCTTCCACAGCCGGTTTCTGTAGTGTAGTGGTTATCACGTTCGCCTAACACGCGAAAGGTCCCCAGTTCGAAACAGGGCAGAAACACGCTGTTACCCTTTGGTATCCAAGCTTTTGACTTTCAGTTCTTGATCTCGATTGCTTGTTGTCACCACAGTAAGCGCTTGCATCCGGTTTCTGTAGTGTAGCGGTTATCAGTTTCGCCTCACACGCGATAGGTCCCCAGTTCGAAACTGGGCAGAAACACAGCTTTTTATCTTGGAAAACGATCTTTTTGACTTTCAGTGCTTGTTCTTTATTGCTTGCCATGACCACAGCATTTTTTGCTTGTTTGAATCGGTTGGTTTCTGTAGTGTAGTGGTTATCACATTTCCTTTACACGCGAAAGGTCCTCAGTTCGAAACTGGGCAGAATCACAGCGTTCCTCTTGCAAACTAGCTCTTTTGACAATGAGTGCTTGATCTTTAATGCTTGCCATGACCACAGTAAACGCTCTTGTCTGGTTACTGTAGTGTAGTGATTGTCCTGTTTGCCATCCTCCTGAAAGTTCCCTGTTTTGATCCCGGGCAGAAACATGTGGCTTTTCTTTATTTTGATCACAAACGTATATTGTTGGCTTAATTAGCCTTAGTTAGCATATTCTATTGCTGGTTTAATGAGCATTACTTTTACCAATGTGATTATTTCTACCCGTTTTTGCTTTTGGCAAGCATGTGTGTTTTTGACAGTGTCTAAGTGTTCCTAATTCAAGTGTAGGGAAGGTGACCTGACGGACGGACGGACTAGTCAGAGTGAAGAAAGATAGGTTTGCACAGTGTAGGTAGGAGACAGTGATTACAGTGGGGAAACAACTAGAAAAGTGTAGTGGATGTGCAGTACCTTGGGATGACCATTAGATGGCAGGGTGGAGTGTGAGTAAAGGACTTTACAGCAGCTTAGGGCTTTAGAAACCGTTGGTCATGGGGGGCGTGGTGACAGTTAGTGACAGTTTCAAGGAACCGGGGAAGTTATAAATACTGAGGGAGGGTTCCAGAAAGTTCCAGTCCCCAGGGGGAGCCCAGGTGACAGGAGGACTTCGCCAGTCTGTGTGCCCTGAGGAGAATCCGACCAAGGGGACTGAGGAGAGGAAACGTCAGGGGGTGGTCCTGACAGAAAGATACCGCAGAAGAGACGAGGCAGTGAGTGCCATATACCGTATTTGACACGACGACTGACCAGTGAAAGCGCTGTTGGTTATTGGGCCTAGGGCGGCCACAGTGGCGGACCTGTCAGGAGCGTCGAACAAGTGAAGGAGGGACAGTACGCATATGTACGTCCCTATTGTAAAAGTATGGTGTGTAAACGGCTCTGGAAACGGAGGGCCGATAAGTGAAGAAACGTGCGGTGTGCTGCGGAGGCCGTCAGGCGGACGGCAAGTAATGAAATAAACTTGGACCTGTTGCACCCAGAATCTGCCTCATCGAGTCTCTGTTATCATCTCTGCGCGGTACAAAAGTAGGACCACCCCCCCCAGCTCGGCACCCCACCACCGACTCTACATTTGGCGTAGTCGGCAGGATCGCCGCCGCTAATACGCTATCTTCTGCAGCAGGCCTGCAACTGAAGGACTGAGGAAAACTTGGACTGCTCTATTTCGGATTATAAACACCTGTGGACTAAAAATTACTGACCTGTGGATTACAAATTGGGACGCTGTGTCGGATCTGTGTTGCTTGCAGAGGATCCAAGGCAGTAGCTGATTCTGCCCAAGATGGCGGTATTACTTCAGCGCAGAGGAGAGGTCCGGGTGTTTGCAGTTGTTCAGAATGGACTGGGACCCCCTCCAACGTACCCCAAAAGGAAGCAATATATGCCCGGAGACCGACGTTTCCATATATTGGACCCTGGCAGATGGATGGAAAGGTCTGCCAACGCCCCACCCAGCAGGAGGAGTGGCACAGAAGAAAAACTTGGCTGCGGCTGTCTGACGCCATTCGAGTGCTGCCCAACGGACGGTATGAGATGCTGCGGGTGTCGGGGCATCGGCCGCCTAGAGTGGCAATGGCGGCGAGAGATGGAGCTGCATCAGAAGTCATCTTCAGATTTACGGGCAGGCAGCGGGATGCTGAGCCGGGGAGCGGAGCCTGAGGGGAGTCAGCGAGAACGGCTGCCACCAATACCAGCAGAGGACTTCTCAGCGGAGCCCCCGAGTCCGGAGGGAAGGCCCGCAGGACAGTGGAGCAAGGAACGGAGGCTGCGGGGGAAACTGCGTGATGATGAAACGGAGGCCGCAGCGCCGGGGAAGGTGAGAGTACCCCCGGCCCTACCAGTGCCTCCGCAAGCGGCCCCCACCATTCTGCTGCAGCACGCGGCCCCCTGCGCACCGGAAGGCCTAGTTACCACGGGCCCCGTGGTGTATGCAGAGCTGAGCGAGGTCCCCGCTCATGTCCCCGAACTACCCCGCCCGGAGTCACCAGTGCAGAGCTCACCCAAAGAAGATGCTGCTGCGCTTTCCCTGCTAATAGCAGCTGCATTGTTAAAATCGGCCGTTACTCCGACTCCGTTGGAAGTAGTGGATGCGGCCTGTCCTGAGGCCGCGGTTATGCCGCTGCTGGAGTCGGCTGCGACCGATTTAGCGGGCCCTGTGATTCCAGCCCCCGAGGACCCGGTTCTCCCCATTTGCCACCTGACCCCAGCGGCTGCTGGGCCGCAGAAATTTTCGGCCGTTTCTGTCTTGCGGTCTTTTTCAGCGGAGTCCCGCCCACCGGACTCCAGGGCCCGTGCTGTTCCCTCCGTGTGGGAAGCGGAGGTGATCAGGAAGAAAAAGGCCCGGGAGCAGGAAGTGTGGAACCTGCTCCACACTCAAGGAGAGGCCGTCATGGAAAAGAAGAGGACTTGAATGGACACCCTCAGTATCCCCGTGGAGCCCTCACCTCTGTCCATTGAGAGTGGTATAGACTGTCAGGAGTTCGATGCACCGTTGTGCAGATTATAATGACAGTTGCATTTAGAAAAAACTTTTGTTGTTGTTTAACTGATGCAACTATTTTCTCTCTCTTTCTTTCTTCTTTCTATGTTCTTTATATACGAAAATATGTTTACCTGACAGAATGGGGATACGGTAAAGTGGAGGAGTGTCCAGGTCCAAGGAAGGGGGGGGAGGAAGAAAGAGGAAATGCAATGTTATGTTATATTTTGGTTTTAAAAGTAAGAGAAAATGGAAAAAAAAAAATTATAAAAAAAATGGGTACTTGTGCTATTATAAAGTTGTATGATGTATAATATGCAAAGTAAAATGCAACAGGTCCGGGTAAGGGAAGGTCTGCGGGACCAAAGGAAAGTGTGAGATCCGGTAGGGATCTAAGAGTTGAGGTCTGGGAGACCGGGACGCCGACCATGACATGTAATTGAAAGAAGGAAAATGAATGGGAAGATGTGAGAAAGACAGCCGTCCTAGGTCAGGTCCCCGACACCACGGACACCCCTGAAGAAGGAAAGGCGGGCGCCGGCAATGATCTGGTAGGTGAGTGGCCTCGATCATGGCGTACCGGATAGTGAAAGGTAACAGTAGGGGAGAGTAGGGGAAAGATACACGCCGTAGAGAGAATACGGGTGTACCTTGCCCAATTTGAAAGACGTTGTCATGTGGCGTGCGCGCTGGTGAGTAGCAGTAGGCTGCTCAGAGCATAGTGCTCCCAGTATGGTTCGGCCCCCGCAGATAGTGGGTTTGGCTCAACTTCTGATCCGACAACAGAATGTAGGTGTAGATTCAGAACGACGAAGGCAGGGATGACGATTGTCGAGGACGACAATGGACAAAGGAAGGGGGAGTGTAGGGAAGGTGACCTGACGGACGGACGGACTAGTCAGAGTGAAGAAAGATAGGTTTGCACAGTGTAGGTAGGAGACAGTGATTACAGTGGGGAAACAACTAGAAAAGTGTAGTGGACGTGCAGTACCTTGGGATGACCATTAGATGGCAGGGTGGAGTGTGAGCAAAGGACTTTACAGCAGCTTAGGGCTTTAGAAACCGTTGGTCATGGGGGGCGTGGTGACAGTTAGTGACAGTTTCAAGGAACCGGGGAAGTTATAAATACTGAGGGAGGGTTCCAGAAAGTTCCAGTCCCCAGGGGGAGCCCAGGTGACAGGAGGACTTCGCCAGTCTGTGTGCCCTGAGGAGAATCCGACCAAGGGGACTGAGGAGAGGAAACGTCAGGGGGTGGTCCTGACAGAAAGATACCGCAGAAGAGACGAGGCAGTGAGTGCCATATACCGTATTTGACACGACGACTGACCAGTGAAAGCGCTGTTGGTTATTGGGCCTAGGGCGGCCACAGTGGCGTACCTGTCAGGAGCGTCGAACAAGTGAAGGAGGGACAGTACGCATATGTACGTCCCTATTGTAAAAGTACGGTGTGTAAACGGCTCTGGAAACGGAGGGCCGATAAGTGAAGAAACGTGCGGTGTGCTGCGGAGGCCGTCAGGCGGACGGCAAGTAATGAAATAAACTTGGACCTGTTGCACCCAGAATCTGCCTCATCGAGTCTCTGTTATCATCTCTGCGCGGTACAAAAGTAGGACCACCCCCCCCCAGCTCGGCACCCCACCACCGACACTACACCTGATAGGATCAAGGTGCGAAAGCAGGCATCTAGGTGCTTTTTTTTTTTTACTTTTGGACAAAGGCATGAGAATGTTTTGTGGAGCATGGTTTTGTTTCCCTGTTTGTTCTTTTTCTCCAATAGCCTGACAAATGAAAGGTTCCTGTGTTGCAAAATGCACTTTGTCCTGTCTTCAGACATAGAGGAAGACCTCTTGACTTTGGCTGGCTGTTTTTTTCTTTTTCAAGTTCATTTCAGCATGTTTAAACATCTTTAGCTTTGCATGGAGTTTCTGTAGTGTAGTGGTTGTCACGTTCACCTCACACGCGACCGGTCCCCAGTTCGAAACTGGGTAGAAGCATGACATTAGGCGTTGATATTAAAGCTTTTGACGTTGATTCTTTGTTCTCGATGGCTCGTCATGACCACAGTAACCTTCCGCAGCCGGTTTCTGTAGTGTAGTGGTTATCACGTTCGCTTAACACGCGAAAGGTCCCCAGTTGGAAACTGGGCAGAAACACGCTGTTACCCTTTGGTATCCAAGCTTTTGACTTTCAGTTCTTGATCTCGATTGCTTGTTGTCTCCACAGTAAGCACTTGCATCAGGTTTCTGTAGTGTAGCGGTTATCACGTTTGCCTCACACGCGAAAGGTCCCCAGTTCGAAACTGGGCAGAAACACAACTTTTTCGCTTGGAAAACGATCTTTTTGACTTTCAGTGCTTGTTCTTTATTGCTTGCCATGACCACAGCATTTTTTGTTTGTTTGAATCGGTTGGTTTCTGTAGTGTAGTAGTTATCACGTTCGCTTTACACGCGAAAGGTCCTCAGTTCGAAACTGTGCAGAAACACAGCGTTCCTCTCGCAAACTAGCACTTTTGACAATGAGTGCTTGATCTTTAATGCTTGCCATGACCACAGTAAACGCTCTTGTCTGGTTACTGTAGTGTAGTGATTGTCCTGTTTGTCATCCTCCTGAAAGTTCCCTGTTTTGATCCCGGGCAGAAACATGTGGCTTTTCTTTATTTTGATCACAAACGTATATTGTTGGCTTAATTAGCCTTAGTTACCATATTCTATTGCTGGTTTAATGAGCATTACTTTTACCAATGTGATTATTTCTACCCGTTTTTACTTTTGGCAAGCATGTGTGTTTTTGACAGTGTCTAAGGCTGGTTTCACATTTGCGTTTTTTAGCGCTGGAAAAAAACGCTAACCTGCGCATGCGTTTTTTCCCCTATATTTAACATGGGTGCGCATACCTGCGTGCTGCCATGCGCATGTATGCGATTTTCATGCGCTGCGTTTTTTTGGGGTATGCGTTGGTATTTTCCAGACGCAGCATGTTGCATTTTTTGGCCCTGCAAAAAAGCGCATGCGCACATATGCGCACGTTTTGCGCTAAAAATGGCCATTATAGCCTATGGGTGCGCATATGTGCGCATTGGCATGCTTATGTATGCGTTTTTTTGCACAAGCGTTTTTTTTTTTTAACCATGGAATTTAGGGGTTTGGGTTAGAGTTAGGGTTAGTTAAAGGGGTTTAGGGTTAGGGTTAGGGTCAGGGTCAGGGTTAAGGTTGGGGTTAGGGTCAGGGTTAGGGTTAAGTATGGTTTGGTTAAGGGTTAGGGTCAGGGTTAGGGTTAGGGTTAGGGTTAGGGTCAGGGTTAGGGTTAAGTATGGTTTGGTTAAGGGTTAGGGTCAGGGTTAGGGTTAGGGTTAGGGTCAGGGTTATGGTTAAGTATGGTTTGGTTAAGGGTTAGGGTCAGGGTTAGGGTCAGGGTTAGGGTTAGGGTTAGGGTTAGGGTTAGTTAGGGTTAGGGTTAAGGTTAGGGTTAGGGTTAGGGTCAGGGTCAGGGTTAGGGTTAGGGTTAGGGTTAGGGTCAGGGTTAGGGTTAAGTATGGTTTGGTTAAGGGTTAGGGTCAGGGTTAGGGTTAGGGTTAGGGTCAGGGTCAGGGTTATGGTTAAGTATGGTTTGGTTAAGGGTTAGGGTCAGGGTTAGGGTCAGGGTTAGGGTTAGGGTTAGGGTCAGGGTTAGGGTTAGGGTTAGTTAGGGTTAGGGTTAGGGTTAGGGTTAGGGTTAGGGTCAGGGTTAGGGTTAAGGTTAGTTAGGGTTTAGGGTTTGGGTTAGGGTTAAGTATGGTTTGGTTAAGGGTTAGGGTCAGGGTTAGGGTTAGGGTTAGGGTTAGTTAGGGTTAGGGTTAGTTAGGGTTAGGGTTAGGGTTAGGGTTAGGGTTAGGGTCAGGGTCAGGGTTAGGGTTAGTAAAGTCTTGGTTTCGGTTAGTGTGAGGGGCCACCTAATGTTGGAAAAAAACGCAAACGCGGTAAAAACGCACTAAAAACGCTTACAAACGCATAAAAACGCTGCGTTTTTTTCATGCATGCTCATAAAAATGCTTGAAAAAAACGCAGCAGTTGTATGCTTTTGTATGCGTTTTTTTAATGCGTTTTTTTGCGGGAAAAACGCGCTGCAAAAAAAAGCAAGTGTGAAACTAGCCTAAGTGTTCCTAATTCAAGTAACACCTGATAGGATCAAGGTGCGAAAGCAGGCATCTAGGTGCTTTTTCTTTTTGGCTTTTGGACAAAGGCATGAGAATGTTTTGTGGAGCATGGTTTTGATTCCCTTTTTATTCTTTTTCTCCAATAGCCTGACAAATGAAAGGTTCCTGTGTTGCAAAATGCACTTTGTCCTGTCTTCAGACATAGAGGAAGACCTCTTGACTTTGGCTGGCTGTTTTTTTCTTTTTCAAGTTCATTTCAGCATGTTTAAACATCTTTAGCTTGGCATGGAGTTTCTGAAGTATAGTGGTTGTCACGTTCACCTCACACGCGAACGGTCCCCAGTTCGAAACTGGATAGAAGCATGACATTAGGTGTTGATATTAAAGCTTTTGACGTTGAGTCTTTGTTCTCGATGGCTCGTCATGACCACAGTAACCTTCCACAGCCGGTTTCTGTAGTGTAGTGGTTATCACGTTCGCCTAACACGCGAAAGGTCCCCAGTTCGAAACTGGGCAGAACCACGCTGTTACCCTTTGGTATCCAAGCTTCTGACTTTCAGTTCTTGATCTCGATTGCTTGTTGTCACCACAGTAAGCACTTGCATCCGGTTTCTGTAGTGAAGCGGTTATCACGTAAGACTCACACGAGAAAGGTCCCCAGTTCGAAACTGGGCAGAAACACAGCTTTTTCGCTTGGAAAACGATCTTTTTGACTTTCAGTGCTTGTTCTTTATTGCTTGCCATGACCACAGCATT
Source organism: Dendrobates tinctorius (assembly GCF_039654945.1). Lineage (NCBI taxonomy): Eukaryota > Metazoa > Chordata > Amphibia > Anura > Dendrobatidae > Dendrobates > Dendrobates tinctorius. Next base: position 1,535,155 of record NW_027362095.1, read on the forward strand.
TTATGTTTGTTTGAATTGGTTGGTTTCTGTAGCGTAGCTGTTATCACGTTTGCTTTACACGCGCAAGGTCCTCAGTTTGAAACTGGGCAGAAAGACAGCGTTCCTCTTGCAAACTAGCGCTTTTGACAATGAGTGCTTGATCTTTAATGCTTGCCATGACCACAGTAAACGCTCTTGTCTGGTTACTGTAGTGTAGTGATTGTCCTGTTTGCCATCCTCCTGAAAGTTCCCTGTATTGATCCCGGGCAGAAACATGTGGCTTTTCTTTATTTTGATCACAAACGTATATTGTTGGCTTAATTAGCCTTAGTTAGCATATTCTATTGCTGGTTTAATGAGCATTCCTTTTACCAATGTGATTATTTCTACCCGTTTTTGCTTTTGGCAAGCATGTGTGTTTTTGACAGTGTCTAAGTGTTCCTAATTCAAGTAACACCTGATAGGATCAAGGTGCGAAAGCAGGCATCTAGGTGCTTTTTCTTTTTGGCTTTTGGACAAAGGCATGAGAATGATTTGTGGAGCATGGTTTTGTTTCCCTGTTTGTTCCTTTTCTCCAATAGCCTGACAAATGAAAGGTTCCTGTGTTGCAAAATGCACTTTGTCCTGTCTTCAGACATAGAGGAAGACATCTTGACTTTGGCTGGCTGTTTTTTTCTTTTTCAAGTTCATTTCAGCATGTTTATACAGCTTTAGCTTTGCATGGAGTTTCTGAAGTGTAGTGGTTGTCACGTTCACCTCACACGCGAACGGTCCCCAGTTCGAAACTGGATAGAAGCATGACATTAGGCGTTGAAATTAAAGCTTTTGACGTTGAGTCTTTGTTCTCGATGGCTCGTCATGACCACAGTAACCTTCCACAGCCGGTTTCTGTAGTGTAGTGGTTATCACGTTCGCCTAACACGCGAAAGGTCCCCAGTTCGAAACTGGGCAGAAACACGCTGTTACCCTTTGGTATCTAAGCTTTTGACTTTCAGTTCTTGATCTCGATTGCTTGTTGTCACCACAGTAATCACTTGCATCCGGTTTCTGTAGTGTAGCGGTTATCACGTTCGCCTCACACGTGAAAGGTCCCCAGTTCGAAACTGGGCAGAAACACAGCTTTTTCTCTTGGAAAACGATCTTTTTGACTTTCAGTGCTTGTTCTTTATTGCTTGCCATGACCACAGCATTTTTTGTTTGTTTTAATCGGTTGGTTTCTGTAGTGTAGCGGTTATCACGTTCGCTTTACACGCGAAAGGTCCTCAGTTAGAAACTGGGCAGAAACACAGTGTTCCTCTTGCAAGCAATCGCTTTTGACAATGAGTGCTTGATCTTTAATGCTTGCCATGACCACAGTAAATGCTCTTGTCTGGTTACTGTAGTGTAGTGATTGTCCTGTTTGCCATCCTCTTGAAAGTTCCCTGTTTTGATCCCGGGCAGAAACATGTGGCTTTTCTTTATTTTGATCACAAACGTATATTGTTGGCTTAATTAGCCTTAGTTAGCATATTCTATTGCTGGTTTAATGAGCATTCCTTTTACCAATGTGATTATTTCTACCCGTTTTTGCTTTTGGCAAGCATGTGTGTTTTTGACAGTGTCTAAGTGTTCCTAATTCAAGTAACACCTGATAGGATCAAGGTGCGAAAGCAGGCATCTAGGTGCTTTTTCTTTTTGGCTTTTGGACAAAGGCATGAGAATGTTTTGTGGAGCATGGTTTTGTTTCCCTGTTTGTTCTTTTTCTCCAATAGCCTGACAAATGAAAAATTCCTGTGTTGCAAAATGCACTTTGTCCTGTCTTCAGACATAGAGGAAGACCTCTTGACTTTGGCTGGCTGTTTTTTTCTTTTTCAAGTTCATTTCAGCATGTTTAAACATCTTTAGCTTTGCATGGAGTTTCTGAAGTGTAGTGGTTGTCACGTTCACCTCACACGCGAACGGTCCCCAGTTCGAAACTGGATAGAAGCATGACATTAGGCGTTGAAATTAAAGCTTTTGACGTTGAGTCTTTGTTCTCGATGGCTCGTCATGACCACAGTAACCTTTCTCAGCCGGTTTCTGTAGTGTAGTGGTTATCACGTTCGCCTAACACGCGAAAGGTCCCCAGTTCGAAACTGGGCAGAAGCACTGCTTTTTCTCTTGGAAAACGATCTTTTTGACTTTCAGTGCTTGTTCTTTATTGCTTGCCATGACCACAGCATTTTTTGTTTGTTTGAATCGGGTGGTTTCTGTAGTGTAGCGGTTATCACGTTGGCTTTACACGCGAAAGGTCCTCAGTTCGAAACTGGGCAGAAACACAGCGTTCCTCTTGCAAACTAGCGCTTTTGACAATGAGTGCTTGATCTTTAATGCTTGCCATGACCACAGTAAATGCTCTTGTCTGGTTACTGTAGTGTAGTGGTTGTCCTGTTTGCCATCCTCCTGAAAGTTCCCTGTTTTGATCCCGGGCAGAAACATGTGGCTTTTCTTTATTTTGATCACAAACGTATATTGGAAGTGGAAAGGAAGAACAAAGACGAAAGAATCTAATTAATAAAAATATTGGAGAAAGAGAAACCAATCACAAACTAGAATGTTTCTATACTAATGCACAAAGCATGGGCAACAAACAAGGAGAATTGGAACTACTAACACAGGAAAAGAAATATGATCTCATTGGACTCACTGAAACTTGGTGGGACAATACACATGATTGGAATACAAGACTAGAAGTATACAACTTATTTGCAAGAAACAGACTTGATAAACAAGGAGGGGGTGTCGCATTGTATGTTAGAAACGCGTATATCTGCACAGAGATTGAAGCTTCAGAGACTGGGAGTTCTGTGGAAACTGTTTGGGTAAGAATACAAGGACAGAACAATGGAAAGGACACCATTGTAGGCATTTACTACAGGCCGCCTGTGCAAGCTGAAGATATGGATGAACTCTTTATGCATCAAATGGCCAAGTTCTCCAAAAAATATGACATAGTTGTCATGGGAGATTTCAACTATCCAGACATTTGTTGGGAATCTCTCTCAGGCAAAACTAACAGGTCAAGGAAATTCTTATCCTATCTTGCTGACAACTTTATCTTCCAAAAGGTAAGGGAGAAAACAAGGGGAACTTCTACCTTGGATCTAATCCTTATAAACAGGGAGGAAATGGTTGAGGAGGTAAAAGTGGCTGGGACCCTAGGAGGTAGCGACCATGCTATTTTAGAATTTTGGATAACTAGAGGCGGAAGACCTGTGAAGACTCAGACGTCAAGGTTAGATTTCAGAAAGGCAGATTTTAAGGGATTCAGAAAGAAAATTGGAGGGATCCAATGGCTGGATATCCTTAAAGACAAAAATGTCCAGGAAGGATGGGAAATCTTGAAAAATGAAATTCTCAAAGCACAGTTGTTAACAATTCCGAAAAGAGGGAAGAATAGGAAGCATTTAAGGAAACCAGGATGGATGAACACAGAACTTAAGCACATGCTAAAAAGGAAGAAAAAAATGTTTATAAAATGGAAAGAGGGAGGCATATCTAAAGAAGAATATAATGCTGTCTGCAGAACCTGCAGGGCACAAATCAGATTAGCTAAAGCTGAAAATGAATTGAGGCTTGCAAGAGATGTCAAAAGCAATATTAAAGGATTTTGGGGATATGTCAAAAGTAAAAGAAAAGTCAAAGATGCTATAGGATTTTTACAGGATGAAAATGATGAAATGGTAAGACAGGATGTTGAGAAGGCTGAACTTTTAAATTCCTATTTTGCATCTGTTTCCTCTCAGAAAGGAAATGTAGCATCAACTGTTATTCACTGTCCTATTAAGGGAATAGAAGAATCCAGGATATCTATAAACAGAAAGATAGTGAGGAAACACTTAGCTAACCTAAATGAATTCAAGTCTCCAGGTCCAGATGAATTACACCCCAGAGTACTGAAGGAGATAGCAGAAGAAATTTTTGAACCCCTCTCCATAATCTTTGAAAATTCTTGGAGAACAGGAGAAGTGCCAGAAGACTGGAGAAGAGCAAATGTTGTTCCTATCTTCAAAAAGGGGAAGAAGTTGGACCCAGGCAACTATAGGCCGGTGAGTCTGACTTCTATACCAGGAAAGATCTTTGAACAAATTATTAAACAACATGTATGTCAATACCTGGATAAGAATGAAGTGATTAAACAGAGTCAGCATGGGTTTGTAACTAATAAGTCATGTCAGACTAACTTAATTTCCTTCTATGATGGTATCACTGATTGGGTGGATCAAGGAAATGCTGTAGATATAGTATATCTTGACTTCAGCAAAGCATTTGACAAAGTCTCTCATACAATCCTTATTGAAAAAATGACTAAGTATGGAATGGACAAGGCAACTGTTAGGTGGATTCATAACTGACTTAGTGATCGGACCCAAAGAGTGGTCGTAAATGGCTGCACATCCAGGTGGAAGAATGTGTCAAGTGGGGTACCACAGGGCTCTGTCCTGGGCCCTGTATTGTTCAACATCTTTATCAACGATTTCAACATCTTTATCAACGATTTAGATGAAGGAATTGAGGGTAAACTGATTAAATTTGCTGATGACACAAAGCTAGGAGGGATAGCTAATACTAGAGAAGAGAGATAGAGGATTCAAAAAGATTTAAATAAACTGGAGAAGTGGGCAGCAACTAACAGAATGGTTTTTAACAGGGAGAAATGCAAAGTACTACATCTAGGCAATAAAAATGAAAAAAGCAGATATAGAATGGGAGGAATAGGGCTAAGTGACAGCACATGTGAAAAAGACTTGGGTATACTAATAGATCACAGACTGAATATGAGTCAACAGTGTGATGCAGCAGCAAAAAAGGCAAATGCAATTCTAGGATGTATTAACAGAAGCATACAGTCTAGATCACGTGAAGTCATTATTTCCCTCTACTCCTCTTTGGTCAGACCTCATCTGGAATATTGTGTCCAGTTTTGGGCACCACATTTTAAAAAAGACATCAACAAACTGGAGCAAGTTCAGAAAAGAGCGACCAGAATGGTGACCGGTCTGCAAACCCTGTCTTATGAGGAAAGGTTGCAGGATTTGGGAATGTTTAGTTTGCAAAAGAGAAGACTGACAGGAGACTTAATAGCTGTCTACAAATATCTAAAGGGCTGTCACATTGTAGAAGGATCAACTTTATTCTCATTTGCACAAGGAAAGACTAGAAGCAACGGGATGAAACTGAATGGGAGGAGACACAGATTAGATATTAGAATAAACTTTTTGACAGTTAGAGTGATCAATGAGTGGAACAGGCTGCCACGAGAAGTGGTGAGTTCTCCTTCAATGGAAGTCTTCAAACAGAGGCTGGACAGACATCTGACTGAGATGATTTAGCGAATCCTGCTTTGAGCAGGGGGTTGGACCAGATGGCCCAGGAGGTCCCTTCCAACTCTATGATTCTATGATTGCTGGCTTAATTAGCCTTAGTTAGCATATTCTATTGCTGGTTTAATGAGCATTACTTTTACCAATGTGATTATTTCTACCCGTTTTTGCTTTTGGCAAGCATGTGTGTTTTTGACAGTGTCTAAGTGTTCCTAATTCAAGTAACACCTGATAGGATCAAGGTGCGAAAGCAGGCATCTAGGTGCTTTTTCTTTTTGGCTTTTGGACAAAGGCATGAGAATGTTTTGTGGAGCATGGTTTTGTTTCCCTGTTTGTTCTTTTTCTCCAATAGCCTGACAAATGAAAGGTTCCTGTGTTGCAAAATGCACTTTGTCCTGTCTTCAGACATAGAGGAAGACTTCTTGACTTTGGCTGTTTTTTTCTTTTTCAAGTTCATTTCAGCATGTTTAAACATCTTTTGCTTTGCATGGAGTTTTTGAAGTGTAGTGGTTGTCACGTTCGCCTCACACGCGAACGGTCCCCAGTTCGAAACTGGATAGAAGCATGACGTTAGGCGTTGATATTAAAGCTTTTGACGTTGAGTCTTTGTTCTCGATGGCTCGTCATGACCACAGTAACCTTCCGCAGCTGGATTCTGTAGTGTAGTGGTTATCACGTTCGCCTAACACGCGAAAGGTCCCCAGTTCGAAACTGGGCAGAAACACGCTGTTACCCTTTGGTATCCAAGCTTTTGCCTTTCAGTTCTTGATCTCGATTGCTTGTTGTCACCACAGTAAGCACTTGCATCCGGTTTCTGTAGTGTAGTGGTTATCACGTTCGTCTCACACGCGAAAGGTTCTCAGTTCGAAACTGGGCAGAAACACAGCGTTTCTCTTGCAAACTAGCGCTTTTGACAATGAGTGCTTGATCTTTAATGCTTGCCATGACCACAGTAAATGCTCTTGTCTGGTTACTGTAGTGTAGTGATTGTCCTGTTTGCCATCCTCCTGAAAGTTCCCTGTTTTGATCCCGGGCAGAAACAGGTGGCTTTTCTTTATTTTGATCACAAACGTATATTGTTGGCTTAATTAGCCTTAGTTAGCATATTCTATTGCTGGTTTAATGAGCATTACTTTTACCAATGTGATTATTTCTACCAGTTTTTGCTTTTGGCAAGCATGTGTGTTTTTGACAGTGTCAAAGTGTTCCTAATTCAAGTAACACCTGATAGGATCAAGGTGCGAAAGCAGGCATCTAGGTGCTTTTTCTTTTTGGCTTTTGGACAAAGGCATGAGAATGTTTTGTGGAAAATGGTTTTGTTTCCCTGTTTGTTCTTTTTTCCAATAGCCTGACAAATGAAAGGTTCCTGTGTTGCAAAATGCACTTTGTCCTGTCTTCAGACATAGAGGAAGACCTCTTGACTTTGGCTGGATTCTTTTTTCTTTTTCAGTTTCCTTTCAGCATATTTTAACATCTTTAGCTTTGCATGGAGTTTCTGAAGTGTAGTGGTTGTCACTAGAGTTGAGCGACTTTTGTTTTTTTTGGGTCGCGTTTCGTTTTGTGAAACCCGACTTTTCCAAAAGTCGGGTCGAGCAAGATCGTCCGATTATAGGGAAAAGTCGGGGTCGTCCCAAAACACGAAACCCAATGTAAGTCAATGGGGAATAAAAGTCGGCAGTGAGAGGAGGACAGGAAACACACCTACAGTGCCCATTTGAATGCCAAAAGCATCAATTCTTCTTACTTAAGCTTGTCAACCTTAATTAACTTCATAATACAAGTTACGCACTGAAAAATGGGGGTTATTTTGCTAAAGTTTTGGGGGGGGAGGGCTGGCTGCAGGTTTTCATGTGCCCTGGGCGAAAGAGCGCCCCTTTAACACATAATACCACAACTCATCATGCTCCGATACGGCAGAGAAATAGCGGTATAGTACAATGAAAAATACTTCACTTTTTACATCTCATGACGAAGCCCATCTATTTCTCCATACAGAATCATTGGTCCCATATAATGTTTGAAACAGTATATGATGAGCTCCACATAATGCTACAGTATATGTTGGTCCCCATGGATGAAGCTCCACTGTCTTATGGGCCCAAATAATGCTCCAAACATAATGGGCCCCATTTCTAATGCTCTAGTGTATAATGGGCCCTGTAAATGCTGCTCCAGTGTCTGATGTCCACCTTTGGAATGTTCCAGTGTATGGTGGGCCCCATCTATCATTCTCCAGAGTATAGTGCTCCCCAAAAATTGCTGTCCCAACATTGAAAACAATCAAATAAGTCTCCTCGCTAGGGAATCCCTGTACTAGTCTGGACTCCTCGTCGTCCCCATCTTCCATTTCACTGCACAGTATTTCAACTTTGCAAGTGCTGTGATCCTGGGCAAGCGGGGGGGCCCACTCGTTGGCGACGGCACTGGCACAGGGCCCCTGATAGTACGGTGGTGTGTCTGATGGCGGGTGGGCCGAACCTGCACTTTCATCTGCATCTTCCTCTTTGTCACCGTGTAAGATGGAACTGTATATGGGAAGGGTAACCTGAGTTTCATCAGGGTCAGATTCAGGTCGTGTAGCGTGCGAGGGGAATGTAGTGGTCTGGGTCAATGTACCAGCAGATTCATCGAGCAATAGCTGGGCATCAGTGCACTTGTGTCGCCCCCAGGAGTACGGTCACCACAGTGGCATTACCTTCTTCCTAGGGAGTGTGATGTCATGCTTGGGAGCAACGAAGGATCTCTCTAGCAGGTTAACTGATTGGGCGGCGTTATTCCCACGAGTCATGACCCTCCAAACAGCGTTGATGAAGGCAAAGTGTTTGTTTTACGTGGGCAGTATGGTTGCAAAGCTGAACCTTAAAGGAATGTCCAGAAGGGCACCACCAGGAGTGGAGCCTACGGTTAAATTCGACTCCACCTGGGAAACCTCAACCATGCCAGCTACAGAACAGATGCACACATTGCAAGCTTAATTCCGTTAACGAACGAGACTCCGTCATGCCCCGCGGTCCGAGTCCGGCTTACTAGAGGGACACGTGAGGCTCTGGCACATGAGATTGGCCAATAACTGGTGTGTCATGCCCTTACATGTCCGTGGCTGCATGTGCGCTACACTGAAAAGGCCAGCGTTTGTCGCTTACAGGTGCAGATAACCCGCTGAACAACGTTAGTGATGGGGATCACTGATTACAATTATTACCCGCGAACAATGATTTCCCAGTAAGTGCAGGTCAACCGCAGTTCCGGAATTAGGCCTAACCATCATTCCTGAAAAAATGAAAAACTTACGTGTGCAAACCACAGGTGCTGTAGCTTGCTTAACAGCTCGCCAGCCGTTCTCACGCCCTGTATGGATTACACGTGATTGCACAAAGGTGAGAAAGGGTACCGTATCCCCAGATAACATGTATGGATAGCGTACACATTCAAAATATATGTCTATACATCAGGAGGCAGGCTCAGACAGTGTTAGGCCCAGTATGGATTGCACGTGATTGCACAAAGGTTTGAAAGGGTACCGTTTCCCCGGATAACATGTATGGATAGCGTACACATTCAAAATATATGTCTCAGGAGGCAGGCTCAGATGGTGTTAGGCCCAGTATGGATTGCACGTGATTGCACAAAGGTTAGAAAGGGTACCGTATCCCCGGATAACATGTATGGATAGCGTACACATTCAAAATATATGTCTCAGGAGGCAGGCTCAGACGGTGTTAGGCCCAGTATGGATTGCACGTGATTGCACAAAGGTTAGAAAGGGTACCGTATCCCCGGATAACATGTATGGATAGCGTACACATTCAAAATATATGTCTCAGGAGGCAGGCTCAGACGGTGTTAGGCCCAGTATGGATTGCACGTGATTGCACAAAGGTTAGAAAGGGTACCGTTTCCCCGGATAACATGTATGGATAGCGTACACATTCGAAATATATGTCTATACATCAGGAGGCGGGCTCAGACGGTGTCAGGCACAGTATGGATTTGACGGCCCAGACTACACAGCGGAGGAGCAGGGAGAGGTAAAGATTGCAAATGCTGGGGCCCTGCCCAAGCAAGGGGGGCCCACTCGTGGGCGTCGGTACTGGCACTGGGCCCCTCATAGTACGGCGGCGTGTCTGACGGCGGGTGTGCACCACCACCGTCAGAGACACTTGATTGCACTATGAAGGACCCTGTACCAGTGCCCGCGCCCAAGAGTCGGCCTACCCACCTGTCCAGGGCAACGGCACTCGCACGGTGTCACGGTGGTCACGGTGGTGACCCCGGCCATGGGGGGGAGGCAGCACAGTTAGGGAGTTTTAGAAAGTGGCATATGTTGATGTTGGACATTCAGCTGATGCAAAAGGTGAAATAGGTCAAGTCCCAGGAAGAGGTGGACCAAAGCAAGCCATTTTTCTGTCACCCTATGTGTCATCAGAGGAAGGTGGGACAAAATCCTTGGAAACCCATGCGTGGTTCATTTTAATGAAGGTTAGATCATCCACATTTTGGGTTGACAGACTGGTCCTTTTTACTGTCAGGATTGATCCAGCTGCACTGAAGACTCTTTCCGATAGCACACTTGCAGCTGGGCAAGCGAGCTCCTGTAAGGCATATTGTGCCAATTCAGGCCAGGTGTCCAGTTTAGCGGCCCAATAGTCAAAGGGGAATGACCTGTGTGGGAGAACATCGATATGGGAGGAAAAGTAGTTTGTAACCATAGTTGACAACTGCTGTCTCCTGTCACTTTCCATCGATGCAGTATTACCAGTTGTGTGAGCGGTACTTGAAAAATCAGTCCACAACATTGTCATGAAACCCCTGTCTCCAACGCCACTTCTGCTGTGTGCACCACGAACACCTCTGCCAAGCTGCCCCCGGCCCGTACGGCTCGTGTGAGAACCATCACCGCTGCTGTGTGCTGGGAATGCCTCAAGCAACCGATTTACCAGAGTTGCTTGTTTATTAGCCAATATTAGGTCAAGGTTCTCCTGTGGCATGATATTTTGTAATTTGCCTTTATAGCGTGGATCCAGGATGCTGGCCAACCAGTAGTCATCATCGTTCATCATTTTGGCAATGCGTGGGTCCCTTTTTAGGATCTGCAAGGCATAATCTGACATGTGGGCCAATGTTCCCGGTGTCAATGATGCACTGCGAGTGCTGGGTGGAGGAGCACTTTCTGGCAAATCCACATCCCTCCAGTCACGCACAAACCCTGTACCAGACCTTGCCACGCCAACATTTTCACTTGCCCCACGAGATGCATCCTCCTTCCCTAAGTAATCATCCCCATCATCCTCCTCCTCCTCCTCTTCTTCCTCCACCTCGTCCAGGAGAGGTCCCTGAGCAGACAATGGCTGAATGTCATCAAGGATTCCCTCCTCCTCTTCCTCCTCATCAACATTGGCTGCAGACGCCTGCTCCTTAAGGTGCGTCAAAGTTTGCATGAGCAGACGCATAAGTGGGATGCTCATGCTTAGGATGGCGTCGTCTGCGCTTACCAGCCGTGTGCATTCCTCAAAACACTGAAGGACTTTACAGAGGTCTTTCAGCTTCGACCACTGCACACCTGTCAACTCCATGTCTGCTCTCAAAGTGCCTGGCCGTGTATGCTCCCACAAATGCATTATGGCCTGCCTCTGCTTGCACAGCCGCTCCACCATGTGCAGGGTGGAGTTCCACCTTGTTGCAATGTCGATAATGAGGCGGTGGTTGGGAAGGTGGAGCAATCGCTGCAGCTTCTGCATACGAACGGAGTGTACAGGCGACCGGCGGATGTGCGCGCACAGTCTTCGCACCTTCTGGAGCAGGGCTGTTAACTCAGGATAATTTTTGAGGAAGCACTGCACCACCAGGTTCAAGGTGTGAGCCAAGCAAGGTATATGGCTGAGTTTTGAAAGGGCTATGGCTGCCACAAAATTACAGCCGTTATCACTAACTACCTTGCCTGCCTCAAGATGTACACTGCCCAGCCATGACTCAGTTTGTCACTTCAAGTACTCGGCCAGCACCTCGGCGGTGTGTCTGTTGCCCAAACACATCATCTGCAACACAGCCTGCTGACGCTTTCCACTAGCTGCTCGATAGGGGGACACATCGTGTGCAACAGTGGCAGCTGCAGATGGAGTGCTCGTACGACTGCGCTCTGTGGACGAGCTTTCGCTTCTGGAGGAGGAGGAGGAGGGTCGAACGCCTACAGCCAACTGTTTCCTATACCGTGGGCTAGGCAGCACTGTCCCACCACCGCTGTCCCCTGTGGACCCTGCATCCACCACATTAACCCAGTGCGCAGTGATGGACACGTAACGGCCCTGGCCATGCCGACTGGACCATGCATCAGTTGTGAGGTGCACCTTTCCGCTCACTGACTGCTTGAGTGCATGGACAATGCGGTCTTTCACATGATGGTGGAGGGCTGGGATGGCTTTGTGAGAGAAGAAGTGGCGACTGGGTAGGTCATAGCGTGGTACTGCATAGGCCATGAGTTCGCGGAAAGCTGTGCTTTCCACCAACCAAAAGGGCATCATCTCAAACGAGATTAGTTTGGCAATGTGGGCGTTCAAACCCAGTGTACGCGGAGGAGAGACTGAGTACTTTCTTGACCTACTCATAGTGTCTGGGAGGGTGAGCTGGACTTGAGAGCTGCATATGGTGGAAGTAGCGGTGGACAGGGCGGACTGAGAGAGGGTTGATGATGGTGATGGAGTTGGTGTTCTTTCTGATGGCCTAGAATCAGTCTTTCGTTGATATAACAGTGGGATTCCCTGACTGCTGTGGCCTTGCAACGACACCTCAACATTTGCTGCTGTGCTAACCGGTGGGCTTACAGTGGGGGAAACAATGTAGCGTTGCTGACTACCTTCGTTGTGATCAGTTGCACATGTGGCACTTGAGGTTTGGTGTTGTGTCCACACTTGCAAGTGCATGCTGGTTAAATGTCTAAGCATGCAACTGGTATTCAAATTTTTCAGATTTTTCCCTCGGCTAAAGGTCTTTGCGCACTTCTTACAGATAACCTTGGCCTGATCATGAGGATTTTGTTCAAAAAAGTGCCACACTGCACTCTTCCTACTTTGGCAGACATTTTGCGGCCTAGCACGCTGTGATCTTTTGACCCTCTGGACAAGCTGTCCAGCAACTCTTTTGATGTTTGGAACCTGTCTTTGGAGTGCTCCGGGCCTGCCAGATAACAGCTGTTGCGATGTTGATGTCTGCTGTGGATGCTCCTCATCTGAGCTATTGGAAGCAGCACCCTCTTCCCCCAATGGATGCCAATCTGGGTCAACAACTGGGTCATCCATCACCTCCTCTTCTATGTCATGTGCACCTTCCTCTGTGTCACCGTGTATGGTGGTATAGTGTGCGGGAAGGGGCACCTGAGTCTCATCAGGGTCAGAATCTGGCTCTGTACACTGCGAGGACAATGTAGTGCTCTGAGTGAATGTACCAGCAGAATCATCCATCAGCGGCTGTGCATCAGTGCACTCCATGTCAGATTCATTTTGGCCTGGGTAATTCACCATTTCACTTGATAATCCAGGCATGGTATGTGAAAACAGCTCCATGGAGTAATCAGTAGTATGGCCTGCGTCATCCTTCAATCTTGGTTGGGGTGAAGGACACAAGGAAAGGTGTGGTTCATGAACATGAGCCTCCAATGACGACTCAGTGCTTTTACTTTTTACAACTGAAGAAGAGGAGGCGATAGAGCTGGAGGCTGAGTCAGCAATGTAAGACAAAACTTTTTCCTGATGCTCTGGCTTTAAAAGCGGTTTGCCAACTCCTAGAAAACTAAGCGACCGAGGCCTTATGTAGCCAGACGATGACGCAGGCTCAACACCTCCTGCATTCGGTCCTATTTTGCTCTTGCCACTACCATCAGATCCACTACCAGCACCATCATTACCAGCTGCCAACCCCCGCCCAATTCCACGGCCTCTTCCACCAGCCTTCCTCATTTTTGGTAGAAATGTAGACAAAATCCAACAAACTATATAGTAATGTAAAACAAGGTACAAGGTGTCTATAGGACAGGCGAGATTTTGAATTTCTGCAGACACTTGTGGACACTGGACACTTTTGGATTGTGTGAGGCCCAATGAATATCTGAGCGCTATGTGACAGGCTCGATGGCACAGCTGTGACCAAAGTGACTAGAGGATAAGGGAGATTTTGAATCTCTGCACACGCTTTTGGACACTGGACACTTTTGGATTGTGTGAGGCCCACTGATATCTGAGCGCTATGTCACAGGCTCAATGGCACAGCTGTGACCAAAGTGACTAGAGGATAAGGGAGATTGGATTGCTTTTAAAAAAGCAGTTTGCAGAGCAGTGGGTAAACAGCAATGCCAGCCTGTCAGGAAGCCTTAAAAGGCAGCCCAACAACCAACACCACTGATACACCACAATATAGCCTCCCCTTGCACTGCACACACAGTGACTGGTGTGTTGTGCAGGCCAAATTGCTAGCAGCAGAAGCAGTTTTTTTTTCTTCTCAGCAAGACAAAAAAAAAAATTGGGATTGCTTTTAAAAAAGCAGTTTGCGGAGCAGTGGGTAAACAGCAATGCAGGAATGTCAGGAAGCCTTAGAAGGCAGCCCAACAACTAACACCACTGATACACCACTATATAGCCTCCCCTTGCACTGCACACACAGTGACTGGTGTGTTGTGCAGGCCAAATCGCTAGCAGCAGAAGCAGTTTTTTTGTCTTCTTCCCTACCTAACGCTCTCCCTACAGAATCAGCAGCAACCTCTCCCTATACTGAGATCGGCAGAAGTAAGATGGCGGTCGGCGTGCACGCCCTTTTATACCCCCTGTGACGCCCACCAAAGCAAGCCAATCACTTGCATGCCCTTCTGAAAGATGGTGGTGACCCCTGCCTATGTCATCACGTTGCCCACAGTGTCCGTGGATCCTGATTGGCTGAAAAAGAGCGCAAAACAAACTTTTGAAACGCGACTTTGGCGCATAAGTCGCCGACCTCGTGGCCGACCTCATCCTAGGGTCGGGTTTCGTTTCATGAAACCCGACTTTGCCAAAAGTCGGCGACTTTTGAAATTTTTCGACCCGTTTCGCTCAACTCTAGTTATCACGCTCACCTCACACGCGAACGGTCCCCAGTTCGAAACTAGGTAGAAGCATGACATTAGGCGTTGATATTAAAGCTTTTGACGTTCAGTCTTTGTTCTCGATGGCTCATCATGACCACAGTAACCTGTCGCAGCCGGATTCTGTAGTGTCGTGGTTATCACGTTCACCTTACACGCGAAAGGTCTCCAGTTCAAAACTGGGCAGAAACACAGTTTTTCTCTTGGAAAATAATCTTTTTTACTTTCAGTGCTTGTTCTTTATTGCTTGCCATGACCACAGCATTTTTTTGTTGTTGAATCGGTTGGTTTCTGTAGTGTAGCGGTTATCACGTTCGCTTTACACGCGAAAGGTCCTCAGTTTGAAACTGGGCAGAAACAGAGTGTTTCTCTTCCGAAATAGAGCTTTTGACAATGAGTGCTTGATCTTTAGTGCTTGCCATGACCACAGTAAATGGTTTTGTCTGGTTACTGTAGTGTAGTGATTGTCCTGTTTGCCATCCTCCTGAAAGTTCCCTGCTTTGATCCCGGGCAGAAACATGTGGCTTTTCTTTATTTTGATCACAAACGTATATTGTTGGCTTAATTAGCATTAGTTAGCATATTCTATTGCTGGTTTAATGAGCATTACTTTTACCAATGTGATTATTTCTACCCATTTTTGCTTTTGGCAAGCATGTGTGTTTTTGACAGTGTCTAAGTGTTCCTAATTCAAGTAACACCTGATAGGATCAAGGTGCGAAAGCAGGCATCTAGGTGCTTTTTCTTTTTGGTTTTGGACAAAGGCATGAGAATGTTTTGTGGAGCATGGTTTTGTTTCCCTGTTTGTTCTTTTTCTCCAATAGCCTGACAAATGAAAGGTTCCTGTGTTGCAAAATGCACTTTGTCCTGTCTTCAGACATAGAGGAAGACCTCTTGACTTTGGCTGGATGTTTTTTTCTTTTTCAAGGCATGTTTAAACATTTTTAGCTTTGCATGGAGTTTCTGAAGTGTAGTGGTTGTCACGTTCACCTCACACGCGAACGGTCCCCAGTTCGAAACTTGATAGAAGCATGACATTAGGCGTTGATATTAAAGCTTATGATGTTGAGTCTTTGTTCTCGATGGCTTGTCATGACCACAGTAACCTTCCGCAGCCGGTTTCTGTAGTGTAGAGGTTATCACGTTCGCCTCACAAGTGAAAGGTTCCCAGTTCGAAACTGGGCAGAAACACTGCTTTTTCTCTTGGAAAATGATCTTTTTGACTTTCAGTGCTTGTTCTTTATTGCTTGCCATGACCACAGCATTTTTTGTTTTTTTTTTAATCGGTTGGTTTCTGTAGTGTAGCAGTTATCACGTTCGCTTTACACGCGAAAGGTCCTCAGTTCGAAACTGGGCAGAAACACAGTGTTGCTCTTGCAAACTCGCGCTTTTCACAATGAGTGCTTGATCTTTAATGCTTGCCATGACCACAGTAAACGCTCTTGTCTGGTTACTGTAGTGTAGTGATTGTCCTGTTTGCCATCCTCCTGAAAGTTCCCTGTTTTGATCCCTGGCAGAAACATGTGGCTTTTCTTTATTTTGATCACAAACGTATATTGTTGGCTTAATTAGCATTAGTTAGCATATTCTATTGCTGGTTTAATGAGCATTACTTTTACCAATGTGATTATTTCTACCTGTTTTGGCTTTTGGCAAGCATGTGTGTTTTTGACAGTGTCTAAGTGTTCCTAATTCAAGTAACTCCTGATAGGATCAAGGTGCGAAAGCAGGCATCTAGGTGCTTTTTCTTTTTGGCTTTTGGACAAAGGCATGAGAATGTTTTGTGGAAAATGGTTTTGTTTCCCTGTTTGTTCTTTTTCCAATAGCCTGACAAATGAAAGGTTCCTGTGCTGCAAAATGCACTTTGTCCTGTCTTCAGACATAGAAGAAGACCTCTTGACTTTGGCTGGATGTTTTTTTCTTCTTCAAGTTCATTTCAGCATGTTTAAACATCTTTAGCTTGGCATGGAGTTTCTGAAGTGTAGTGGTTGTCACGTTCACCTCACACGCGAACAGTACCCAGTTCGGAACTGGATAGAAGCATGACATTAGGCGTTGATATTAAAGCTTTTGACGTTGAGTCTTTGTTCTCGATGGCTCGTCATGACCACAGTAACCTGCCGCAGCCGGTTTCTGTAGTGTAGTGGTTATCACGTTTGCCTAACACGCGAAAGGTCCCCAGTTCGATACCCTTTGGTATCCAAGCTTTTGACTTTCAGTTCTTGATCTCGATTGCTTGTTGTCACCACAGTAAGTGCTTGTTGCTGGTTTCTGTAGTGTAGCGGTTATCACGTTCGCCTCACACGCGAAAGGTCCCCAGTTCGAAACTGGGCAGAAACACAGCATTTCTCTTGGAAAATCATCTTTTTGACTTTCAGTGCTTGTTCCTTATTGCTTGCCATGACCACAGCATTTTTTGTTTTTTTAAATCAGTTGGTTTCTGTAGTGTAGCGGTTATCACGTTCGCTTTACACGCTAAAGGTCGTCTGTTCGAAACTGGGCAGAAACACAGCGTTTCTCTTGCAAAATAGAGCTTTTGACAATGAGTGCTTGATCTTTAGTGCTTGCCATGACCACAGTAAATGGTTTTGTCTGGTTACTGTAGTGTTAGTGATTGTCCTGTTTGCCATCCTCCTGAAAGTTCCCTGTTTTGATCCCGGGCAGAAACATGTGGCTTTTCTTTATTTTGATCACAAACGTATATTGTTGGCTTAATTAGCCTTAGTTAGCATGTTCTATTGCTGGTTTAATGAGCATTACTTTTACCAATGTGATTATTTCTACCCGTTTTTGCTTTTGGCAAGCATGTGTGTTTTTGACAGTGTCTAAGCGTTCCTAATTCAAGTAACACCTGATAGGATCAAGGTGCGAAAGCAGGCATCTAGGTGCTTTTTCTTTTTGGCTTTTGGACAAAGGCATGAGAATGTTTTGTGGAAAATGGTTTTGTTTCCCTGTTTGTTCTTTTTTCCAATAGCCTGACAAATGAAAGGTTCCTGTGTTGCAAAATGCACTTTGTCCTGTCTTCAGACATAGAGGAAGACCTCTTGACTTTGGCTGGATTCTTTTTTCTTTTTCAGTTTCCTTTCAGCATATTTAAACATCTTTAGCTTTGCATGGAGTTTCTGAAGTGTAGTGGTTGTCACTAGAGTTGAGCGACTTTTGGTTTTTTAGGGTCGCGTTTCGTTTCGTGAAACCCGACTTTTCCAAAAGTCGGGTCGAGCAAGATCGTCCGATTATAGGGAAAAGTCGGGGTCGTCCCAAAACACGAAACCCAATGTAAGTCAATGGGGAATAAAAGTCAGCAGTGAGAGGAGGACAGGAAACACACCTACAGTGCCCATTTGAATGCCAAAAGCATCAATTCTTCTTACTTAAGCTTGTCAACCTTAATTAACTTCATAATACAAGTTACGCACTGAAAAATGGGGGTTATTTTGCTAAAGTTGTGGGGGGGGAGGGCTGGCTGCAGGTTTTCATGTGCCCTGGGCGAAAGAGCGCCCCTTTAACACATACCACAACTCATCATGCTCCGATACGGCAGAGAAATAGCGGTATAGTACAATGAAAAATACCTCACTTTTTACATCTCATGACGAAGCCCATCTATTTCTCCATACAGAATCATTTGTCCCATATAATGTTTGAAACAGTATATGATGAGCTCTACATAATGCTACAGTATATGTTGGTCCCCATGGATGAAGCTCCACTGTCTTATGGGCCCAAATAATGCTCCAAACATAATGGGCCCCATTTCTAATGCTCTAGTGTATAATGGGCCCTGTAAATGCTGCTCCAGTGTCTGATGTCCACCTTTGGAATGTTCCAGTGTATGGTGGGCCCCATCTATCATTCTCCAGAGTATAGTGCTCCCCAAAAATTGCTGTCCCAACATTGAAAACAATCAAATAAGTCTCCTCGCTAGGGAATCCCTGTACTAGTCTGGACTCCTCGTCGTCCCCATCTTCCATTTCACTGCACAGTATTTCAACTTTGCAAGTGCTGTGATCCTGGGCAAGCAGGGGGGGCGGACTCGTTGGCGACGGCACTGGCACAGGGCCCCTGATAGTACGGTGGTGTGTCTGATGGCGGGTGGGCCGAACCTGCACTTTCATCTGCATCTTCCTCTTTGTCACCGTGTAAGATGGAACTGTATATGGGAAGGGTAACCTGAGTTTCATCAGGGTCAGATTCAGGTCGTGTAGCGTGCGAGGGGAATGTAGTGGTCTGGGTCAATGTACCAGCAGATTCATCGAGCAATGGTTGGGCATCAGTGCACTTGTGTCGCCCCCAGGAGTACGGTCACCACAGTGGCATTACCTTCTTCCTAGGGAGTGTGATGTCATGCTTGGGAGCAACGAAGGATCTCTCTAGCAGGTTAACTGATTGGGCGGCGTTATTCCCACGAGTCATGACCCTCCAAACAGCGTTGATGAAGGCAAAGTGTTTGTTTTACGTGGGCAGTATGGTTGCAAAGCTGAACCTTAAAGGAATGTCCAGAAGGGCACCACCAGGAGTGGAGCCTACGGTTAAATTCGACTCCACCTGGGAAACCTCAACCATGCCAGCTACAGAACAGATGCACACATTGCAAGCTTAATTCCGTTAACGAACGAGACTCCGTCATGCCCCGCGGTCCGAGTCCGGCTTACTAGAGGGACACGTGAGGCTCTGGCACATGAGATTGGCCAATAACTGGTGTGTCATGCCCTTACATGTCCGTGGCTGCATGTGCGCTACACTGAAAAGGCCAGCGTTTGTCGCTTACAGGTGCAGATAACCCGCTGAACAACGTTAGTGATGGGGATCACTGATTACAATTATTACCCGCGAACAATGATTTCCCAGTAAGTGCAGGTCAACCGCAGTTCCGGAATTAGGCCTAACCATCATTCCTGAAAAAATGAAAAACTTACGTGTGCAAACCACAGGTGCTGTAGCTTGCTTAACAGCTCGCCAGCCGTTCTCACGCCCTGTATGGATTACACGTGATTGCACAAAGGTGAGAAAGGGTACCGTATCCCCAGATAACATGTATGGATAGCGTACACATTCAAAATATATGTCTATACATCAGGAGGCAGGCTCAGACGGTGTTAGGCCCAGTATGGATTGCACGTGATTGCACAAAGGTTTGAAAGGGTACCGTTTCCCCGGATAACATGTATGGATAGCGTACACATTCAAAATATATGTCTCAGGAGGCAGGCTCAGATGGTGTTAGGCCCAGTATGGATTGCACGTGATTGCACAAAGGTTAGAAAGGGTACCGTATCCCCGGATAACATGTATGGATAGCGTACACATTCAAAATATATGTCTCAGGAGGCAGGCTCAGACGGTGTTAGGCCCAGTATGGATTGCACGTGATTGCACAAAGGTTAGAAAGGGTACCGTATCCCCGGATAACATGTATGGATAGCGTACACATTCAAAATATATGTCTCAGGAGGCAGGCTCAGACGGTGTTAGGCCCAGTATGGATTGCACGTGATTGCACAAAGGTTAGAAAGGATACCGTTTCCCCGGATAACATGTATGGATAGCGTACACATTCAAAATATATGTCTATACATCAGGAGGCAGGCTCAGACGGTGTCAGGCACAGTATGGATTTGACGGCCCAGACTACACAGCGGAGGAGCAGGGAGAGGTAAAGATTGCAAATGCTGGGGCCCTGCCCAAGCAAGGGGGGCCCACTCGTGGGCGTCGGTACTGGCACTGGGCCCCTCATAGTACGGCGGTGTGTCTGACGGCGGGTGTGCACCACCACCGTCAGAGACACTTGATTGCACTATGAAGGACCCTGTACCAGTGCCCGCGCCCAAGAGTCGGCCTACCCACCTGTCCAGGGCAACGGCACTCGCACGGTGTCGTGCGCTAGGTGGTGACCCCGGCCATGGGGGGGGAGGCAGCACAGTTAGGGAGTTTTAGAAAGTGGCATATGTTGATGTTGGACATTCAGCTGATGCAAAAGGTGAAATAGGTCAAGTCCCAGGAAGAGGTGGACCAAAGCAAGCCATTTTTCTGTCACCCTATGTGTCATCAGAGGAAGGTGGGACAAAATCCTTGGAAACCCATGCATGGTTCATTTTAATGAAGGTTAGATCATCCACATTTTGGGTTGACAGACGGGTCCTTTTTTCTGTCAGGATTGATCCAGCTGCACTGAAGACTCTTTCCGATAGCACACTTGCAGCTGGGCAAGCGAGCTCCTGCAAGGCATATTGTGCCAATTCAGGCCAGGTGTCCAGTTTAGCGGCCCAATAGTCAAAGGGGAATGACCTGTGTGGGAGAACATCGATATGGGAGGAAAAGTAGTTTGTAACCATAGTTGACAACTGCTGTCTCCTGTCACTTTCCATCGATGCAGTATTACCAGTTGTGTGAGCGGTACTTGAAAAATCAGTCCACAACATTGTCATGAAACCCCTGTCTCCAACGCCACTTCTGCTGTGTGCACCACGAACACCTCTGCCAAGCTGCCCCCGGCCCGTACGGCTCGTGTGAGAACCATCACCGCTGCTGTGTGCTGGGAATGCCTCAAGCAACCGATTTACCAGAGTTGCTTGTTTATTAGCCAATATTAGGTCAAGGTTCTCCTGTGGCATGATGTTTTGCAATTTGCCTTTATAGCGTGGATCCAGGATGCTGGCCAACCAGTAGTCATCATCGTTCATCATTTTGGCAATGCGTGGGTCCCTTTTTAGGATCCGCAAGGCATAATCTGACATGTGGGCCAATGTTCCTGGTGTCAATGATGCACTGCGAGTGCTGGGTGGAGGAGCACTTTCTGGCAAATCCACATCCCTCCAGTCACGCACAAACCCTGTACCAGACCTTGCCACGCCAACATTTTCACTTGCCCCACGACATGCATCCTCCTCCCCTAAGTAATCATCCCCATCATCCTCCTCCTCCTCCTCTTCTTCCTCCACCTCGTCCAGGAGAGGTCCCTGAGCAGACAATGGCTGAATGTCATCAAGGATTCCCTCCTCCTCTTCCTCCTCATCAACATTGGCTGCAGACGCCTGCTCCTTAAGGTGCGTCAAAGTTTGCATGAGCAGACGCATAAGTGGGATGCTCATGCTTAGGATGGCGTCGTCTGCGCTTACCAGCTGTGTGCATTCCTCAAAACACTGAAGGACTTTACAAAGGTCTTTCAGCTTCGACCACTGCACGCCTGTCAACTCCATGTCTGCTCTCAAAGTGCCTGGCCGTGTATCCTCCCACAAATGCATTATGGCCTGCCTCTGCTCGCACAGCCGCTTCACCATGTACAGGGTGGAGTTTCACCTTGTTGCAATGTCGATAATGAGGCGGTGGTTGGGAAGGTGGAGCAATCGCTGCAGCTTCTGCTTACGAACGGAGTGTACAGGCGACCGGCGGATGTGCACGCACAGTCTTCGCACCTTCTGGAGCAGGGCTGTTAACTCCGGATAATTTTTGAGGAAGCACTGCACCACCAGGTTCAAGGTGTGAACCAAGCAAGGTATGTGGCTGAGTTTTGAAAGGGCTATGGCTGCCACAAAATTACGGCCGTTATCACTAACTACCTTGCCTGCCTCAAGATGTACACTGCCCAGCCATGACTCAGTTTGTCGCTTCAAGTACTCGGCCAGCACCTCGGCGGTGTGTCTGTCGCCCAAACACATCATCTGCAACACAGCCTGCTGACGCTTTCCACTAGCTGCTCGATAGGGGGACACATCGTGTGCAACAGTGGCAGCTGCAGATGGAGTGCTCGTACGACTGCGCTCTGTGGACGAGCTTTCGCTTCTGGAGGAGGAGGAGGGTCGAACGCCTACAGCCAACTGTTTCCTATACCGTGGGCTAGGCAGCACTGTCCCACCACCGCTGTCCCCTGTGGACCCTGCATCCACCACATTAACCCAGTGCGCAGTGATGGACAGGTAACGGCCCTGGCCATGCCGACTGGACCATGCATCATTTGTGAGGTGCACCTTTCCGCTCACTGACTGCTTGAGTGCATGGACAATGCGGTCTTTCACATGATGGTGGAGGGCTGGGATGGCTTTGCGAGAGAAGAAATGGCGACTGGGTAGGTCATAGCGTGGTACTGCATAGGCCATGAGTTTGCGGAAAGCTGTGCTTTCCACCAACCGAAAGGGCATCATCTCAAACGAGATTAGTTTGGCAATGTGGGCGTTCAAACCCAGTGTACGCGGATGAGAGACTGAGTACTTTCTTGACCTACTCATAGTGTCTGGGAGGGTGAGCTGGACTTGAGAGCTGCATATGGTGGAAGTAGCGGTGGACAGGGCGGACTAAGAGAGGGTTGATGATGGTGATGGAGTTGGTGTTCTTTCTGATGGCCTAGAATCAGTCTTTCGTTGATATAACAGTGGGATTCCCTGACTGCTGTGGTCTTGCAACGACACCTCAACATTTGCTGCTGTGCTAACCGGTGGGCTTACAGTGGGGGAAACAATGTAGCGTTGCTGACTACCTTCGTTGTGATCAGTTGCACATGTGGCACTTGAGGTTTGGTGTTGTGTCCACGCTTGCAAGTGCATGCTGGTTAAATGTCTAAGCATGCAACTGGTATTCAAATTTTTCAGATTTTTCCCTCGGCTAAAGGTCTTTGCGCACTTCTTACAGATAACCTTGGCCTGATCATGAGGATTTTGTTCAAAAAAGTGCCACACTGCACTCTTCCTACTTTGGCAGACATTTTGTATCCTAGCACGCTGTGATCTTTTGACCCTCTGGACAAGCTGTCCAGCAACTCTTTTGATGTTTGGAACCTGTCTTTGGAGTGCTACGGGCCTGCCAGATAACAGCTGTTGCGATGTCGATGTCTGCTGTGGATGCTCCTCATCTGAGCTATTGGAAGCAGCACCCTCTTCCCCCAATGGATGCCAATCTGGGTCAACAACTGGGTCATCCATCACCTCCTCTTCTATGTCATGTGCACCTTTCTCTGTGTCACCGTGTATGGTGGTATAGTGTGTGGGAAGGGGCACCTGAGTCTCATCAGGGTCAAAATCTGGCTCTGTACACTGCGAGGACAATGTAGTGCTCTGAGTGAATGTACCAGCAGAATCATCCATCAGCGGCTGTGCATCAGTGCACTCCATGTCAAATTCATCTTGGCCTGGGTAATTCACCATTTCACTTGATAATCCAGGCCTGGTATGTGAAAACAGCTCCATGGAGTAATCAGTAGTATGGCCTGTGTCATCCTTCAATCTTGGTTGGGGTGAAGGACACAAGGAAAGGTGTGGTTCATGAACATGAGCCTCCAATGACGACTCAGTGCTTTTACTTTTTACAACTGAAGAAGAGGAGGCGATAGAGCTGGAGGCTGAGTCAGCAATGTAAGACAAAACTTTTTCCTGATGCTCTGCCTTTAAAAGCGGTTTGCCAACTCCTAGAAAACTAAGCGTTCGAGGCCTTATGTAGCCAGACGATGACACAGGGTCAGCACCTCCTGCATTCGGTCCTATTTTGCTCTTGCCACTACCATCAGATCCACCACCAACACCATCATTACCAGCTGCCAACCCCCGCCCAATTCCACGGCCTCTTCCACCAGCCTTCCTCATTTTTGGTAGAAATATAGACAAAATCCAACAAACTATATAGTAATTTAAAACAAGGTACAAGGTGTCTATAGGACAGGGGAGATTTAGAATTTCTGCACACACCTGTGGACAGTGGACACTTTTGGATTGTGTGAGGCCCACTGATATCTGAGCGCTATGTGACAGGCTCGATGGCACAGCTGCCTGTGACCAAAGTGACGAGAGGATAATGGAGATTTTGAATCTCTGCGCACACTTTTGGACACTGGACACTTGTGGATTGTGTGAGGCCCACTGATATCTGAGCGCTATGTGACAGGCTCGATGGCACAGCTGCCTGTGACCAAAGTGACGAGAGGATAATGGAGATTTTGAATCTCTGCGCACACTTTTGGACACTGGACACTTGTGGATTGTGTGAGGCCCACTGATATCTGAGCGCTATGTGACACGCTCGATGGCACAGCTGCCTGTGACCAAAGTGACGAGAGGATAATGGAGATTTTGAATCTCTGCGCACACTTTTGGACACTGGACACTTGTGGATTGTGTGAGGCCCACTGATATCTGAGCGCTATGTGACACGCTCGATGGCACAGCTGCCTGTGACCAAAGTGACGAGAGGATAATGGAGATTTTGAATCTCTGCGCACACTTTTGGACACTGGACACTTGTGGATTGTGTGAGGCCCACTGATATCTGAGCGCTATGTGACACGCTCGATGGCACAGCTGCCTGTGACTAAAGTGACGAGAGGATAATGGAGATTTTGAATCTCTGCGCCCACTTTTGGACACTGGACACTTGTGGATTGTGTGAGGCCCACTGATATCTGAGCGCTATGTGACACGCTCGATGGCACAGCTGCTTGTGACCAAAGTGACGAGAGGATAATGGAGATTTTGAATCTCTGCGCACACTTTTGGACACTGGACACTTGTGGATTGTGTGAGGCCCACTGATATCTGAGCGCTAAGTGACACGCTCGATGGCACAGCTGCCTGTGACCAAAGTGACGAGAGGATAATGGAGATTTTGAATCTCTGCGCACACTTTTGGACACTGGACACTTGTGGATTGTGTGAGGCCCACTGATATCTGAGCGCTATGTGACACGCTCGATGGCACAGCTGTGACCAAAGTGACGAGAGGATAATGGAGATTTTGAATCTCTGCGCACACTTTTGGACACTGGACACTTGTGGATTGTGTGAGGCCCACTGATATCTGAGCGCTATGTGACAGGCTCGATGGCACAGCTGCCTGTGACAAAAGTGACGAGAGGATAATGGAGATTTTGAATCTCTGCGCACACTTTTGGACACTGGACACTTGTGGATTGTGTGAGGCCCACTGATATCTGAGCGCTATGTGACAGGCTCGATGGCACAGCTGTGACCAAAGTGACTAGAGGATAATGGAGATTTTGAATCTCTGCGCACACTTTTGGACACTGGATACATGTGGATTGTGTGAGGCCCACTGATATCTGAGCGCTATGTGACACGTTCGATGGCACAGCTGCCTGTGACCAAAGTGACGAGAGGATAATGGAGATTTTGAATCTCTGCGCACACTTTTGGACACTGGACACTTGTGGAATGTGTGAGGCCCACTGATATCTGAGCGCTATGTGACAGGCTCGATGGCACAGCTGTGACCAAAGTGACAAGAGGATAATGGAGATTTTGAATCTCTGCGCACACTTTTGGACACTGGACACTTGTGGATTGTGTGAGGCCCACTGATATCTGAGCGCTATGTGACACGCTCGATGGCATAGCTGCCTGTGACAAAAGTGACGAGAGGATAATGGAGATTTTGAATCTCTGCGCACACTTTTGGACACTGGACACTTGTGGATTGTGTGAGGCCCACTGATATCTGAGCGCTATGTGACAGGCTCGATGGCACAGCTGTGACCAAAGTGACAAGAGGATAATGGAGATTTTGAATCTCTGCGCACACTTTTGGACACTGGACACTTGTGGATTGTGTGAGGCCCACTGATATCTGAGCGCTATGTGACACGCTCGATGGCACAGCTGCCTGTGACCAAAGTGACGAGAGGATAATGGAGATTTTGAATCTCTGCGCACACTTTTGGACACTGGACACTTGTGGAATGTGTGAGGCCCACTGATATCTGAGCGCTATGTGACAGGCTCGATGGCACAGCTGCCTGTGACCAAAGTGACGAGAGGATAATGGAGATTTTGAATCTCTGCGCACACTTTTGGACACTGGACACTTGTGGATTGTGTGAGGCCCACTGATATCTGAGCGCTATGTGACACGCTCGATGGCACAGTTGCCTGTGTCCAAAGTGACGAGAGGATAATGGAGATTTTGAATCTCTGCGCACACTTTTGGAAACTGGACACTTGTGGATTGTGTGAGGCCCACTGATATCTGGTCGCTATGTGACACGCTCGATGGCACAGCTGCCTGTGACCAAAGTGACGAGAGGATAATGGAGATTTTGAATCTCTGCGCACACTTTTGGACACTGGACACTTGTGGATTGTGTGAGGCCCACTGATATCTGAGCGCTATGTGACACGCTCGATGGCACAGCTGCCTGTGACCAAAGTGACGAGAGGATAATGGAGATTTTGAATCTCTGCGCACACTTTTGGACACTGGACACTTGTGGATTGCGTGAGGCCCACTGATATCTGAGCGCTATGTGACAGGCTCGATGGCACAGCTGTGACAAAAGTGACTAGAGGATAAGGGAGATTGGATTGCTTTTAAAAAAGCAGTTTGCGGAGCAGTGGGTAAACAGCAATGCCAGCGTGTCAGGAAGCCTTAAAAGGCAGCCCAACAACCAACACCACTGATACACCACAATATAGCCTCCCCTTGCACTGCACACACAGTGACTTGTGTGTTGTGCAGGCCAAATCGCTAGCAGCAGAAGCAGTTTTTTTGTCTTCTTCCCTGCCTAACGCTCTCCCTACAGAATCAGCAGCAACCTCTCCCTATGCTAAGATCGGCAGAAGTAAGATGGCGGTCGGCGTGCACGCCCTTTTATACGCCCTGTGACGCCCACCAAAGCAAGCCAATCACTTGCATGCCCTTCTGAAAGATGGTGGTGACCCGTGCCTAGGTCATCACTTTGCCCACAGTGTCCGTGGATCCTGATTGGCTGAAAAAGAGCGCAAAACAAACTTTTGAAACGCGACTTTGGCGCGTAAGTCGCGGGCCTCGTGGTCGACCTCATCCTAGGGTCGACGACTTTTGAATTTTTTCGACCCGTTTCGCTCAACTCTAGTTATCACGTTCGCCTAACACTCGAAAGATCCCCAGTTCGAAACTGGGCAGAAACACGCTGTTACCCTTTGGTATCCAAGCTTTTGACTTTCAGTTCTTGATCTCGATTGCTTGTTGTCACCACAGTAAGCGCTTGCATCTGGTTTCTGTAGTGTAGAGGTTATCACGTTTGCCTAACACGCGAAAGGTCCCCAGTTCGAAACTGGGCAGAAACACAGCGTTTTTCTTGCAAACTAGCGCTTTTGACAATGAGTGCTTGATCTTTAATGCTTGCCATGACCACAGTAAACGCTCTTGTCTGGTTACTGTAGTGTAGTGATTGTCCTGTTTGCCATCCTCCTGAATGTTCCCTGTTTTGATCCCGGGTAGAAACATGTGACTTTTCTTTATTTTGATCACAAACATATATTGTTGGCTTAATTAGCATTAGTTAACATATTCTATTGCTGGTTTGATGAGCATTACTTTTACCAATGTGAATATTTCTACCCGTTTTTGCTTTTGGCAAGCATGTGTGTTTTTGACAGTGTCTAAGTGTTCCTAATTCAAGTAACACCTGACAGGATCAAGGTGCGAAAGCAGGCATCTAGGTGTTTTTTCTTTTTGGCTTTTGGACAAAGGCATGAGAATGTTTTGTGGAGCATGGTTTTGTTTCCCTGTTTGTTCTTTTTCTCCAATAGCCTGACAAATGAAAGGTTCCTGTGTTGCAAAATGCACTTTGTCCTGTCTTCAGACATAGAGGAAGACCTCTTGACTTTGGCTGGATGTTTTTTTCCTTTTTCAAGTTCATTTCAGCATGTTTAAACATCTTTAGCTTCGCATGGCGATTCTGAAGTGTAGTGCTTGTCACGTTCACCTCACACGCGAACGGTCCCCAGTTCGAAACTGGAAAAAAGCATGACATTAGGCGTTGAAATTAAAGCTTTTGATGTTGAGTCTTTGTTCTCTATGGCTCGTCATGACCACAGTAACCTTCCGTAGCCGGTTTCTGTAGTGTAGTGGTTGTCGCGTTCGCCTAACACGCGAAAGGTCCCCAGTTTGAAACTGGGCTGAAACACAATGTTACCCTTTGGCATCCAAGCTTTTGACTTTCAGTTCTTGATCTCAATTGCTTGTTGTCACCACAGTAAGCACTTGCATCCGGTTTCTGTAGTGTACCGGTTATCACGTTCGCCTCACATGCGAAAGGTCCACAGTTCGATATTGGGCAGAAACACAGCTTTTTCTCTTGGAAAACTATCTTTTTGACTTTCAATGCTTGTTCTTTATTGCTTGCCATGACCACAGCATTTTTGTTTTTTTTTGAATTGGTTGGATTCTGTAGTGTAGAGGTTATCACGTTCGCTTTACACGCGAAAGGTCCTCAGTTCGAAACTGGGCAGAAACACAGCGTTTCTCTTGCAAACTAGCGCTTTTGACAATGAGTGCTTGATCTTTAATGCTTGCCATGACCACAGTAAATGCTCTTGTCTGGTT
This sequence comes from Dendrobates tinctorius, assembly GCF_039654945.1. Classification (NCBI taxonomy): domain Eukaryota; kingdom Metazoa; phylum Chordata; class Amphibia; order Anura; family Dendrobatidae; genus Dendrobates; species Dendrobates tinctorius. The sequence goes on from NW_027362095.1 coordinate 1,563,880, forward strand.
ACTGTAGTGTAGTGATTGTCCTGTTTGCCATCCTCCTGAAAGTTCCCTGTTTTGATCCCGGGCAGAAACATGTGGCTTTTCTTTATTTTGATCACAAATGTATATTGTTGGCTTAATTAGCCTTAGTTAGCATATTCTTTTGCTGGTTTAATGAGCATTACTTTTACCAATGTGATTATTTCTACCCGTTTTTGCGTTTGGCAAGCATGTGTGTTTTTGACAGTGTCTAAGTGTTCCTAATTCAAGTAACACCTGATAGGATCAAGGTGCGAAAGCAGGCATCTAGGTGCTTTTTCTTTTTGGCTTTTGGACAAAGGCATGAGAATGTTTTGTGGAGCATGGTTTTGTTTCCCTGTTTGTTCTTTTTCTCCAATAGCCTGACAAATGAAAGGTTCCTGTGTTGCAAAATGCACTTTGTCCTGTCTTCAGACATAGAGGAAGACCTCTTGACTTTGGCTGGCTGTTTTTTTCTTTTTCAAGTTCATTTCAGCATGTTTAAACATCTTTAGCTTTGCATTGAGTTTCTGAAGTGTAGTGGTTGTCACGTTCACCTCACACGCGAACGGTTCCCAGTTCGAAACTGGATAGAAGCATGACATTAGGCGTTGATATTAAAGCTTTTGACGTTGAGTCTTTGTTCTCGATGGCTCGTTATGACCACAGTAACCTTCCGCAGCCGGTTTCTGTAGTGTAGTGGTTATCACGTTCGCCTAACTCGCGAAAGGTCCACAGTTCGAAACTGGGCAGAAACACGCTGTTACCCTTTGGTATCCAAGCTTTTGACTTTCAGTTCTTGATCTCGATTGCTTGTTGTCACCACAGTAAGCGCTTGCTTCCGGTTTCTGTAGTGTAGCCGTTATCACGTTCGACTCACACGCGAAAGGTCCCCAGTTCGAAACTGGGCAGAAACACAGCTATTTCTCTTGGAAAACGATCTTTTTGACTTTCAGTGCTTGTTCTTTATTGCTTGCCATGACCACATCATTTTTTGTTTGTTTGAATTGGTTGGTTTCTGTAGTGTAGCGGTTATCACGTTAGCTTTACACGTGAAAGGTCCTCAGTTCGAAACTAGGCAGAAACACAGCGTTCCTCTTGCAAACTAGCGCTTTTGACAATGAGTGCTTGATCTTTAATGCTTGCCATGACCACAGTAAACGCTCTTGTCAGGTTACTGTAGTGTAGTTATTGTCCTGTTTGCCGTTCTCCTGAAAGTTCCCTGTTTTGATCCCGGGCAGAAACATGTGGCTTTTCTTTATTTTGATCACAAACGTATATTGTTGGCTTAATTAGCCTTAGTTAGCATATTCTATTGCTGGTTTAATGAGCATTACTTTTACCAATGTGATTATTTCTACCCGTTTTTGCTTTTGGCAAGCATGTGTGTTTTTGACAGTGTCTAAGTGTTCCTAATTCAAGTAACACCTGATAGGATCAAGGTGCGAAAGCAGGCATCTGGGTGCTTTTTCTTTTTGGCTTTTGGACAAAGGCATGAGAATGTTTTGTGGAGCATTTTTTTGTTTACCTGTTTGTTCTTTTTCTCCAATAGCCTGACAAATGAAAGGTTCCTGTGTTGCAAAATGCACTTTGTCCTGTCTTCAGACATAGAGGAAGACCTCTTGACTTTGGCTGGTTGTTTTTTTCTTTTTCAAGTTCATTTCAGCATGTTTAAACATCTTTAGCTTTGCATGGAGTTTCTGAAGTGTAGTGGTTGTCACTAGAGTTGAGCGATACCAGCCGATACTTGAAAATATCGGATCGGAATGGATCGGCCGATCTTTAAAAAAAGTATCGGTATCGCCGATTCCGATACCGGGAACCAATGCAAGTCACTGGGGCCAAAATATCGGAATTAAAAAAAACCCTTTCTTTCCTTGTAGGTTAATTCTACATGAAGAAAAACAACTAAGAATAATGTAGAATGTATTGTGGGAGGTGGAGGAGACATTAAAGTCATAGAGGTTTAGCCCAATCAAATGGAATAGCAGGAATTAAACTTTTTTTTTAAAGACGTTAGGAGTTACAAAGATATTGACTATGTTAGCCTCATTTATATTTTGCCAGACATGTATGTCTTCTTCTTCTTTCTTCTTTCTTCTTCTTTCTTATTCTTCTTCCTTTTTTTACCTTCTTCTTCTTATTATTCCTTTTTTTACATTCTTCTTCCTTTTTTTACATTCTTCTACTTCCTTTTTTTACATTCTTCTTCTTATTCCTTTTTTTACACTCTTCTTCCTTTTTTTAAATTCTTCTACTTCCTTTTTTTACATTCTTCTTCTTCTTCCTTTTCTTACATTCTTCATATTCTTCTTATTCAACAATTATTATTCTACATATTCAACTTCTTCATCTTCTTCCTATTCCTCTTCATCATATTCTTGTTTGTGTCAGGCATTCCTGTAGTTGTTATCTAGAAAAGTTAGAAGTTTACACCTTCCGTTCTGCCTGTCACAAAAGATTTACAACAGGATTTGTCCGCGTTCAGTTTGGCCTGCAGCAGCAGGCCTTTTCCAGGGGCACCACGAGGAGGAACGGACTCACCCCCATACACTGCTTAGTCTTCTTCTGCTTATAAATAAGATAATATCATTTGCTCAGAGTATTAGTCTTATGCTTAATGTTCTTCTGCTTTGTTTTTTTATGCTTCTTTGTCTTCTCTCTCTTGTTGTTCTGCATCTTGGTGGTTGTCTTCCTGTTCTTTGTCCTCTTGAACCAGCTGACTGTACTGGCACCCGGAGGGGCAGCAGAAGGAACAAGAGCCAATGGCACTACCGAGGACCAGCTGACGGTGCTGGAACCCGGTTACTAAGCAGGAGGTACCTGTGCTACAAAGCACTACCAAGGACCAGCAGACGTTGCCGGAACTCGGATACCGAGATGGAGGCACCTAGGCCAAAGGCTCTGACGAGAACCAGCTGACGGTGCTGGAACCCGGAGGGGTAGCATAAGCTGCAAGAGCAAATGGAAATAGCGAGGACCAGCTGACAGTGCTGGCACCCGGAGGGGCAGCAGAAGGAATAAGAGCCAATGGCACAACCGAGGACCAGCTGACGGTGCTGGAACCCGGTTACTAAGCAGGAGGTACCTGTGCTACAAAGCACTACCAAGGACCAGCAGACATTGCCGGAACTCGGATACCGAGATGGAGGCACCTAGGCCAAAGGCTCTGACGAGAACCAGCTGACGGTGCTGGAACCCGGAGGGGTAGCATAAGCTGCAAGAGCAAATGGAAATAGCGAGGACCAGCTGACAGTGCTGGCACCCGGAGGGGCAGCAGAAGGAATAAGAGCCAATGGCACAACCGAGGACCAGCTGACGGTGCTGAAACCCGGTTACTAAGCAGGAGGTACCTGTGCTACAAAGCACTACCAAGGACCAGCAGACATTGCCGGAACTCGGATACCGAGATGGAGGCACCTAGGCCAAAGGCTCTGACGAGAACCAGCTGACGGTGCTGGAACCCGGAGGGGTAGCAGAAGTTACCCCTGAAAAGCAAAGTTGGCATGCTGCAAGCTGGCCGCAGTTACCGAATCACACAGTCCTACAGGGGGTGCTTGTCCTACTGGCACTACGGAACAAGCCTTTCTTACCAGAACCCGCAGTCCACATAGGAAGCACCTAAACTGCTGGCACCCTAGCCTCGGCTAACCCAACCGCAACACGAAATGGCAACTTGGGGTGGCAAACTGACATTGACACTTCCCGGAAACAGCAGGCAGGGCTGGAACCAAGCTGGGCAGGAGGGAGTACCCGTGCCAAAGTCAGTTATGAGCAGCAACTGGCGATGTTGGAGCCCAGGACAAGCACTTAGCAGGCTGAGGCCTGATGTGCTGTCAATTGGGAGGCAGCAGGACAGATTGCCATCAAAACAGCAGGGGAACAGCTGACGTTACTGAACCCCACAAACACAGGAGCTAGTGTTTTACTCTGTGAAGACGGCACTTCCGAGCAACAACTGGCTGTGTTGAAGCCCAGGGACAAGCACGGAGCAGGCTGAGGCTGCATTGAAGAAATTTTAAGATCGGTTGTAGACTTCTACTAATTTTAACCAAGCTCCACTTAGGACTGTGGCTTCACTGATTTTCGTATTTCCCCTGTCCTCCAACCCCGCCAGTTACAGCTCCGAAGTGGCGTCTGCAAAATCCACACTTGTTCCTGTGTAACAGGTGTTCAGTCCGGTCAGTTAATCCCCTGATGTGTGTCCGGCAATGTCGCCTGCTCTGTCCACATTCTCATAACTAGTTATGTGAATGTGGACAGAGCAGGTGACATTGCCGGACACACATCAGGGGATTAACTGACCGGACTGAACACCTGTAACACAGGAACAAGTGTGGATTGTGCAGATGCCACTTCGGAGCTGTAACTGGCGGGGTTGGAGGACAGGGGAAATACGAGAGACAGTGGAGCCACAGGCCTAATTGGAGCACGGTTAAAAATCAGTAGTGGTACGACTGTGTAGGCAGCAGGAGACTTTGCCATCCACACAGCAGGGGATCAGCTGACGTTACTGAACCCCACTGAGACACGGGAGCAAGTGTCTCTTTCCGTGTGGACGGCACTTCCGAGCTACAACTGGCTGTGTTGAAGCCCAGGAAATAGGAGGGTGTAGGCAGAGGCCTACTGTATTTGGAATGTGGTGACAGCAGGAGAGACTGCCATCCACACAGCAGGGGATCAGCTGACGTTACTGAACCCCACTGAGACACGGGAGCAAGTGTCTCTTTCCGTGTGGATGGCACTTCCAAGCTACAACTGGCTGTGTTGAAGCCCAGGAAATAGGAGGGTGTAGGCAGAGGCCTACTGTATTTGGAATGAGGTGACAGCAGGAGAGACTGCCATCCACACAGCAGGGGATCAGCTGACGTTACTGAACCCCACTGAGACACGGGAGCAAGTATCTCTTTCCGTGTGGACGGCACTTCCGAGCTACAACTGGCTGTGTTGAAGCCCAGGAAATAGGAGGGTGTAGGCAGAGGCCTACTGTATTTGGAATGTGGTGACAGAAGGAGAGACTGCCATCCACACAGCAGGGGATCAGCTGACGTTACTGAACCCCACTGAGACACGGGAGCAAGTGTCTCTTTCCGTGTGGACGGCACTTCCGAGCTACAACTGGCTGTGTTGAAGCCCAGGAAATAGGAGGGTGTAGGCAGAGGCCTACTGTATTTGGAATGTGGTGACAGCAGGAGAGACTGCCATCCACACAGCAGGGGATCAGCTGACGTTACTGAACCCCACTGAGACACGGGAGCAAGTGTCTCTTTCCGTGTGGACGGCACTTCCGAGCTACAACTGGCTGTGTTGAAGCCCAGGAAATAGGAGGGTGTAGGCAGAGGCCTACTGTATTTGGAATGAGGTGACAGCAGGAGAGACTGCCATCCACACAGCAGGGGATCAGCTGACGTTACTGAACCCCACTGAGACACGGGAGCAAGTATCTCTTTCCGTGTGGACGGCACTTCCGAGCTACAACTGGCTGTGTTGAAGCCCAGGAAATAGGAGGGTGTAGGCAGAGGCCTACTGTATTTGGAATGAGGTGACAGCAGGAGAGACTGCCATCCACACAGCAGGGGATCAGCTGACGTTACTGAACCCCACTGAGACACGGGAGCAAGTATCTCTTTCCGTGTGGATGGCACTTCCGAGCTACAACTGGCTGTGTTGAATCCCAGGAAATAGGAGGGTGTAGGCAGAGGCCTACTGTATTTGGAATGTGGCGACAGCAGGAGAGACTGCCATCCACACAGCAGGGGATCAGCTGACGTTACTGAACCCCACTGAGACACGGGAGCAAGTGTCTCTTTCCGTGTGGACGGCACTTCCGAGCTACAACTGGCTGTGTTGAAGCCCAGGAAATAGGAGGGTGTAGGCAGAGGCCTACTGTATTTGGAATGTGGTGACAGCAGGAGAGACTGCCATCCACACAGCAGGGGATCAGCTGACGTTACTGAACCCCACTGAGACACGGGAGCAAGTGTCTCTTTCCGTGTGGACGGCACTTCCGAGCTACAACTGGCTGTGTTGAAGCCCAGGAAATAGGAGGGTGTAGGCAGAGGCCTACTGTATTTGGAATGAGGTGACAGCAGGAGAGACTGCCATCCACACAGCAGGGGATCAGCTGACGTTACTGAACCCCACTGAGACGCGGGAGCAAGTATCTCTTTCCGTGTGGACGGCACTTCCGAGCTACAACTGGCTGTGTTGAAGCCCAGGAAATAGGAGGGTGTAGGCACAGGCCTACTGTACTTGGAATGAGGAGACAGCAGGAGAGACTGCCATCCACACAGCAGGGGATCAGCTGACGTTACTGAACCCCACTGAGACACGGGAGCAAGTGTCTCTTTCCGTGTGGACGGCACTTCCGAGCTACAACTGGCTGTGTTGAATCCCAGGAAATAGGAGGGTGTAGGCAGAGGCCTACTGTATTTGGAATGAGGTGACAGCAGGAGAGACTGCCATCCACACAACAGGGGATCAGCTGACGTTACTGAACCCCACTGAGACACGGGAGCAAGTGTCTCTTTCCGTGTGGACGGCACTTCCGAGCTACAACTGGCTGTGTTGAAGCCCAGGAAATAGGAGGGTGTAGGCAGAGGCCTACTGTATTTGGAATGAGCTGACAGCAGGAGAGACTGCCATCTCCACAGCAGGGGAACAGCTGGCAGTGCTGAACCCCACTAACACTTGAACGAATGTGTTTGGCTCTGTGGAGATGACACTTCTGAACACCAACTGACGCTGTTGGAGCCCAGGATTAGGCGAGGAGCAGGCTGGGGCCTGTTGCTTTTGGCAGGTGAAGGCAGCAGGAGACTTGCCATCTCCACAGCAGGGGAACAGCTGGCAGTGCTGAAACCCACTAACACTCGAACGAATGTGTTTGGCTCTGTGGAGATGTCACTTCTGAACACCAACTGACGCTGTTGGAGCCCAGGACTAGGTGTGGAGCAGGCTGGGGCCTACTGGATTTTGGCAGGTGTGGGCAGCAGGAGACTTGCCATCTCCACAGCAGGGGAACAGCTGGCAGTGCTGAAACCCACTAACACTCGAACGAATGTGTTTGACTCTGTGGAGACGACACTTCTGAACACCAACTGACGCTGTTGGAGCCCAGGATTAGGCGAGGAGCAGGCTGGGGCCTGTTGCTTTTGGCAGGTGAAGGCAGCAGGAGACTTGCCATCTCCACAGCAGGGGAACAGCTGGCAGTGCTGAAACCCACTAACACTCGAACGAATGTGTTTGGCTCTGTGGAGATGACACTTCTGAACACCAACTGATGCTGTTGGAGCCCAGGATTAGGCGAGGAGCAGGCTGGGGCCTGTTGCTTTTGGCAGGTGAAGGCAGCAGGAGACTTGCCATCTCCACAGCAGGGGAACAGCTGGCAGTGCTGAAACCCACTAACACTCGAACGAATGTGTTTGGCTCTGTGGAGATGACACTTCTGAACACCAACTGACGCTGTTGGAGCCCAGGATTAGGCGAGGAGCAGGCTGGGGCCTGTTGCTTTTGGCAGGTGAAGGCAGCAGGAGACTTGCCATCTCCACAGCAGGGGAACAGCTGGCAGTGCTGAAACCCACTAACACTCGAACGAATGTGTTTGGCTCTGTGGAGATGTCACTTCTGAACACCAACTGACGCTGTTGGAGCCCAGGATTAGGCGTGGAGCAGGCTGGGGCCTACTGGATTTTGGCAGGTGTAGGCAGCAGGAGACTTGCCATCTCCACAGCAGGGGAACAGCTGGCAGTGCTGAAACCCACTAACACTCGAACGAATGTGTTTGGCTCTGTGGAGACGACACTTCTGAACACCAACTGACGCTGTTGGAGCCCAGGATTAGGCGAGGAGCAGGCTGGGGCCTGTTGCTTTTGGCAGGTGAAGGCAGCAGGAGACTTGCCATCTCCACAGCAGGGGAACAGCTGGCAGTGCTGAAACCCACTAATACTCGAACTAATGTGTTTGGCTCTGTGGAGATGTCACTTCTGAACACCAACTGATGCTGTTGGAGCCCAGGATTAGGCGTGGAGCAGGCTGGGGCCTACTGGATTTTGGCAGGTGTAGGCAGCAGGAGACTTGCCATCTCCACAGCAGGGGAACAGCTGGCAGTGCTGAAACCCACTAACACTCGAACGAATGTGTTTGGCTCTGTGGAGACGACACTTCTGAACACCAACTGACGCTGTTGGAGCCCAGGATTAGGCGAGGAGCAGGCTGGGGCCTGTTGCTTTTGGCAGGTGAAGGCAGCAGGAGACTTGCCATCTCCACAGCAGGGAAACAGCTGGCAGTGCTGAAACCCACTAACACTCGAACAAATGTGTTTGGCTCTGTGGAGATGACACTTCTGAACACCAACTGACGCTGTTGAAGCCCAGGATTAGGCGAGGAGCAGGCTGGGGCCTGTTGCTTTTGGCAGCTGAAGGCAGCAGGAGACTTGCCATCTCCACAGCAGGGGAACAGCTGGCAGTGCTGAACCCCACTAACACTTGAACGAATGTGTTTGGCTCTGTGGAGACGACACTTCTGAACACCAACTGACACTGTTGGAGCCCAGGATTACGCATGCCGCATGCAGAGGCCAATGGGCAGCGGTTTTTATGGAGGTTGTTGACTACTACTGATTCTAACCATGCTTCACTTAGGCCTCTGGCTCCACTGTCTCTACTATTTACCCTGGCCTCCAACCCCGCCAGCTACATCTCTGAAGTGGCGTCAGCACAATCTACACTTGTTCCTGTGTTACTGGTGCTCAGTCCCGTCAGTTGATCCCCTGATGTTTGTCTGGCAAGTTCGCCAGCTCTGTCCTCATTCCCACTACTGGTTATGGGAATGTGGCAGAGCAGGAGACCTTGCCGGACACACATCAGGGGATAAACTGATGGGACTGAGCCACAGGAACACAGGAACAAGTGTAGATTGTGCTGACGCCACTTCAGAGATGTAGATGGCGGGGTTGGAGGTCAGGGGAAATAGTAGAGACAGTGGAGCCAGAGACCTAAGTTGGGCACGGTTAAAAATCAGTAGTGGTTTGAATGTTGATGGAGCTGGTGACTTTGCCGTCCACACAGCAGGGGATCAGCTGGCGTTACTGAACCCCACTAACACAGGAGCTAGTGTGTTTCTCTGCAGACGACACATCTGAGCGACAACTGGCTGTGTTGAAGCACAGGGATTATAGTTCAGGTGGTAGAAAAATGAACACACCAGCAGACCTGGATACAGTTGCCAACCACTAATTTAGTCTGTAAGAGGAATGGCAAAGTCTTTGGAGATCCAGGCCTTGTTCATTTTCAGAAAAGTCAGCCGGTCAACATTATCGGAAGATAGTCGCGTGCGACGGTCTTTTAGTACACCACCTGCGGCACTAAAGACACGTTCCGATAATACACTGGCAGCAGGGCAAGCCAGCACCTCCAATGCATACTGGCTAAGCTCTGGCCATGTATCCAGCTTAGAGACCCAAAACTTGAAGGGGGAAGAGCCATCTGGGAGTACAGCGACAGGGCAAGACATGTAGTCTGACACCATCTGACGGAAGCGTTGCCTCCTGCTGACTCGAGGCGTCGCTGATGGTGTAGACAATTGTGGTGGACACACAAAGCTTTGCCACATTTGGGCCATAGTGGTCTTGCCTTGTGCTGCGGCGCTGCCTCTGCTCCCTCTTTGTGCAGAGTTTCCTCCACTGCCTCGACGCACAGAGCTGCTTTGTAAAGCACTAGCAAGAATGCTGTCGGGTGGAATGGAAAACATTATGGACTGCACCAGTGACTCTTCGTACTCCCGCAGTTTACGCTCCCGGTTCAACGTTGGTATGAGCCTTTGTACGCTGTCCCGGTAGCGAGGATCTAGGAGGGTGTACACCCAATAATCAGCCGAGACGAGAATGTGGGCGATGTGGCGGTCGTTTCTCAGGCACTGCAGCATGAAATCAACCATGTGCTGCAGACTCCCAACTGCCAAAGAACCGCTGTCCCCTGTTTGAGGCGTGACCTCGGCCTGCTCTGCATCACCCCACCCTCGCTGTACATACTGAGTAGAGGTTTGTGTACCTCCCTCCTCTGGAGAGATGTCTTCCTCCTCCATCGACTCCTCCTCATCCTCCTCACAAAGTGTCCCCTGCCTAGGCCTTTGTGAGGAAACACGTAGCGCAGACTGTCCAGAAGCAGATGGCATTTGGGACTCCTCATCCTCCACCTCTTCCGAAACCTCATCCCTTAGTGCTTGCAGTGTTTGTTGAAGCAGGCAGATAAGGGGGACAGTCATGCTGACTAGTGCATCATCTGCACTCGCCATCCGCGTGGATTCATCGAAGGCACGCAAAACGAGGCAGATGTCCTTCATAGAGGCCCACTCAATGGTGCTGAAGTGTGAACGGCGCACAGTGCGACTTGTTTGCGCCTGATGCAGCTGGTACTCCATGACTGCTGCCTGCTGCTCACACAACCGCTCCAACATATGTAACGTTGAATTCCACCGGGTGGGTAGGTCACATATGATGCGATTTTCCGGAAGGCCAAATCGTCGCTGCAGAGCAGCGAGGCGCGATCTTGCCGTGCTGGAACGTCGCAAGTGAGCGCACTCTATGCGGACCTTGTGCAACAGTGCATCAAGATCCGGATAGTCCCTCAGAAAGCTCTGCACGACCAAGTTAAGCACATGTGCCAGACATGGGATGTGTGTGAGGTTGCCTAGGCCAAGAGCTGCCACCAGATTTCGGCCATTGTCACACACTACCAAGCCCGGCTTGAGATTCACTGGCCCAAACCACACATCGCTCTCCAGCTTGATAGCATTCCAGAGCTCCTGCGCTGTGTGGCTTCGATTCCCCAAAGAAATTAATTTGAGTACAGCCTGTTGACGTTTGGCCACGGCTGTGCTCATATCGGTCGTAACAGTCTCCTGCTCTGCTGTTTCTGAGGAACTTGAGTAGGAGGAGGAGTCTATGTGTACAGACTGGAGTCCTGCAATCCGTGGCGTTGGAAGAACACGTACAGCGCCACTCTCCAGATCTGTACCCGGCTCCACAACATTGACCCAGTGGGCAGTGAGGGAAAGGTATCGTCCCTGTCCATGGTTACTGGTCCACGCATCGGTGGTCAGGTGGACCTTGCTACTAACGGCGTTTAGTAGCGCATGTTTTATTTTGCCCTCAACATGTTTCTGCAGGGCAGGGACGGCTCGCCTGCTGAAATAAAAGCGGCTGGGCACGTTGTATTGGGGGACTGCCAATGCCATTAAGTCCCGGAAGGTGTCAGTGTCCACCAGCCTGAATGACAGCATTTCAACTGCCAGAAGTTTGGTAATGCCAGCATTCAGAGACTGTGCTCGGGGATGGTTTGCCGAGTAAGGGCGCCTATTATCACATGCCTGTGCTACCGATGGCTGTGATGGATGGGAACGTGCTGCTATGGGTGGAATCTGACAGGGTCTCCGGACAACAGTGGCAGAGGTTCTTCCTTGGCGATCCTGTGAGGAAGCCGAACCAGCAGTGTGTGAGCTGGAGGAAGAGGCCCCAACACGAACTGAAGAGGTGGTAGGTGGTGCTGTACGTTGGCCTACGTCTTCAGGGTGTCTCTGCAACTCCAACTTGTGCTTGGTGCGCACATGTTTCCACATATTTGTGGTATTGAGGTTGCTGACATTTCTCCCTCTTTTGACTATCTGATGACACAGCTTGCATTTGACAAAGCAAATGTCATCTGCAACTGTGTCAAAAAAGGACCACGCACTGCAACTCTTGGGAGCGCCCGGTTTGCCTTTGGAATGAGGAATGCTCCTAACGGGTGCCGAAGTGGAGGGTACAGGCAACCAAGTCTTCCCCCTCCCTCTGCCTCCTGTTTTGGCCAGTAGGGGAATCTCTTCCTCCGAGCTGCTCCCACCACCTTCCTGTTCCTCACGCCATGATGGGTCAAGGACCTCATCATCTTCCCTCCCCTCTTCAAACAGCTGCTTCTCCGGGGTTGTCTCGCCAGCACCGTACGCACCAGAAAGTGGCAACTGAGTCTCGTCATCATCTGATGCGTACTGAGGTGTGCTGACCATAGGCACTGGCCCACTCGCCTCTTCAGATTCAGAGGGACAAAGAAGTTGAGCATCACTGCATACTCCCTCTTCTTCACATTCAGGAATGCTGCTTGGCTGGCCCCCTCTTTCCAAGCCAACAGATTCCGAGAACAGAAGTAGAGACTGTGATGGCTCCTGTCCATGTCTCTCTGACTGCCTGGGCACTTTGGCAGGTGGTGAAGAGACAGATGGTTGCTCTTCGGTGCTCTGATCCTGAGAGGATGCGGAAGTAATTGAAGTCGATGCGTTAGCTGCCATCCATCCGACAACGGCTTCAATTTGTTCCTCCCACAGCAGTGGGGTACGTTGAGGTCCTACAAAGCTGCGCATAAAGGACTGTTGCCTGCTAAAACTGGGGGATGCTGATCCACTGGTGCCCGCAGCAGGCCCAGAATCCCCACGTCCTCTACCTGCTGAATCCCCACATCCTCTCCCTGCAGAATCCCCACGTCCTCTCCCTGCTGAAACTCCACGCCCACGCCCACGCGCCTTACTCCCTGCCTTCTTCATCTTGCCAGACTGCTTAAGATAGGCAGAAAAGTACAAAGGGGGGCCTTAGTGTGCTTATTCCTGAACAGCTGGTTACAGGTACAAGAAACACTAATTTTATGAAGTGTGTGTGTGTGGACTACACTTTAATAGGAGCTGATGTGGCCTACACAAGTTCCAAATGTAGTGTTTGGTGAACTTTTTTTGTGGTTTCTTTGTTGGAAACAAACTCAAAGTATGTGAACAAAGAATTGAAACTGATAGTATCACCAACGTTTTGGAGCTATTACAATGCAGGCAGGTAACCTACAATGCAAAAGATGAGGCTCCAAAAAAATTGGGTAATACAAATCTGGCTGCGCCGGCAGGGCACAAGCCAGAAAAAAAGGCTCCTCTATCTACTCCTATATAGTGTTTGCAACCAACCAATGTTGATGGATACGGATGGATGCACACTAATAGGAGAAGAAAAAATGAGCTGCACTCAAAGACAAATATGTGTGAGGCAGTGACGCACGTTGAGCGTCCTACAACCAGACGTAGCTGCAGGACACTCTACTCAGCGTGAGCTGCACTCACACACAGTCAGAGACCTCTCAGACAGCCGTCAACAGTGCAGCTAATTGGGCACTGGCACTGACAGACTGCAGAAAGGCTCCGCTGTGTACTCCTATATAGTGTTTGCAACCACCGTAGATGGAGACTGATGGATGCACACTAATAGAAGAAAAAATGAGCTGCACTCAAATAAAAATATGTGTGAGGCACTGACGCACGCTGAGCGTCCTACAGCCAGACGTAGCTGCAGGACACACTACTCAGCGTGAGCTGCACTCACACACATTCAGAGACCTCTCTGACAGCCGTGAACAGTGCAGCAAAGTGGACACTAGCACTGAAAGGCTGCAGAAAGGCTCTGCTGTCTACTACTAGTGTTTGCAACCAACGTATATGGATACGGATGGAAGCACACTAGATTGAAATTATGTAAAAAATGCAGCTCAAAAAATAAAAGATGTATGAGGCAGCAGTGATCACACTGGGTGGCCTACAGCCTGACGTGGCTGCAGGACCCACTCCACAGGGTGAGCTGCACTCACACAGCCCTTGCAGACAGCTGTGAACACTGCTGCTAGGGCAAAGAAGGCTACAGTGGTGGTTTATGTAGCCTGGGTAAAGCACTAGATGTTTGGTGGAATCGCTATTTCTAACTGTCCCTCACAGTCTTCTACAGCAGCCTGTCCCTAACTGAATTCACAGCAGAGTGACCAGAAATGGCGGCTGCGGTGGCTTTTATAGTGCATCATGACATCATTTTGGCAGCCAATCACAGCCATGCCAATAGTTAACATGCCTACATGCCTAACAGGATGTGCCCACACTTCGGAGGATTCCCATTGGCTTAATCAAAGCAAGCAGGCTCATAGCATGATGGGAACTTCCGATTCCGATTCCGGAATCCGATATGACAAAAGTATCGGAAGTCAGTATCGGAATTCCGATACCGCTAATATCGGCCGATACCCGATACTTGCGGTATCGGAATGCTCAACACTAGTTGTCACGTTCACCTCACACGCGAACGGTCCCCAGTTCGAAACTGGATAGAAGCATGACATTAGGCGTTGATATTAACCCTCCGTCAGGCGCAATAGATCTGACAGGCACGCAGTAATTAGTTTCACTTCTCTCTCCTTGCCCACTTATCAGAAAACCCCACCCCTCCTAGTTATCTCCTGACTCTACAGGCTCTGTGAAACCTGATATCACAGTGACTCAGCAGACCTTCTAGTGAGCAGATATCAACACTTTGGCTTCTCAGGCACATTGCGCCTGATTTCAACACAAATTGAAAGGTTAGTATTTTCTTTTTTTATTCATCACGATTGTGTATTTAGCTTGTTTTATGAAGGATTAATGCTAAGTTAGTGTACATAAGTACTGTTTTCTTAGACAAAAGGAGGGTGGCTTCTAAGGCACATTGCGCCCTAACACATACTCTTTCTCTCTTGCTTCAGATTTTCTGCTTCAATGGCCAGAAAACAGTATGATTCATCTAAACCCCTTCATTTAGAAGAAATGAAGATTTTTTTGTTAGAAGATGATGAGGAAGAACCAGCAGTAACTGAGGATTTAGAGGAATCTAGTGACATTTCATCTGAAGATGAGGTAGCAGAATGTAACACTGATTCTGGAACAGAGCAGGATGGTGATGACACTGATACAGAGGAAACAGACACAGATCTAGCTTATTATTTGGGCAAAGATAAAAATACAAAGTGGAACAAAAAGGCACCCAAGAACAAACAGCGCAGAGAATCCCACAATATTATTACACACCTTCCTGGAGTTATTGGAAGTGCTAGAAAAGCTAAAACTGCAGTGGAATGTTGGAGTAATCTAATTACAGATAGCATGTTGGAAACTATTGTTCGGTTCACTAACCAGTATATTGACACAATCAAAGAGCAATTCTCCAGAGAGAGGGACATCAAAAACACTGATGTGATTGAACTCAAGGCATTTATTGGCTTGTTATACCTAGCTGGTGCTTTCAGAGCAAATAGGCAAAGTTTGGAGGAGCTGTGGGGGACAGACGGTGATGGCATCGAAAAATTCAGCCTTGTGATGAATCTGAAACGATTCAAAGTCCTGATCCGTTCTCCGTTTCGATGATCGAAGTACCCGGACAGAACGAAAAGGTTATGACCGGCTTGCACCAATTCGGGACATATTTCAACAATTTATTATGAATTGTCAAAAAAGCTATTGCCCGGGGCAAAACCTCACTATTGATGAGATGCTTCCAGGTTTCCGTGGAAGATGTGGTTTTCGGCAATATATACCATCAAAGCCAAACAAATATGGAATTAAAATTTTTGCCATGGTTGATGCAAGGATGATGTACACTATGAACATGGAAGTTTATTGTGGAAGACAACCACCAGGTCCTTTCAATGTGAGCAACAAGCCTAGTGATGTGGTAAAGAGAATTGCTGAGCCAATGTTTGGATCTGGTCGAAATATCACTGCTGACAACTGGTTTACTGACTTTGATCTGATTTATTTTTTTAAAACGAAAAAGCTGTCATATGTGGGAACTGTTAGAAAAAACAAAAGGCAGTTGCCGCCAGATTTTCTATATACAAAAGGCAAACAACAGTATAGCACTATGTTTGGGTTCAGTAATGGAAAGATTTTAGTTTCTTACATCCCACGCGAGAGGAAAAATGTGATTTTGGTCTCTTCATTACATAATGATTACACCATTGATCCAGAGTCTGGGGAGCTAAAGAAACCAGAAATCATAACTTTTTATAATTTGACCAAAAGCGGCGTTGACACTGCTGACCAAATGTATGGCAATTTCAATGTAAGTCGAAATACCAAACGCTGGCCGATGGTAATCTTCTTTACAATGCTGAATGTGGGTGGCATCAACTCACAAGTAATTTACCTCGGTAATGAACTTAAACAAATGCGCAGAAGAATGTACCTAAAACAATTGGCTAATGAACTGGTGAGTGGAGAGCTAAGCCTAAGAAGTTCAAAGACGGTTGGAATGCCCCTTGCCCTGCAACACCAGTTGAAGAGATATCGTCCCAATGATGTTCCAGAACAAACACCGACTCTACCACCTTCTAAAAGACGCAGTTGTACTACCTGCTCATTTGTATCTGGTTTCAGAAGGCTTTCTAAATATGACTGCAAAATATGTAAAGAATCAATCTGTCTTTCCCATGCAACTTTCGTCTGCCAGCCTTGCTTTTCTAAGAGTACCTGTGCGCTTCTGCTGCAATTGAAACCACTGAAGATGAGTAGAAAATAATTAAGTAACATCTAAGTGCAATATCCTTTAAGTTTTTTTCCATAATTTTATATTTAAGCAATAGTTAAGTAAAGATAACTGGAGCCTATTTGGCGGTACTACCGAAAAGTGGTACTTTTAGTTTTAATAAGTTTATGGTTAATAAATGGTTTTTTTTTGCATCTGATTTGGTGTAATCTCTTTTAATACATTCCTATGAAGGTCACTGACTACTTCTATAGTCCTGAAATTGAAATATGTAGCTACTATAGGTGGTTTTCTGACCTGTGCTTGTCAGGCACATTGCGCATGAACTGAGGAGAATCTATATTGCGCCTGACGGAGGGTTAAAGCTTTTGACGTTGAGTCTCTGTTCTCGATGGCTCGTCATGACCACAGTAACGTTCCGCAGCCTGTTTCTGTAGTGTAGTGGTTATCACATTCGCCTAACACGCGAAAGGTCCCCAGTTCGAAACTGGGCAGAAACATGCTGTTACCCTTTGGTACCCAAGCTTTTGACTTTCAGTTCTTGATCTCGATTGCTTGTTGTCACCACAGTAAGCGCTTGCATCTGGTTTCTGTAGTGTAGCGGTTATCACGTTTGCCTCACATGCGATAGGTCCCCAGTTTGAAACTGGGCAGAAACACAGCTTTTTCTCTTGGAAAACGATCTTTTTGACTTTCAGTGCTTGTTCTTTATTGCTTGCCATGACCACAGCATTTTTTGCTTGTTTGAATTGGTTGGCTTCTGTAGTGTAGCGGTTATCACGTTTGCTTTACACGCGAAAGGTCCTCAGTTCGAAACTGGGCAGAAAAACAGCGTTCCTCTTGCAAACTAGCACTTTTGACAATGAGTGCTTGATCTTTAATGCTTGCCATGACCACAGTAAATGTTCTTGTCTGGTTACTGTAGTGTAGTGATTGTCCTGTTTGCCATCCTCCTGAAAGTTCCCTGTTTTGATCCCGGGCAGAAACATGTGGCTTTTCTTTATTTTGATCACAAACGTATATTGTTGGCTTAATTAGCCTTAGTTAGCATATTCTATTACTGGTTTAATGAGCATTACGTTTACCAATGTGATTATTTCTACCCGTTTTTGCTTTTGGCAAGCATGTGTGTTTTTGACAGTGTCTAAGTGTTCCTAATTCAAGTAACACCTGATAGGATCAAGGTGTGAAAGCAGGCATCTAGGTGCTTTTTCTTTTTGGCTTTTGGACAAAGGCATGAGAATGTTTTGTGGAGCATGGTTTTGATTCCCTGTTTGTTCTTTTTCTCCAATAGCCTGACAAATAAAAGGTTCCTGTGTTGCAAAATGCACTTTGTCCTGTCTTCAGACATAGAGGAAGACCTCTTGACTTTGGCTGGCTGTTTTTTTCTTTTTCAAGTTCATTTCAGCATGTTTAAACATCTTTAGCTTTGCATGGAGTTTCTGAAGTGTAGTGGTTGTCACGTTCACCTCACACGCGAACGGTCCCCAGTTTGAAACTGGATAGAAGCATGACATTAGGCGTTGATATCAAAGCTTTTGACGCTGAGTCTTTGTTCTCGATGGCTCGTCATGACTACAGTAACCTTCTGCAGCCGGTTTCTGTAGTGTAGTGGTTATCACGTTCGCCTAACACGCGAAAGGTCCCCAGTTCGAAACTGGGCAGAAACACGCTGTTACCCTTTGGTATCCAAGCTTTTGACTTTCAGTTCTTGATCTCGATTGCTTGTTGTCACCACAGTAAGGATTTGCATCCGGTTTCTGTAGTGTAGCGGTTATCACGTTCGCCTCACACGCGAAAGGTCCCCAGTTCGAAACTGGGCAGAAACACAGCTTTTTTTTCTCTTGGAAAATGATCTTTTTGACTTTCAGTGCTTGTTCTTTATTGCTTGCCATGACCACAGCATTTTTTGTTTGTTTGAATCGGTTGGTTTCTGTAGTGTAGCGGTTATCAAGTTCGCTTTACATGTGAAAGGTCCTCAGTTCGAAACTGGGCAGAAACACAGCGTTCCTCTTGCAAACTAGCGCTTTTGACAATGAGTGCTTGATCTTTAATGCTTGCCATGACCACAGTAAACGCTCTTGTCTGGTTACTGTAGTGTAGTGATTGTCCTGTTTGCCGTCCTGTTTGCCGTCCTATTTGCCATCCTCCTGAAAGTTCCCTGTTTTGATCCCGGGCAGAAACATGTGGCTTTTCTTTATTTTGATCACAAACGTATATTGTTGGCTTAATTAGCCTTAGTTAGCATATTCTATTGCTGGTTTAATGAGCATTACTTTTACCAATGTGGTTATTTCTACCCGTTTTTGCTTTTGGCAAGCATGTGTGTTTTTGACAGTGTCTAAGTGTTCCTAATTCAAGTAACACCTGATAGGATCAAGGTGCGAAAGCAGGCATCTAGGTACTTTTTCTTTTTGGCTTTTGGACAAAGGCATGAGAATGTTTTGTGGAGCATGGTTTTGTTTCCCTGTTTGTTCTTTTTCTCCAATAGCCTGACAAATGAAAGGTTCCTGTGTTGCAAAATGCACTTTGTCCTGGGAATCTTTGTTGGGAATCTCTCTCAGGCAAAACTAACAGGTCAAGGAAATTCTTATCCTCTCTTGCTGACAACTTTATCTTCCAAAAGGTAAGGGAGAAAACAAGGGCAACTGCTACCTTGGATCTAATCCTTATAAACAGGGAGGAAATGGTTGAGGAGGTAAAAGTGGCTGGGACCCTAGGAGGTAGCGACCATCCTATTTTAGAATTTTGGATAACTAGAGGCGGAAGACCTGTGAAGACTCAGACGTCAAGGTTAGATTTCAGAAAGGCAGATTTTAAGGGATTCAGAAAGAGAATTGGAGGGATCCAATGGCTGGATATCCTTAAAGACAAAAATGTCCAGGAAGGATGGGAAATCTTGAAAAATGAAATTCTCAAAGCACAGTTGTTAACAATTCCGAAAAGAGGGAAGAATAGGAAGCAGTTAAGGAAACCAGGATGGATGAACACAGAACTTAAGCACATGCTAAAAAGGAAGAAAAAAATGTTTATAAAATGGAAAGAGGGAGGCATATCTAAAGAAGAATATAATGCTGTCTGCAGAACCTGCAGGGCACAAATCAGATTATCTAAAGCTGAAAATGAATTGAGGCTTGCAAGAGATGTCAAAAGCAATAATAAAGGATTTTGGGGATATGTCAAAAGTAAAAGAAAAGTCAAAGATGCTATAGGATTTTTACAGGATGAAAATGATGAAATGGTAAGACAGGATGTTGAGAAGGCTGAACTTTTAAATTCCTATTTTGCATCTGTTTTCTCTCAGAAAGGAAATGTAACATCAACTGTTATTCACTGTCCTATTAAGGGAATAGAAGAATCCAGGATATCTATAAACAGAAAGATAGTGAGGAAACACTTAGCTAGCCTAAATGAATTCAAGTCTCCAGGTCCAGATGAATTACACCCCAGAGTACTGAAGGAGATAGCAGAAGAAATTTTTGAACCCCTCTCTATAATCTTTGAAAATTCTTGGAGAACAGGAGAAGTGCCAGAAGACTGGAGAAAAGCAAATGTTGTTCCTATCTTCAAAAAGGGGAAGAAGGTGGACCCAGGTAACTATAGGCCGGTGAGTCTGACTTCTATACCAGGAAAGATCTTTGAACAAATTATTAAACAACATGTATGTCAATACCTGGATAAGAATGAAGTGATTAAACAGAGTCAGCATGGGTTTGTAACTAATAAGTCATGTCAGACTAACTTAATTTCCTTCTATGACGGTATCACTGATTGGTTGGATCAAGGAAATGCTGTAGATATAGTATATCTTGACTTCAGCAAAGCATTTGACAAAGTCTCTCATACAATCCTTATTGAAAAAATGATTAAGTATGGAATGGACAAGGCAACTGTTAGGTGGATTCATAACTGGCTTAGTGATCGGACCCAAAGAGTGGTCGTAAATGGCTGCACATCCAGTTGGAAGAATGTCTCAAGTGGGGTACCACAGGGCTCTGTCCTGGGCCCTGTATTGTTCAACATCTTTATCAACGATTTAGATGAAGGAATTGAGGGTAAACTGATTAAATTTGCTGATGACACAAAGCTAGGAGGGATAGCTAATACTAGAGAAGAGAGGGAGAGGATTCAAAAAGATTTAAATAAACTGGAGAAGTGGGCAGCAACTAACAGAATGGTTTTTAACAGGGAGAAATGCAAAGTACTACATCTGGGCAATAAAAATGGAAAAAGCATATATAGAATGGGAGGAATAGGGCTAAGTGACAGCACATGTGAAAAAGACTTGGGTATACTAATAGATCACAGACTGAATATGAGTCAACAGTGTGATGCAGCAGCAAAAAAGGCAAATGCAATTCTAGGATGTATTAACAGAAGCATACAGTCTAGATCACGTGAAGTCATTATTTCCCTCTACTCCTCTTTGGTCAGACCTCATCTGGAATATTGTGTCCAGTTTTGGGCACCACATTTTAAAAAAGACATCAACAAACTGGAGCAAGTTCAGAAAAGAGCAACCAGAATGGTGACCGGTCTGCAAACCCTGTCTTATGAGGAAAGGTTGCAGGATTTGGAAATGTTTAGTTTGCAAAAGAGAAGACTGAGAGGAGACTTAATAGCTGTCTACAAATATCTAAAGGGCTGTCACATTGTAGAAGGATCAACTTTATTCTCATCTGCACAAGGAAAGACTAGAAGCAATGGGATGAAACTGAATGGGAGGAGACACAGATTAGATATTAGAAAAAACTTTTTGACAGTTAGAGTGATCAATGAGTGGAACAGGCTGCCACGAGAAGTGGTGAGTTCTCCTTCAATGGAAGTCTTCAAACAGAGGCTGGACAGACATCTGACTGGGATGATTTAGCGAATCCTGCTTTGAGCAGGGGGTTGGACCAGATGGCCCAGGAGGTCCCTTCCAACTCTACGATTCTATGATTCTATGATTCTATGATTCTATGTAGCATGCATGTAGTATATATGTAGTATGTATGTAGCATGTAGTATGTATGTAGCATGTAGTATGTATGTAGCATGCATGTAGTATATATGTAGTATGTATGTATGTAGCATGTAATATGTATGTAGCATGCATGTAGTATGTATGTAGCATGCATGTAGTATGTATGTGGTATGTATGTAGCATGTAGCATGCATGTAGTATGTATGTAGTATGTATGTAGTATGTATGTGGTATGTATGTAGCATGTAGCATGCATGTAGTATGTATGTAGTATATATGTGGAATGTATGTAGCATGTAGTATGTATGTAGCATGTAGTATGTATGTAGCATGCATGTAGTATATATGTAGTATGTATGTATGTAGCATGTAGTATGTATGTAGCATGCATGTAGTATGTATGTAGCATGCATGTAGTATGTATGTGGTATGTATGTAGCATGTAGCATGCATGTAGTATGTATGTAGTATGTATGTAGTATGTATGTAGTATGTATGTGGTATGTATGTAGCATGTAGCATGCATGTAGTATGTATGTAGTATATATGTGGTATGTATGTAGCATGTAGTATGTATGTAGCATGCAGTATGTATGTAGCATGCATGTAGTATATATGTAGTATGTATGTAGCATATATGTAGTATGTATGTAGCATGTAGTATGTATGTAGCATGCAGTATGTATGTAGCATGCATGTAGTATATATGTAGTATGTATGTAGTATATATGTAGTATGAATGTAGCATGTATGTAGTATGTAGTATGAATGTAGCATGTATGTAGCATGTATTTTTTTTTTTTTTTACATTCAACACATTAGCCGGATGATGGGACTACTACTGTCCCATAATTGGCTAATGTGTCAATCACTGTCATGGTAGCAGGCATCGCCCGATGGGACTTGTAGTCCCATCGGACGATGCCTGCACAGACCCCCGAAGCCTGCACAGACCACCGGCAGGCCGGCACAGCCCCCCGGCAGGCCGGCACAGCCCCCCGGAGCCTGCAAAGACCACCGGCAGGCCGGCACAGCCCCCCGGCAGGCCGGCACAGCCCCCCGGAGCCTGCACAGCCCCCCGGAGCCTGCACAGACCCCCTGGCAGGCCGGCACAGCCCCCCGAAAGGCCCGTACAGACCCCAGAGAGGCTGTACAAGGCAAAAACAGGGTTTTTCTTATTCCGATACCGGAAGTCCCATAGACTTGAATGGGACTTCCGGTATCGGAATCGGCGATACCGATACTTTTTTTAAAGATCGGCCAATCCATTCCGATCCGATACTTTGAAGTATCGGACGGTATCGCTCAACTCTAGTTATCACGTTCGCCTAACACGCGAAAGGTCCCCAGTTCGAAACTGGGCAGAAACACGCTGTTACCCTTTGGTATCCAAGCTTTTGACTTTCAGTTCTTGATCTCGATTGCTTGTTGTCACCACAGTAAGCGCTTGCATCAGGTTTCTGTAGTGTAGTGGTTATCACGTTCGCCTCACACGAGAAAGGTCCCCAGTTCGAAACTGGGCAGAAACACAGCTTTTTCTCTTGGAAAACGATCTTTTTGACTTTCAGTGCTTGTTCTTTATTGCTTGCCATGACCACAGCATTTTTTGTTTGTTTGAATCGGTTGGTTTCTGTAGTGTAGCGGTTATCACGTTTGCTTTACACACGAAAGGTCCTCAGTTTGAAACTGAGCAGAAACACAGTGTTCCTCTTGCAAACTAGCGCTTTTAACAATGAGTGCTTGATCTTTAATGCTTGCGATGTCCACAGTAAACGCTCTTGTCTGGTTACTGTAGTGTAGTGATTGTCCTGTTTGCCATCCTCCTGAAAGTTCCCTGTTTTGATCCCGGGCAGAAACATGTGGCTTTTCTTTATTTTGATCACAAACGTATATTGTTGGCTTATTTAGCCTTAGTTAGCATATTCTATTGCTGGTTTAATGAGCATTACTTTTACCAATGAGATTATTTCTACCCGTTTTTGCTTTTGGCAAGCATGTGTGTTTTTGACAGTGTCTAAGTGTTCCTAATTCAAGTAACACCTGATAGGATCAAGGTGCGAAAGCAGGCATCTAGGTGCTTTTTCTTTTTGGCTTTTGGACAAAGGCATGAGAATGTTTTGTGGAGCATGGTTTTGTTTCCCTGTTTGTTCTTTTTCTCCAATAGCCTGACAAATGAAAGGTTCCTGTGTTGCAAAATGCACTTTGTCCTGTCTTCAGACATAGAGGAAGACCTCTTGACTTTGGCTGGCTGTTTTTTTCTTTTTCAAGTTCATTTCAGCATGTTTAAACATCTTTAGCTTTGCATGGAGTTTCTGAAGTGTAGTGGTTGTCACGTTCACCTCACACGCGAACGGTCCCCAGTTCGAAACTGGATAGAAGCATGACATTAGGTGTTGATATTAAAGCTTTTGACGTTGAGTCTTTGTTCTCGATGGCTCGTCATGACCACAGTAACCTTCCGCAGCCGGTTTCTGTAGTGTAGTGGTTATCACTAGAGTTGAACGACTTTTGGTTTTTTAGGGTCACGTTTCGTTTCGTGAAACCCGACTTTTCCAAAAGTCGGGTCGAGCAAGATCGTCCGATTATAGGGAAAAGTCGGGGTCGTCCCGAAACACAAAACCTAATGTAAGTCAATGGTGAATAAAAGTCGGCAGTGAGAGGAGGACAGGAAACACACCAACAGTGCCCATTTGAATGCCAAAAGCATCAATTCTTCTTACTTAAGCTTGTCAACCTTAATTAACTTCATAATATAAGTTACGCACTGAAAAATGGGTGTTATTTGGCTAAAGTTGTGGGGGGGAGGGCTGGCTGCAGGTTTTCATGTGCCCTGGGCGAAAGAGCGCCCCTTTAACACATACCACAACTCATCATGCTCCGATACGGCAGATAAATAGCGGTATAGTACAATGAAAAATACCTCACTTTTTACATCTCATGACGAGGCCCATCTATTTCTCCATACAGAATCATTGGTCCCATAAAATGTTTGAAACAGTATATGATGAGCTCCACATAATGCTACAGTATATGTTGGTCCCCATGGATGAAGCTCCACTGTCTTATAGGCCCAAATAATGCTCCAAACATAATGGGCCCCATTTCTAATGCTCTAGTGTATAATGGGCCCTGTAAATGCTGCTCCAGTGTCTGATGTCCACCTTTGGAATGTTCCAGTGTATGGTGGGCCCCATCTATCATTCTCCAGAGTATAGTGCTCCCCAAAAATTGCTGTCCCAACATTGAAAACAATCAAATAAGTCTCCTCGCTAGGGAATCCCTGTACTTGTCTGGACAGGTGCTGTAGCTTGCTTAACAGCTCGCCAGCCGTTCTCACGCCCAGTATGGATTGCACGTGATTGCACAAAGGTTAGAAAGGGTACCGTATCCCTGGATAACATGTATGGATAGCGTACACATTCAAAATATATGTCTATACAGCATGAGGCAGGCTCAGACGGTGTTAGGCCCAGTATGGATTGCACGTCATTGCACAAAGGTTAGAAAGGGTACCGTATCCCCGGATAACATGTATGGATAGCGTACACATTCAAAATATATGTCTATACAGCATGAGGCAGGCTCAGACGGTGTTAGGCCCAGTATGGATTGCACGTCATTGCACAAAGGTTAGAAAGGGTACCGTATCCCCGGATAACATGTATGGATAGCGTACACATTCAAAATATATGTCTATACAGCATGAGGCAGGCTCAGACGGTGTTAGGCCCAGTATGGATTGCACGTCATTGCACAAAGGTTAGAAAGGGTACCGTATCCCCGGATAACATGTATGGATAGCGTACACATTCAAAATATATGTCTATACAGCATGAGGCAGGCTCAGACGGTGTTAGGCCCAGTATGGATTGCACGTCATTGCACAAAGGTTAGAAAGGGTACCGTATCCCTGGATAACATGTATGGATAGCGTACACATTCAAAATATATGTCTATACAGCATGAGGCAGGCTCAGACGGTGTTAGGCCCAGTATGGATTGCACGTCATTGCACAAAGGTTAGAAAGGGTACCGTATCCCTGGATAACATGTATGGATAGCGTACACATTCAAAATATATGTCTATACAGCATGAGGCAGGCTCAGACGGTGTTAGGCCCAGTATGGATTGCACGTCATTGCACAAAGGTTAGAAAGGGTACCGTATCCCCGGATAACATGTATGGATAGCGTACACATTCAAAATATATGTCTATACAGCATGAGGCAGGCTTAGACGGTGTTAGGCCCAGTATGGATTGCACGTCATTGCACAAAGGTTAGAAAGGGTACCGTATCCCCGGATAACATGTATGGATAGCGTACACATTCAAAATATATGTCTATACAGCATGAGGCAGGCTCAGACGGTGTTAGGCCCAGTATGGATTGCACGTCATTGCACAAAGGTTAGAAAGGGTACCGTATCCCCGGATAACATGTATGGATAGCGTACACATTCAAAATATATGTCTATACAGCATGAGGCAGGCTCAGACGGTGTTAGGCCCAGTATGGATTGCACGTCATTGCACAAAGGTTAGAAAGGGTACCGTATCCCCGGATAACATGTATGGATAGCGTACACATTCAAAATATATGTCTATACAGCATGAGGCAGGCTCAGACGGTGTTAGGCCCAGTATGGATTGCACGTCATTGCACAAAGGTTAGAAAGGGTACCGTATCCCTGGATAACATGTATGGATAGCGTACACATTCAAAATATATGTCTCAGGAGGCAGGCTCAGACGGTGTCAGGCACAGTATGGATTTGACGGCCCAGATTACACAGCGGAGGAGCAGGGAGAGGTAAAGATTGCAAATGCTGGGGCCCTGCCCAAGCAAGGGGGGCCCACACTTGGGCGTCGGTACTGGCACTGGGCCCCTCATAGTACAGCGGTGTGTCTGACGGCGGGTGTGCACCACCACCGTCAGAGACACTTGATTGCACTATGAGGGACCCTGTGCCAGTGCCCGCGCCCAAGAGTCGGCCTACCCACCTGTCCAGGGCAACGGCACTCGCACGGTGTCGTGCGCTAGGTGGTTACCCCGGCCATGGGGGGGGAGGCAGCACAGTTAGGGAGTTTTAGAAAGTGGCATATGTTGATGTTGGACATTCAGCTGATGCAAAAGGCGAAATAGGTGAAGTACCAGGAAGAGGTGGACCAAAGCAAGCCATTTTTCTGTCACCCTATGTGTCATCAGGGGAAGGTGGGACAAAATCTTTGGAAACCCATGCGTGGTTCATTTTAATGAAGGTTAGATCATCCACATTTTGGGTTGACAGACGGGTCCTTTTTTCTGTCAGGATTGATCCAGCTGCACTGAAGACTCTTTCCGATAGCACACTTGCAGCTGGGCAAGCGAGCTCCTGTAAGGCATATTGGGCCAATTCAGGCCAGGTGTCCAGTTTAGCGGCCCAATAGTCAAAGGGGAATGACCTGTGTGGGAGAACATCGATATGGGAGGAAAAGTAGTTTGTAACCATAGTTGACAACTGCTGTCTCCTGTCACTTTCCATCGATGCAGTATTACCAGTTGTGTGAGCGGTATTTGAAAAATCAGTCCACAACATTGTCATGAAACCCCTGTCTCCAACGCCACTTCTGCTGTGTGCACCACGAACACCTCTGCCAAGCTGCCCCCGGCCCGTACGGCTCGTGTGAGAACCATCACCGCTGCTGTGTGCTGGGAATGCCTCAAGCAACCGATTTACCAGAGTTGCTTGTTTATTAGCCAATATTAGGTCAAGGTTCTCCTGTGGCATGATGTTTTGTAATTTGCCTTTATAGCGTGGATCCAGGATGCTGGCCAACCAGTAGTCGTCATCGTTCATCATTTTGGCAATGCGGGGTCCCTTTTTATTATCCGCAAGGCATAATCTGACATGTGGGCCAATGTTCCCGGTGTCAATGATGCACTGCGAGTGCTGGGTGGAGGAGCACTTTCTGGCAAATCCACATCCCTCCAGTCACGCACAAACCCTGTACCAGACCTTGCCACGCCAACATTTTCACTTGCCCCACGAGATGCATCCTCCTCCCCTAAGTAATCATCCCCATCATCCTCCTCCTCCTCTTCTTCCTCCACCTCGTCCAGGAGAGGTCCCTGAGCAGACAATGGCTGAATGTCATCAAGGATTCCCTCCTCCTCTTCCTCCTCATCAACATTGGCTGCAGACGCCTGCTCCTTAAGGTGCGTCAAAGTTTGCATGAGCAGACGCATAAGTGGGATGCTCATGCTTAGGATGGCGTCGTCTGCGCTTACCAGCCGTGTGCATTCCTCAAAACACTGAAGGACTTTACAAAGGTCTTTCAGCTTCGACCACTGCACGCCTGTCAACTCCATGTCTGCTCTCAAAGTGCCTGGCCGTGTATCCTCCCACAAATGCATTATGGCCTGCCTCTGCTCGCACAGCCGCTCCACCATGTGCAGGGTGGAGTTCCACCTTGTTGCAATGTCGATAATGAGGCGGTGGTTGGGAAGGTGGAGCAATCGCTGCAGCTTCTGCATACGAACGGAGTGTACAGGCGACCGGCGGATGTGCGCGCACAGTCTTCGCACCTTCTGGAGCAGGGCTGTTAACTCCGGATAATTTTTGAGGAAGCACTGCACCACCAGGTTCAAGGTGTGAGCCAAGCAAGGTATGTGGCTGAGTTTTGAAAGGGCTATGGCTGCCACAAAATTACGGCCGTTATCACTAACTACCTTGCCTGCCTCAAGATGTACACTGCCCAGCCATGACTCAGTTTGTCGCTTCAAGTACTCGGCCAGCACCTCTGCGGTGTGTCTGTCGCCCAAACACATCATCTGCAACACAGCCTGCTGACGCTTTCCACTAGCTGCTCGATAGGGGGACACATCGTGTGAAACAGTGGCAGCTGCAGATGGAGTGCTCGTACGACTGCGCTCTGTGGACAAGCTTTCGCTTCTGGAGGAGGAGGAGGAGGAGGGTCGAACGCCTACAGCCAACTGTTTCCTATACCGTGGGCTAGGCAGCACTGTCCCACCACCCCTGTCCCCTGTGGACCCTGCATCCACCACATTAACCCAGTGCGCAGTGAGGAACACGTAACGGCCCTGGCCATGCCGACTGGACCATGCATCAGTTGTGAGGTGCACCTTTCCGCTCACTGACTGCTTGAGTGCATGGACAATGCGGTCTTTCACATGATGGTGGAGGGCTGGGATGGCTTTGCGAGAAAAGTGGCGACTGGGTAGGTCATAGCGTGGTACTGCATAGGCCATGAGTTCGCGGAAAGCTGTGCTTTCCACCAACCGAAAGGGCATCATCTCAAACGAGATTAGTTTGGCAATGTGGGCGTTCAAACCCAGTGTACGCGGATGAGAGACTGAGTACTTTCTTGACCTACTCATAGTGTCTGGGAGGGTGAGCTGGACTTGAGAGCTGCATATGGTGGAAGTAGCGGTGGACAGGGCGGACTGAGAGAGGGTTGATGATGGTGATGGAGTTGGTGTTCTTTCTGATGGCCTAGAATCAGTCTTTCGTTGATATAACAGTGGGATTCCCTGACTGCTGTGGCCTTGCAACGACACCTCAACATTTGCTGCTGTGCTAACCGGTGGGCTTACAGTGGGGGAAACAATGTAGCGTTGCTGACTACCTTCGTTGTGATCAGTTGCACATGTGGCACTTGAGGTTTGGTGTTGTATCCACGCTTGCAAGTGCTTGCTGGTTAAATGTCTAAGCATGCAACTGGTATTCAAATTTTTCAGATTTTTCCCTCGGCTAAAGGTCTTTGCGCACTTCTTACAGATAACCTTGGCCTGATCATGAGGATTTTGTTCAAAAAAGTGCCACACTGCACTCTTCCTACTTTGGCAGACATTTTGCGGCCTAGCATGCTGTGATCTTTTGACCCTCTGGACAAGCTGTCCAGCAACTCTTTTGATGTTTGGAACCTGTCTTTGGAGTGCTCCGGGCCTGCCAGATAACAGCTGTTGCGATGTCGATGTCTGCTGTGGATGCTCCTCATCTGAGCTATTGGAAGCAGCACCCTCTTCCCCCAATGGATGCCAATCTGGGTCAACAACTGGGTCATCCATCACCTCCTCTTCTATGTCATGTGCACCTTTCTCTGTGTCACCGTGTATGGTGGTATAGTGTGCGGGAAGGGGCACCTGAGTCTCATCAGGGTCAAAATCTGGCTCTGTACACTGCGAGGACAATGTAGTGCTCTGAGTGAATGTACCAGCAGAATCATCCATCAGCGGCTGTGCATCAGTGCACTCCATGTCAGATTCATCTTGGCCTGGGTAATTCACCATTTGACTTGATAATCCAGGCATGGTATGTGAAAACAGCTCCATGGAGTAATCAGTAGTATGGCCTGCATCATCCTTCAATCTTGGTTGGGGTGAAGGACACAAGGAAAGGTGTGGTTCATGAACATCAGCCTCCAATGACGACTCAGTGCTTTTACTTTTTACAACTGAAGAAGAGGAGGCGATAGAGCTGGAGGCTGAGTCAGCAATGTAAGACAAAACTTTTTCCTGATGCTCTGCCTTTAAAAGCGGTTTGCCAACTCCTAGAAAACCAAGCGTTCGAGGCCTTATGTAGCCAGACGATGACGCAGGGTCAGCACCTCCTGCATTCGGTCCTATTTTGCTCTTGCCACTACCATCAGATCCACCACCAACACCATCATTACCAGCTGCCAACCCCCGCCCAATTCCACGGCCTCTTCCACCAGCCTTCCTCATTTTTGGTAGAAATGTAGACAAAGTCCAACAAACTATATAGTAATGTAAAACAAGGTACAAGGTGTCTATAGGACAGGGGAGATTTAGAATTTCTGCACACACTTGTGGACAGTGGACACTTTTGGATTGTGTGAGGCCCACTGATATCTGAGCGCTATGTGACACGCTCGATGGCACAGCTGCCTGTGACCAAAGTGACGAGAGGATAATGGAGATTTTGAATCTCTGCGTACACTTTTGGACACTGGACACTTGTGGATTGTGTGAGGCCCACTGATATCTGAGCGCTATGTAACACGCTCGATGGCACAGCTGCCTGTGACCAAAGTGACGAGAGGATAATGGAGATTTTGAATCTCTGCGTACACTTTTGGACACTGGACACTTGTGGATTGTGTGAGGCCCACTGATATCTGAGCGCTATGTGACACGCTCGATGGCACAGCTGCCTGTGACCAAAGTGACGAGAGGATAATGGAGATTTTGAATCTCTGTGTACACTTTTGGACACTGGACACTTGTAGATTGTGTGAGGCCCACTGATATCTGAGCGCTATGTGACACGCTCGATGGCACAGCTGCCTGTGACCAAAGTGACGAGAGGATAATGGAGATTTTGAATCTCTGCGTACACTTTTGGACACTGGACACTTGTGGATTGTGTGAGGCCCACTGATATCTGAGCGCTATGTGACACGCTCGATGGCACAGCTGCCTGTGACCAAAGTGACGAGAGGATAATGGAGATTTTGAATCTCTGCGTACACTTTTGGACACTGGACACTTGTGGATTGTGTGAGGCCCACTGATATCTGAGCGCTATGTGACACGCTCGATGGCACAGCTGCCTGTGACCAAACTGACGAGAGGATAATGGAGATTTTGAATCTCTGCGTACACTTTTGGACACTGGACACTTGTGGATTGTGTGAGGCCCACTGATATCTGAGCGCTATGTGACACGCTCGATGGCACAGCTGCCTGTGACCAAACTGACGAGAGGATAATTGAGATTTTGAATCTCTGCGTACACTTTTGGACACTGGACACTTGTGGATTGTGTGAGGCCCACTGATATCTGAGCGCTATGTGACACGCTCGATGGCACAGCTGCCTATGACCAAAGTGACGAGAGGATAATGGAGATTTTGAATCTCTGCGTACATTTTTGGACACTGGACACTTGTAGATTGTGTGAGGCCCACTGATATCTGAGAGCTATGTGACACGCTCGATGGCACAGCTGCCTGTGACCAAAGTGACGAGAGGATAATGGAGATTTTGAATCTCTGCGTACACTTTTGGACACTGGACACTTGTGGATTGTGTGAGGCCCACTGATATCTGAGCGCTATGTGACACGCTCGATGGCACAGCTGCCTGTGACCAAAGTGACGAGAGGATAATGGAGATTTTGAATCTCTGCGTACACTTTTGGACACTGGACACTTGTAGATTGTGTGAGGCCCACTGATATCTGAGCGCTATGTAACACGCTCGATGGCACAGCTGCCTGTGACCAAAGTGACAAGAGGATAATGGAGATTTTGAATCTCTGCGTACACTTTTGGACACTGGACACTTGTGGATTGTGTGAGGCCCACTGATATCTGAGTGCTATGTGACACGCTCGATGGCACAGCTGCCTGTGACCAAAGTGACGAGAAGATAATGGAGATTTTGAATCTCTGCGTACACTTTTGGACACTGGACACTTGTGGATTGTGTGAGGCCCACTGATATCTGAGCGCTATGTGACACGCTCGATGGCACAGCTGCCTGTGACCAAAGTGATGAGAGGATAAGGGAGATTGGATTGCTTTTAAAAAAGCAGTTTGCGGAGCAGTGGGTAAACAGCAATGCCAGCGTGTCAGGAAGCCTTAAAAGGCAGCCCAACAACCAACACCACTGATACACCACAATATAGCCTCCCCTTGCACTGCACACACAGTGACTTGTGTGTTGTGCAGGCCAAATCGCTAGCAGCAGAAGCAGTTTTTTTTGTCTTCTTCCCTGCCTAACGCTCTCCCTACAGAATCAGCAGCAACCTCTTCCTATACTAAGATCGGCAGAAGTAAGATGGCGGTCGGCGTGCACGCCCTTTTATACCCCCTGTGACGCCCACCAAAGCAAGCCAATCACTTGCATGCCCTTCTGAAAGTTGGTGGTGACCAGTGCCTAGGTCATCACGTTGCCCACAGTGTCCGTGGATCCTGATTGGCTGAAAAAGAGCGCAAAACAAACTTTTGAAACGCCACTTTGGCGCGTAAGTCGCCGACCTCGTGGCCGACCTCATCCTAGGGTCGGGTTTCGTTTCATGAAACCTGACTTTGCCAAAAGTCGGCGACTTTTGAATTTTTTCGACCCGTTTCGCTCAACTCTAGTTATCACGTTCGCCTAACACGCGAAAGGTCCCCAGTTCGAAACTGGGCAGAAACACGCTGTTACCCATAGAATCATAGAATCATAGAATCTTAGAGTTGGAAGGGACCTCCTGGGCCATCTGGTCCAACCCCCTGCTCAAAGCAGGATTCGCTAAATCATCCCAGTCAGATGTCTGTCCAGCCTCTGTTTGAAGACTTCCATTGAAGGAGAACTCACCACTTCTCGTGGCAGCCTGTTCCACTCATTGATCACTCTAACTGTCAAAAAGTTTTTTCTAATATCTAATCTGTGTCTCTTCCCATTCAGTTTCATCCCATTGCTTCTAGTCTTTCCTTGTGCAAATGAGAATAAAGTTGATCCTTCTACAATGTGACAGCCCTTTAGATATTTGTAGACAGCTATTAAGTCTCCTCTCAGTCTTCTCTTTTGCAAACTAAACATTCCCAAATCCTGCAACCTTTCCTCATAAGACAGGGTTTGCAGACCGGTCACCATTCTGCTCGCTCTTTTCTGAACTTGCTCCAGTTTGTTGATGTCTTTTTTAAAATGTGGTGCCCAAAACTGGACACAATATTCCAGATGAGGTCTGACCAAAGAGGAGTAGAGGGAAATAATGACTTCACGTGATCTAGACTGTATGCTTCTGTTAATACATCCTAGAATTGCATTTGCCTTTTTTGCTGCTGCATCACACTGTTGACTCATATTCAGTCTGTGATCTATTAGTATACCCAAGTCTTTTTCACATGTGCTGTCACTTAGCCCTATTCCTCCCATTCTATATATGCTTTTTTCATTTTTATTGCCCAGATGTAGTACTTTGCATTTCTCCCTGTTAAAAACCATTCTGTTAGTTGCTGCCCACTTCTCCAGTTTATTTAAATCTTTTTGAATCATCTCTCTCTCCTCTCTAGTATTAGCTATCCCTCCTAGCTTTGTGTCATCAGCAAATTTAATCAGTTTACCCTCAATTCCTTCATCAAAATCGTTGATAAAGATGTTGAACAATACAGGGCCCAGGACAGAG
The DNA here is from genome assembly GCF_039654945.1 of Dendrobates tinctorius. NCBI lineage: Eukaryota > Metazoa > Chordata > Amphibia > Anura > Dendrobatidae > Dendrobates > Dendrobates tinctorius. The sequence goes on from NW_027362095.1 coordinate 1,597,324, forward strand.
CCCTGTGGTACCCCACTTGAGACATTCTTCCAACTGGATGTGCAGCCATTTACGACCACTCTTTGGGTCCGATCACTAAGCCAGTTATGAATCCACCTAACAGTTGCCTTGTCCATTCCATACTTAGTCATTTTTTCAGTAAGGATTGTATGAGAGACTTTGTCAAATGCTTTGCTGAAGTCAAGATATACTATATCTACAGCATTTCCTTGATCCACCCAATCAGTGATACCGTCATAGAAGGAAATTAAGTTAGTCTGACATGACTTATCAGTTACAAACCCATGCTGACTCTGTTTAATCACTTCATTCTTATCCAGGTATTGACATACATGTAGTTTAATAATTTGTTCAAAGATCTTTCCTGGTATAGAAGTCAGACTCACCGGCCTATAGTTGCCTGGGTCCACCTTCTTCCCCTTTTTGAAGATAGGAACAACATTTGCTCTTCTCCAGTCTTCTGGCACTTCTCCTGTTCTCCAAGAATTTTCAAAGATTATGGAGAGGGGTTCAAAAATTTCTTCTGCTATCTCCTTCAGTACTCTGGGGTGTAATTCATCTGGACCTGGAGACTTGAATTCATTTAGGTTAGCTAAGTGTTTCCTCACTATCTTTCTGTTTATAGATATCCTGGATTCTTCTATTCCCTTAATAGGACAGTGAATAACAGTTGATGTTGCATTTCCTTTCTGAGAGAAAACAGATGCAAAATAGGAATTTAAAAGTTCAGCCTTCTCAACATCCTGTCTTACCATTTCATCATTTTCATCCTGTAAAAATACTATAGCATCTTTGACTTTTCTTTTACTTTTGACATATCCCCAAAATCCTTTATTATTGCTTTTGACATCTCTTGCAAGCCTCAGTTCATTTTCAGCTTTAGCTAATCTGATTTGTGCCCTGCAGGTTCTGCAGACAGCATTATATTCTTCTTTAGACATGCCTCCCTCTTTCCATTTTATAAACATTTTTTTCTTCCTTTTTAGCATGTGCTTAAGTTCTGTGTTCATCCATCCTGGTTTCCTTAACTGCTTCCTATTCTTCCCTCTTTTCGGAATTGTTAACAACTGTGCATTGAGAATTTCATTTTTCAAGATTTCCCATCCTTCCTGGACATTTTTGTCTTTAAGGATATCCAGCCATTGGATCCCTCCAATTCTCTTTCTGAATCCCTTAAAATCTGCCTTTCTGAAATCTAACCTTGACGTCTGAGTCTTCACAGGTCTTCCACCTCTAGTTATCCAAAATTCTAAAATAGCATGGTCGCTACCTCCTAGGGTCCCAGCCACTTTTACCTCCTCAACCATTTCCTCCCTTTGGTATCCAAGCTTTTGACTTTCAGTTCTTGATCTCGATTGCTTGTTGTCACCACAGTAAGCGCTTGCATCTGGTTTCTGTAGTGTAGAGGTTATCACGTTCGCCTCACACGCAAAAGGTCCCCACTTCGAAACTGGGCAGAAACACAGCTTTTTCTCTTGGAAAACGATCTTTTTGACTTTCAGTGCTTGTTCTTTATTGCTTGCCATGACCACAGCATCTTTTGTTTGTTTGAATCGGTTGGTTTCTGTAGTGTAGCGTTTATCACGTTTGCTTTACACGTGAAAGGTACTCAGTTCGAAACTGGGCAGAAGCACAGCGTTCCTCTTGCAAACTAGCGCATTTGACAATGAGTGCTTGATCTTTAATGCTTGCCATGACCACAGTAAACGCTCTTGTCTGGTTACTGTAGTGTAGTGATTGTCCTGTTTGCCATCCTCCTGAAAGTTCCCTGTTTTGATCCCGGGCAGAAACATGTGGCTTTTCTTTATTTTGATCACAAACGTATATTGTTGGCTTAATTAGCCTTAGTTAGCATATTCTATTGCTGGTTTAATGAGCATTACTTTTACCAATGTGATTATTTCTACCCGTTTTTGCTTTTGGCAAGCATGTGTGTTTTTGACAGTGTCTAAGTGTTCCTAATTCAAGTAACACCTGATAGGATCAAGGTGCGAAAGCAGGCATCTAGGTGCTTTTTCTTTTTGGCTTTTGGACAAAGGCATGAGAATGTTTTGTGGAGCATGGTTTTGTTTCCCTGTTTGTTCTTTTTCTCCAATAGCCTGACAAATGAAAGGTTCCTGTGTTGCAAAATGCACTTTGTCCTGTCTTCAGACATAGAGGAAGACCTCTTGACTTTGGCTGGCTGTTTTTTTCTTTTTCAAGTTCATTTCAGCATGTTTAAACATCTTTAGCTTTGCATGGAGTTTCTGAAGTGTAGTGGTTGACACGTTCACCTCACATGCGAACGGTCCCCAGTTCGAAACTGGATAGAAGCATGACATTAGGGGTTGATATTAAAGCTTTTGACGTTGAGTCTTTGTTCTCGATGGCTCGTCATGACCACAGTAACCTACCGCAGCCGGTTTCTGCAGTGTAGTGGTTATCACGTTAGCCTCACACGCGAAAGGTCCCCAGTTTGAAACTGGGCAGAAACACGCTGTTACCCTTTGGTATCCAAGCTTTTGACTTTCTGTCCTTGATCTCGATTGCTTGTTGTCACCACAGTAAACGCTTGCATCTGGTTTCTGTAGTGTAGCGGTTATCACGTTCGCCTCACACGTGAAAGGTCCCCAGTTCGAAACTGGGCAAAAGCACAGCTTTTTCTCTTGGAAAATGATCTTGTTGACTTTCAGTGCTTGTCCTTTATTGCTTGCCATGACCACAGCATTTTTTGATTGCTTGAATCGGTTGGTTTCTGTAGTGTAGCGGTTTTCACGTTCACTTTACACGCAAAAGGTCCTCAGTTCGAAACTGGGCAGAAACACAGCGTTCCTCTTGCAAACTAGCGCTTTTGACAATGAGTGCTTGATCTTTAATGCTTGCCATGACCACAGTAAACGCTCTTGTCTGGTTACTGTAGTGTAGTGATTGTCCTGTTTGCCATCCTCCTGAAAGTTCCCTGTTTTGATCCCGGGCAGAAACATGTGGCTTTTCTTTATTTTGATCACAAACGTATATTGTTGGCTTAATTAGCCTTAGTTAGCATATTCTATTGCTGGTTTAATGAGCATTACTTTTACCAATGTGATTATTTCTACCCGTTTTTGCTTTTGGCAAGCATGTGTGTTTTTGACAGTGTCTAAGTGTTCCTAATTCAAGTAACACCTGATAGGATCAAGGTGCAAAAGCAGGCATCTAGGTGATTTTTCTTTTTGGCTTTTGGACAAAGGCATGAGAATGTTTTGTGGAGCATGGTTTTGTTTCCCTGTTTGTTCTTTTTCTCCAATAGCCTGAAAAATGAAAGGTTCCTGTGTTGCAAAATGCACTTTGTCCTGTCTTCAGACATAGAGGAAGACCTCTTGACTTTGGCTGGCTGTTTTTTATCTTTTTCAAGTTCATTTCAGCATGTTTAAACATCTTTATCTTTGCATGGAGTTTCTGAAGTGTAGTGGTTGTCACGTTCACCTCACACGCGAACGGTCCCCAGTTCGAAACTGGATAGAAGCATGACATTAGGTGTTGATATTAAAGCTTTTGACGTTGAGTCTTTGTTCTCGATGGCTCGTCATGACCACAGTAATCTTCTGCAGCCGGTTTCTGTAGTGTAGTGGTTATCACGTTCGCCTAACACGCGAAAGGTCCCCAGTTCGAAACTGGGCAGAAACACGCTGTTACCCTTTGGTATCCAAGCTTTTGACTTTCAGTTCTTGATCTCGATTGCTTGTTGTCACCACAGTAAGAGCTTGCATCTGGTTTCTGTAGTGTAGCGGTTATCACGTTCGCCTCACACGCGAAAGGTCCCCAGTTCGAAACTGGGCAGAAACACAGCTTTTTCTCTTGGAAAACGATCTTTTTGACTTTCAGTGCTTGTTCTTTATTGCTTGCCATGACCACAGCATTTTTAGTTTATTTGAATCGGCTGGTTTCTGTAGTGTAGCGGTTATCACGTTCGCTTTACACGTGAAAGGTCCTCAGTTCGAAACTGGATAGAAGCATGACATTAGGAGTTGATATTAAAGCTTTTGACATTGAGTCTTTGTTCTCGATGGCTCGTCATGACCACAGTAACCTTCAGCAGCCGGTTTCTGTAGTCTCTTTCACACATCAGGTTTTCGCCGTCAGGCGCGATCCGGCGCTTTTGACAGAAACCGGATCCGGCGAAATGCTATGCCGGATCTGGTTTCCCCCCAATTGACTTGCATTTGCGCCGGATGGCTATGCGTTTCATCCGGTTTTCGCCGGATCCGGCAATGTGTCGCGATCCGGCTTCTGGAAAAAACGGCTACTGTAACGTTTTTTGTCTCCGGCGAAAAAGCCGGACACGCCGGATCCGGCGCGTCCAGCTTTTTCACACAATGAAAGCCTATGAGCGCCGCAATGCGCCGGATCCGGCGGCCGGATACGGTTTTTTGGTCTGAGCATGCTCAGTAGCTCTGCCCACAGGAGATATATAAAAGCAAGACAATGGGACCCTCAGCCACACCCAACCCAAGCCAAGAACCAGGAGCAGGAGAAGGCAGCAAACATCTGCAGCAGCAGCACCATCAGCACCACCACAAATGGAGCAGCAAATGGAACATGCTGAGGAGGGGAGTCCAGCAGCAGATAAGAGATGGTAATTATCAAATCCCCCATTCCTCCAAACTAGGGCCATGGAATATCAAGATATTCATTGGCCCTTTGTTTCTCTTTATTCAACAGCCGCCAAAGAGATGCAGCAGCAGCAGAAATGGCATCACTGGCAGCAGCAACAGCAGCAGCAATACCCACAGCCATGGAGTCTGGCCATCAACAGGACAGCACATCTTCTTCTGGGAGCCCTCCCTCGCATCGTCAGCATTTGACGGTAAGTTTTTATTTCCAAAATCCATCATCTCTGTAATATATGTCTATTCATTGCCTTTTATTTCAAAACAGGAATCACAAGATGAAGAGGAGCTCCCAGAAGAAGAAGGAAGGGGTGGACAGACACTTGGAGTGGGCTCACAATTGGTAAGTTTTTTGCATCAAACGCAGAAACACAACATCACACTACACACAACACATAGAAAACAACGTTCTGCAGACCACACACAGCAAACAAATGCCTACATCCAAATACATAACATTTTTTGTTTTTTTCTCTAGTCTTCCCAATCTGGTGCTCGGCCAAGAGGTCCTCGCAGTGCCTCCCAGGGTCGTCGGCGACAGCAACGCGGCGATCACCATCGTGTAAGTATAAATATTTTTGCTTTGTTTTTTTGCACTTTTTATTTCATTTCTTTTGTGGAGGCTAATTATGTTATTTTTGTCTTTTTCTTTAACAGCCTTCACAGCGTGCTCCCGACTCTGACGGTGAGGATGGAGGGATTGATGTGGACCGCCTCATCGATCTCGTCAGAGAAAGGGAGCCGCTCTGGAATATGGCTGACCACCGCCACGCTGACCTGATCGTTACCCGACGACTCTGGGAGGAAATCTGTTCGCTCCTTGTGGGCCGCTGGGAGGACCTCGATGTTCGGGCCCAGATTAAAGAGCGTAAGTATATACAGTACCGGTTGCTTGATGTAAACCAGTGTTTCCCGAACTCCAGTCCTCGTGGTCCCCACGGATCATGTGTTCAGGATTTCTATTTACTATGGAAATCCTGAAAACATGACCCCTGGGGACCATGAGGACTGGAGTTTGTGAAACACTGATGTTGTATACTAACCACTCCTTTCTCGTTTCAGGGAACAGAATTGTGAATCGGTGGCGGTCTGTGAGGGATCGTTTCAAGAAGGAGTTCAATAAAGAGATGCGGGCCCCGAGTGGATCTGGAGGACGCAGGAGCAAGTACAAGTACGCACAAGCCCTGTCGTTCCTCCGGGAAACAATGCTCACCAGAAGGTAAATATTACACACCACATGTGAAAAAAAATGTTAGATGTAACTTTTTTTTTCAGCCAGGGCCATACCATGTCAGTATTTTAATTGTTTTTTTCTCTTTATTCCACAGCACGGTGAGCAGCACTCGGGAGCCTGCACGATTGGACCCTTCTGAGGCGATCCCTGAGGAGACCGGCACCGAGGGACACTTCGACCACCCCGGTACATCTGCACCTTCCCAGCCTTCCCACACATTCGACCCATCTGTCCCATCCACCAGCACAGGAGCATCGTGGCCGCCTACATTACATGAAGCTGCTGGTGAGGAGATCGCTTTCCCTTTACCCCACCCTTCTGCCCCTGCCACCTCTACTACACCTGCGGGTACTGGGCGGCAGCGGCAGAGGGGTCAGGAAAAGAGTTATGCGCAAGAGTTCTTGCATCTGAATGCATCTTTCCAGAACTGTCTAAAAGTCTTGTCAGAGCAAATCTCCGCAGGCTTTCAGCAGATCAACTCTAACACAGGAAAAGAAATATGATGTCATTGGAATCACTGAAACTTGGTGGGACAATACACATGATTGGAATACAAGACTAGAAGGATACAACTTATTTGCAAGAAACAGACTTGATAAACGAGGAGGGGGTGTCGCATTGTATGTTAGAAACGCGTATATCTGCACAGAGATTGAAGCTTCAGAGACTGGGAGTTCTGTGGAAACTGTTTGGGTAAGAATACAAGGACAGAACAATGGAAAGGACATCATTGTAGGCATTTACTACAGGCCGCCTGTGCAAGCTGAAGATATGGATGAACTCTTTATGCATCAAATGGCCAAGTTCTCCAAAAAATATGACATAGTTGTCATGGGAGATTTCAACTATCCAGACATTTGTTGGGAATCTCTCTCAGGCAAAACTAACAGGTCAAGGAAATTCTTATCCTCTCTTGCTGACAACTTTATCTTCCAAAAGGTAAGGGAGAAAACAAGGGGAACTGCTACCTTGGATCTAATCCTTATAAACAGGGAGGAAATGGTTGAGGAGGTAAAAGTGGCTGGGACCCTAGGAGGTAGCGACCATGCTATTTTAGAATTTTGGATAACTAGAGGCGGAAGACCTGTGAAGACTCAGACATCAAGGTTAGATTTCAGAAAGGCAGATTTTAAGGGATTCAGAAAGAGAATTGGAGGGATCCAATGGCTGGATATCCTTAAAGACAAAAATGTCCAGGAAGGATGGGAAATCTTGAAAAATGAAATTCTCAAAGCACAGTTGTTAACAATTCCGAAAAGAGGGAAGAATAGGAAGCAGTTAAGGAAACCAGGATGGATGAACACAGAACTTAAGCACATGCTAAAAAGGAAGAAAAAAATGTTTATAAAATGGAAAGAGGGAGGCATATCTAAAGAAGAATATAATGCTGTCTGCAGAACCTGCATGGCACAAATCAGATTATCTAAAGCTGAAAATGAATTGAGGCTTGCAAGAGATGTCAAAAGCAATAATAAAGGATTTTGGGGATATGTCAAAAGTAAAAGAAAAGTCAAAGATGCTATAGGATTTTTACAGGATGAAAATGATGAAATGGTAAGACAGGATGTTGAGAAGGCTGAACTTTTAAATTCCTATTTTGCATCTGTTTTCTCTCAGAAAGGAAATGTAACATCAACTGTTATTCACTGTCCTATTAAGGGAATAGAAGAATCCAGGATATCTATAAACAGAAAGATAGTGAGGAAACACTTAGCTAGCCTAAATGAATTCAAGTCTCCAGGTCCAGATGAATTACACCCCAGAGTACTGAAGGAGATAGCAGAAGAAATTTTTGAACCCCTCTCTATAATCTTTGAAAATTCTTGGAGAACAGGAGAAGTGCCAGAAGACTGGAGAAGAGCAAATGTTGTTCCTATCTTCAAAAAGGGGAAGAAGGTGGACCCAGGTAACTATAGGCCGGTGAGTCTGACTTCTATACCAGGAAAGATCTTTGAACAAATTATTAAACAACATGTATGTCAATACCTGGATAAGAATGAAGTGATTAAACAGAGTCAGCATGGGTTTGTAACTAATAAGTCATGTCAGACTAACTTAATTTCCTTCTATGACGGTATCACTGATTGGGTGGATCAAGGAAATGCTGTAGATATAGTATATCTTGACTTCAGCAAAGCATTTGACAAAGTCTCTCATACAATCCTTATTGAAAAAATGATTAAGTATGGAATGGACAAGGCAACTGTTAGGTGGATTCATAACTGGCTTAGTGATCGGACCCAAAGAGTGGTCGTAAATGGCTGCACATCCAGTTGGAAGAATGTCTCAAGTGGGGTACCACAGGGCTCTGTCCTGGGCCCTGTATTGTTCAACATCTTTATCAACGATTTAGATGAAGGAATTGAGGGTAAACTGATTAAATTTGCTGATGACACAAAGCTAGGAGGGATAGCTAATACTAGAGAAGAGAGAGAGAGGATTCAAAAAGATTTAAATAAACTGGAGAAGTGGGCAGCAACTAACAGAATGGTTTTTAACAGGGAGAAATGCAAAGTACTACATCTGGGCAATAAAAATGGAAAAAACATATATAGAATGGGAGGAATAGGGCTAAGTGACAGCACATGTGAAAAAGACTTGGGTATACTAATAGATCACAGACTGAATATGAGTCAACAGTGTGATGCAGCAGCAAAAAAGGCAAATGCAATTCTAGGATGTATTAACAGAAGCATACAGTCTAGATCACGTGAAGTCATTATTTCCCTCTACTCCTCTTTGGTCAGACCTCATCTGGAATATTGTGTCCAGTTTTGGGCACCACATTTTAAAAAAGACATCAACAAACTGGAGCAAGTTCAGAAAAGAGCGACCAGAATGGTGACCGGTCTGCAAACCCTGTCTTATGAGGAAAGGTTGCAGGATTTGGGAATGTTTAGTTTGCAAAAGAGAAGACTGAGAGGAGACTTAATAGCTGTCTACAAATATCTAAAGGGCTGTCACATTGTAGAAGGATCAACTTTATTCTCATTTGCACAAGGAAAGACTAGAAGCAATGGGATGAAACTGAATGGGAGGAGACACAGATTAGATATTAGAAAAAACTTTTTGACAGTTAGAGTGATCAATGAGTGGAACAGGCTGCCACGAGAAGTGGTGAGTTCTCCTTCAATGGAAGTCTTCAAACAGAGGCTGGACAGACATCTGACTGGGATGATTTAGCGAATCCTGCTTTGAGCAGGGGGTTGGACCAGATGGCCCAGGAGGTCCCTTCCAACTCTACGATTCTATGATTCTATGATTCTATGATTCTAGCATTCTGGAGGTGAAGACACTTCTGCAAACCATGCATTCAGAAGCAAGATCTTCGCCAAACCACACCTTTTTCAGGTCTGTTGTGGAGCGCATGGCAACACTATCTCCTACCCAGCAGATGCATGTAATGCATTCGTGCCACGGTGCTCTACAGCAGGTTACCTCCCAACCTCCACCTCCCACCACTGTAGTTCCTCCACCTGCACCCCCTCCAGCCACTTTCCATCCTCCCCCTCCTATTACATCTGCACCCCCTCCAGCCACTTTCCATCCTCCCTCTCCTATTACATCGGCACCCCCTCCAGCCACTTTCCATCCTCCCCCTCCTATTACATACCAGCAACCTCACCAGTACCAGCAACCTCCCCAGTACCAGACATCTCCCCACTTCCAGCAACCTGCCCCATACCAAACTCCTTTCCCGTACCAAACTCCTTCCCCGTACCAAACTCCTTCCCCATACAACTTTCCATCAACATCATCTGCTCCTACAGTCCCTGCCCAACCCTCCACTCCACCGCCCACCACCTCTTCTGCCTCCAACATGTCCACCCATTCTGTAGCTTTTTCCACACCTTCACCTCTAACTGTTCCTTCCCCACCACGATCCCAGTCCTCTCTCCACACACCCAGTGTCGAAGTGTCCCGCAGCCCCTCCAGCAGTATTTCCACCCCACACTACACAGATTTGTAATTTTTTTTTTTTTTAATAAAAATGCCCATTGGGTTTAAAACCTTTATTAAAAAAGTTTTTTGCACTTTAAAAACATTTAAAAAAAAAAAAAAAATTTTAAATAAAAGTTAAATTATCGTTTCACAATGGTTGTCTGTCTTTTCTTTCTGCGGCGAACTATGTTTAAAAAAAAGGTTAAATACAGGGTATTTCAAAGGTAAAAAGGTATTCAAAACCAGGTATATAACTGTGGGTAAATTTTAGCTTTTTGCCACAGTTGTGTTCCTGGTTGTGTTTGAAGCAAAGTATTTCACCTAAAAAGTTGTGTTTATTGTTGGTGATTTCCTAACAATGTACACAACTTTTGTTAAAAGGTGAAATACTTTGCATAAAACACAACCAGGTACACACCTGTGGCCTAAAGCTAAAAATAGTAGACCATGACAAGATAGCCAACTTTGGTTGGCAAAGGTATATACTGTTGGTCCAGAAGGTACACAAGTTTGGTTAGGGCACAAATCTTTCACACTCTGTCATCCTGCCAGTGTACTCTGCCTTGAGGGTCAATTTTAAAAACCGGATCCGGCGTAATCCGTCGAAAAACGGATAGAAAAACGGATGAACCGGATGAGACGGATCCGGTTTTGTCTGTCAAGAACAAGACGGATCCGGCAGAAAACCGGATCCGGCACATCAGGTTTTACAAAACATTTGCAGGATCCGGCACGACGCCGGATCGCGCCTGACGCCGAAAACCTGATGTGTGAAAGTAGCCTAACACGCGAAAGGTCCCCAGTTCGAAACTGGGCAGAAACACGCTGTTACCCTTTGGTATCCAAGCTTTTGACTTTCAGTTCTTGATCTCGATTGCTTGTTGTCACCACAGTAAGCGCTTGCATCCGGTTTCTGTAGTGTAGCGGTTATCACGTTCGCCTCACACGCGAAAGGTCCCCATTTCGAAACTGGGCAGAAACACAGCTTTTTCTCTTGGAAAACGATCTTTTTGACTTTCAGTGCTTGTTCTTTATTGCTTGCCATGACCACAGCATTTTTTGTATGTTTGAATCGGTTGGATTCTGTAGTGTAGCGGTTATCACGTTCGCCTCACATGCGAAAGGTCCCCAGTTTAAAACTGGGCAGCAACACTGCTTTTTCTCTTGGAAAACGATCTTTTTGACTTTCAGTGCTTGTTCTTTATTGCTTGCCATGACCACAGCATTTTTTGTTTGTTTGAATTGGTTGGTTTCTGTAGTGTAGCGGTTATCACGTTCGCTTTACACAAGAAAGGTCCTCAGTTCGAAACTGGGCAAAAACACAGCGTTCCTCTTGCAAACTACAGCTTTTGACAATGAGTGCTTGATCTTTAATGCTTGCCATGACCACAGTAAATGCTCTTGTCTGGTTACTGTAGTGTAGTGATTGTCCTGTTTGCCATCCTCCTGAAAGTTCCCTGCTTTGATCCCGGGCAGAAACATGTGGCTTTTCTTTATTTTGATCACAAATGTATATTGTTGGCTTAATTAGCCTTAGTTAGCATATTCTATTGCTGGTTTAATGAGCATTACTTTTACCAATGTGATTATTTCTACCCGTTTTTGCTTTTGGCAAGCATGTGTGTTTTTGACAGTGTCTAAGTGTTCCTAATTCAAGTAACACCTGATAGGATCAAGGTGCGAAAGCAGGCATCTAGGTGCTTTTTCTTTTTGGCTTTTGGACAAAGGCATGAGAATGTTTTGTGGAGCATGGTTTTGTTTCCCGGTTTGTTCTTTTTCTCCAATAGCCTGACAAATGAAAGGTTACGGTGTTGCAAAATGCACTTTGTCCTGTCTTCAGACATAGAGGAAGACCTCTTGACTTTGGCTGGATGTTTTTTTCTTTTTCAAGTTCATTTCAGCATGCTTAAACATCTTTAGCTTTGCATGGAGTTTCTGAAGTGTAGTGGTTGTCACGGTCACCTCACACGCGAACGGTCCCCAGTTCGAAACTAGATAGAAGCATGACATGAGACGTTGATATTAAAGCTTTTGACGTTGAGCCTTTGTTCTCGATGGCTCGTCATGACCACAGTAACCTTCCTCAGCCGGTTTCTGTAGTGTAGTTGTTATCACGTTCACCTAACACGCGAACGGTCCCCAGTTCGAAACTGGGCAAAAACACGATGTTACCCTTTGGTATCCAAGCTTTTGACTTTCAGCTCTTGATCTCGATTGCTTGTTGTCACCACAGTAAGCGCTTGCATCTGGTTTCTGTAGTGTAGTGGTTATCACATTCGCCTCACATGTGACAGGTCCCCAGTTCGAAACTGGGCAGAAACACAGCTTTTTCTCTTGGAAAACGATCTTTTTGACTTTCAGTGCTTGTTCTTTATTGCTTGCCATGACCACAGCATTTTTTGTTTTTTTTGCATCGGTTGGTGTCTGTAGTGTAGCGGTTATCACGTTTTCTTTACTCGCGAAAGGTCCTCAGTTCGAAACTGGGCAGAAACACAGCATTTCTCTTGCAAACTAGCACTTTTGACAATGAGTGCTTGATCTTTAATGCTTGCCATGACCACAGTAAACGCTCTTGTCTGGTTACTGTAGTGTAGTGATTGTCCTGTTTGCCATCCCCCTGAAAGTTCCCTGTTTTGATCCCGGGCAGAAACATGTGGCTTTTCTTTATTTTGATCACAAATGTATATTGTTGGCTTAATTAGCATTAGTTAGCATATTCTATTGCTGGTTTAATGAGCATTACTTTTACCAATGTGATTATTTCTACCCGTTTTTGCTTTTGGCAAGCATGTGTGCTTTTGACAGTGTCTAAGTGTTCCTAATTCAAGTAACACCTGATAGGATCAAGGTGCGAAAGCAGGCATCTAGGTGCTTTTTCTTTTTGGCTTTTGGACAAAGGCATGAGAATGTTTTGTGGAGCATGGTTTTGTTTCCCTGTTTGTTCTTTTTTCCAATAGCCTGACAAATGAAAGGTTCCTGTGTTGCAAAATGCACTTTGTCCTGTCTTCAGACATAGAGGAAGACCTCTTGACTTTGGCTGGATGTTTTTTTCATTTTCAAGTTCATTTCAGCATGTTTAAGCATCTTTAGCTTTGCATGGAGTTTCTGAAGTGTAGTGGTTGTCACGTTCACCTCACACGCGAATGGTCCCCAGTTAGAAACAGGATAGAAGCATGACATTAGGTGTTGATATTAAAGCTTTTGACGTTGAGTCTTTGTTCTCGATGGCTCGTCATGACCACAGTAACCTTCCGCAGCCGGTTTCTGTAGTGTAGTGGTTAACACGTTTGCCTAACACGCGATAGGTCCCCAGTTCGAAACTGGGCAGAAACACGATGTTACCCATTGGTATCCAAGCTTTTCACTTTCAGTTCTTGATCTCGATTGCTTGTTGTCACCACAGTAAGCGCTTGCATCTGGTTTCTGTAGTGTAGCGGTTATCACATTCGCCTCACATGTGACATGTCCCCAGTTCGAAACTGGGCAGAAACACAGCTTTTTCTCTTGGAAAACGATCTTTTTGACTTTCAGTGCTTGTTCTTTATCACGTTCGCCTAACACGCGAAAGGTCCCCAGTTCGAAACTGGGCAGAAACAAGATGTTACCCTTTGGTATCCAAGCTTTTGACTTTCAGTTCTTGATCTCGATTGCTTGTTGTCACCACAGTAAGCACTTTTATCTGGTTTCTGTAGTGTAGCGGTTATCACGTTCGCCTGACAGGTCCCCGGTTCGAAACTGGGCAGAAACACAGCTTTTTCTCTTGGAAAACGATCTTTTTGACTTTCAGTGCTTGTTCTTTATTGCTTGCCATGACCACAGCATTTTTTGTTTGTTTGAATCGGTTGGTTTCTGTAGTGTAGCGGTTATCACGTTCGCTTTACACGCGAAAGGTCCTCAGTTCGCAATTGGATAGAAGCATGACATTAGGCGTTGATATTAAAGCTTTTGACACTGAGTCTTTGTTCTCGATGGCTCGCATTACCACAGTAACCTTCGGCAGCCGGTTTCTGTAGTGTAGTGGTTATCACTTTCGCCTAAAGCCTCTTTCACTCATCAGGTTTTCGCCGTCAGGCGCGATCCGGCGCTTTTGACAGAAACCGGATCCGGCGAAATGCAATGCCGGCTCCGGTTTCCCCCCAATTGACTTGCATTTGCGCCTGATCGCGCCGGATGGCCATGCGTTTCATCCGGTTTTCGCCGGATCCGGCAATGTGTCGCGATCCGGCGTCTGGAAAAAACGGCTACTGTAACGTTTTTTGTCTCCGGCGAAAAAGCCGGACACGCCGGATCCGGCGCGTCCGGCTTTTTCACACAATGAGCGCCGCAATGAGCGCCGCAATGCGCCGGATCCGGCGGCCGAATCCGGTTTTTTGGTCTGAGCATGCTCAGTAGTTCTGCCCACAGGAGATATATAAAAGCAAGCCAATGGGACCCTCAGCCACACCCAACATGCCACCCAAGCCAAGAACCAGGAGCAGGAGAAGCCAGCAGACATCTGCAGCAGCAGCACCATCAGCACCACCACAAATGGAGCAGCAAATGGAACATGCTGAGGAGGGGAGTCCAGCAGCAGATAAGAGACGGTAATTATCAAATCCCCCATTCCTCCAAACTAGGGCCATGGAATATCAAGATATTCATTGGCCCTTTGTTTCTCTTTATTCAACAGCCGCCAAAGAGATGCAGCAGCAGCAGCAGCAGCAGAAATGGCATCACTGGCAGCAGCAACAGCAGCAGCAATACCCACAGCCATGGAGTCTGGCCATCAACAGGACAGCACGTCTTCTTCTGGGAGCCCTCCCTCGCATCGTCAGCGTTTGACGGTAAGTTTTTATTTCCAAAATCCATCATCTCTGTAATATATGTCTATTCATTGCCTTTTATTTCAAAACAGGAATCACAAGATGAAGAGGAGCTCCCAGAAGAAGAAGGAAGGGGTGGACAGACACCTGGAGTGGGCTCACAATTGGTAAGTTTTTTGCATCAAACGCAGAAACACAACATCACACTACACACAACACATAGAAAACAACGTTCTGCAGACCACACACAGCAAACAAATGCCTACATCCAAATACATAACATTTTTTGTTTTTTTCTCTAGTCTTCCCAATCTGGTGCTCGGCCAAGAGGTCCTCGCAGTGCCTCCCAGGGTCGTCGGCGACAGCAACGCAGCGGTCACCATCGTGGAAGTATAAAGATTTTTGCTTTGTTTTTTTGCACTTTTTATTTCATTTCTTTTGTGGAGGCTAATTATGTTATTTTTGTCTTTTTCTTTAACAGCCTTCACAGCGTGCTCCCGACTCTGACGGTGAGGATGGAGGGATTGATGTGGACCGCCTTATCGATCTCATCAGAGAAAGGGAGCCACTCTGGAATATGGCTGACCGCCGCCACGCTGACCTGATCGTTACCCGACGACTCTGGGAGGAAATCTGTTCGCTCCTTGTGGACCGCTGGGAGGACCTCGATGTTCGGGCACAGATTAAAGAGCGTAAGTATATACAGTACCGGTTGCTTGATGTAAACCAGTGTTTCCCGAACTCCAGTCCTCGTGGTCCCCACGGATCATGTGTTCAGGATTTCTATTTACTATGGAAATCCTGAAAACATGACCCCTGGGGACCATGAGGACTGGAGTTTGTGAAACACTGATGTTGTATACTAACCACTCCTTTCTCGTTTCAGGGAACAGAATTGTGAATCGGTGGCGGTCTGTGAGGGATCGTTTCAAGAAGGAGTTCAATAAAGAGATGCGGGCCCCGAGTGGATCTGGAGGACGCAGGAGCAAGTACAAGTACGCACAAGCCCTGTCGTTCCTCCGGGAAACAATGCTCACCAGAAGGTAAATATTACACACCACATGTGAAAAAAAATGTTAGATGTAACTTTTTTTTTTCAGCCAGGGCCATACCATGTCAGTATTTTAATTGTTTTTTTTTCTCTTTATTCCACAGCACGGTGAGCAGCACTCGGGAGCCTGCACAATTGGACCCTTCTGAGGCGATCCCTGAGGAGACCGGCACCGAGGGACACTTCGACCGCCCCGGTACATCTGCACCTTCCCAGCCTTCCCACACATTCAACCCATCTGTCCCATCCACCAGCACAGGAGCATCGTGGCCGCCTACATTACATGAAGCTGCTGGTGAGGAGATCGCTTTCCCTTTACCCCACCCTTCTGCCCCTGCCACCTCTAGTACACCTGCGGGTACTGGGCGGCAGCGGCAGAGGGGTCAGGAAAAGAGTTATGCGCAAGAGTTCTTGCATCTGAATGCATCTTTCCAGAACTGTCTAAAAGTCTTGTCAGAGCAAATCTCCGCAGGCTTTCAGCAGATCAACTCTAGCATTCTGGAGGTGAAGACACTTCTGCAAACCATGCATTCAGAAGCAAGATCTTCGCCAAACCACACCTTTTTCATGTCTGTTGTGGAGCGCATGGCAACACTATCTCCTACCCAGCAGATGCATGTAATGCATTCGTGCCATGGTGCTCTACAGCAGGTTACCTCCCAACCTCCACCTCCCACCACTGTAGTTCCTCCACCTGCACCCCCTCCAGCCACTTTCCATCCTCCCCCTCCTATTACATCTGCACCCCCTCCAGCCACTTTCCATCCTCCCCCTCCTATTACATCTGCACCCCCTCCAGCCACTTTCCATCCTCCCCCTCCTATTACATACCAGCAACCTCACCAGTACCAGCAACCTCCCCAGTACCAGACATCTCCCCACTTCCAGCAACCTGCCCCATACCAAACTCCTTCCCCGTACCAAACTCCTTCCCCATACAACTTTCCATCAACATCATCTGCTCCTACAGTCCCTGCCCAACCCTCCACTCCACCGCCCACCACCTCCTCTGCCTCCAACATGTCCACCCATTCTGTAGCTTTTTCCACACCTTCACCTCTAACTGTTCCTTCCCCACCACGATCCCAGTCCTCTCTCCACACACCCAGTGTCGAAGTGTCCCGCAGCCCCTCCAGCAGTATTTCCACCCCACACTACACAGATTTGTAATTTTTTTTTAATAAAAATGCCCATTGGGTTTAAAACCTTTATTAAAAAAAGTTTTTTGCACTTTAAAAACATTTAAAAAAAAAAAAAAATTTAAATAAAAGTTAAATTATCGTTTCACAATGGTTGTCTGTCTTTTCTTTCTGCGGCGAACTATGTTTAAAAAAAAGGTTAAATACAGGGTATTTCAAAGGTAAAAAGGTATTCAAAACCAGGTATATAACTGTGGGTAAATTTTAGCTTTTTGCCACAGTTGTGTACCTGGTTGTGTTTGAAGCAAAGTATTTCACCTAAAAAGTTGTGTTTATTGTTGGTGATTTCCTAACAATGTACACAACTTTTGTTAAAAGGTGAAATACTTTGCATAAAACACAACCAGGTACACACCTGTGGCTTAAAGCTAAAAATAGTAGACCATGACAAGATAGCCAACTTTGGTTGGCAAAGGTATATACTGTTGGTCCAGAAGGTACACAAGTTTGGTTAGGGCACAAATCTTTCACACTCTGTCATCCTGCCAGTGTACTCTGCCTTGAGGGTCAATTTTAAAAACCGGATAATCGTAATCCGTCGAAAAACAGATAGAAAAACGGATGAACCGGATGAGACGGATCCGGTTTTGTCTGTCAAGAACAAGACGGATCCGGCAGAAAACCGGATCCGGCACATCAGGTTTTACAAAACATTTGCCGGATCCGGCATTCCGGCACGACGCCGTATCGCGCCTAACGCCGAAAACCTGATGTGTGAAAGTAGCCTAACACGCGAAAGGTCCCCAGTTCGAAACTGGGCAGAAACACGCTGTTACCCTTTGGTATCCAAGCTTTTGACTTTCAGTTCTTGATCTCGATTGCTTGTTGTCACCACAGTAAGCGCTTGCATCCGCTTTCTGTAGTGTAGCGGTTATCACTTTCGCCTCACACGTGAGAGGTCCCCAGTTCGAAAGTGGGCAGAAACACAGCTTTTTTTCTCTTGGAAAATGATCTTTTTGACTTTCAGTGCTTGTTCTTTATTGCTTGCCATGACCACAGCATTTTTTGATTGCTTGAATCGGTTGGTTTCTGGAGTGTAGCGGTTATCACGTTCGCTTTACACATGAAAGGTCCTCAGTTCGAAACTGGGCAGAAACACAGCGTTCCTCTTGCAAACTAGCGCTTTTGACAATGAGTGCTTGATCTTTAATGCTTGCCATGACCACAGTAAACGTTTCTCCAATAGCCTGACAAATGAAAGGTTCCTGTGTTGCAAAATGCACTTTGTCCTGTCTTCAGACATAGAGGAAGACCTCTTGACTTTGGCTGGCTGTTTTTTTCTTTTTCAAGTTCATTTCAGCATGTTTAAACATCTTTAGCTTTGCATGGAGTTTCTGAAGTGTAGTGGATTTCACGTTCGCCTCACATGCGAACGGTCCCCAGTTCGAAACTAGATAGAAGCATGACATTAGGCGTTGATATTAAAGCATTTGATGTTGAGTCTTTGTTCTCGATGGCTCGTCATGACCACAGTATCCTTCTGCATCCTGTTTCTGTAGTGTAGCGATTATCACGTTCGCCTCACATGCGAAAGTTCCCCAGTTCGAAACTGGGCAGAAACAAAGCTTTTTCTCTTGGAAAACGATCTTTTTGACTTTCAGTGCTTGTTCTTTATTGCTTGCCATGACCACAGCATTTTTTGTTTGTTTGAATCGGTTGGTTTCTGTAGTGTAGCGGTTATCACGTTTGCTTTACACGTGAAAGGTCCTCAGTTCGAAACTGGGCAGAAACACAGCGTTCCTCTTGCAAACTAGCGCTTTTGACAATGAGTTCTTGATCTTTAATGCTTGCCATGACCACAGTAAACGCTCTTGTCTGGTTACTGTAGTGTAGTGATTGTCCTGTTTGCCATCCTCCTGAAAGTTCCCTGTTTTGATCACGGGCAGAAACATGTGACTTTTCTTTATTTTGATCACAAACGTATATTGTTGGCTTAATTAGCCTTAGTTAGCATATTCTATTGCTGGTTTAATGAGCATTACTTTTACCAATGTGATTATTTCTACCCGTTTTTGCTTTTGGCAAGCATGTGTGTTTTTGACAGTGTCTAAGTGTTCCTAATTCAAGTAACACCTGATAAGATCAAGGTGCCAAAGCAGGCATCTAGGTGCTTTTTCTTTTTGGCTTTTGGACAAAGGCATGAGAATGTTTTGTGGAGCATGGTTTTGTTTCCCTGTTTGTTCTTTTTCTCCAATAGCCTGACAAATGAAAGGTTCCTGTGTTGCAAAATGCACTTTGTCCTGTCTTCAGACATAGAGGAAGACCTCTTGACTTTGGCTGGCTGTTTTTTTCTTTTTCAAGTTCATTTCAGCATGTTTAAACATCTTTAGCTTTGCATAGAGTTTCTGAAGTGTAGTGGTTGTCACGTTCACCTCACACGCGAACTGTCCCCAGTTCGAAACTGGATAGAAGCATGACATTAGGCGTTGATATTAAAGCTTTTGAAGTTGAGTCTTTGTTCTCGATGGCTCGTCATGACCACAGTAACCTTCCGCAGCCGGTTTCTGTAGTCTAGTGGTTATCACGTTCGCCTAACACGCGAAAGGTCCCCAGGTCAAAACTGGGCAGAAACACGCTGTTACCCTTTGGTATCCAAGCTTTTGACTTTCAGTTCTTGATCTCGATTGCTTGTTGTCACCACAGTAAGCGCTTGCATCTGGTTTCTGTAGTGTAGCGGTTATCAAGTTCGCCTCACACGCGAGAGGTCCCCAGTTCGAAACTGGGCAGAAACACAGCTTTTTCTCTTGGAAAACGATCTTTTTGACTTTCAGTGCTTGTTCTTTTTTGCTTGCCATGACCACAGCATTTTTTGCTTGTTTGAATCGGTTGGTTTCTGTAGTGTAGCGGTTATCACGTTCGCTTTACACGCGAAAGGTCCTCAGTTCGAAACTGGGCAGAAACACAGTGTTCCTCTTGGAAACTAGCGTTTTTGACAATGAGTGCTTGATCTTTCTTGCTTGCCATGACCACAGTAAACGCTCTTGTCTGGTTACTGTAGTGTAGTGATTGTCCTGTTTGCCATCCTCCTGAAAGTTCCCTGTTTTGATCCCGGGCAGAAACATGTGGCTTTTCTTTATTTTGATCACAAACGTATATTGTTGGCTTAATTAGCCTTAGTTAGCATATTCTATTGCTGGTTTAATGAGCATTACTTTTACCAATGTGATTATTTCTACCCGTTTTTGTTTTTGGCAAGCATGTGTGTTTTTGAAAGTGTCTAAGTGTTCCTAATTCAAGTAACACCTGATAGGATCAAGGTGCGAAAGCAGGCATCTAGGTGCTTTTTCTTTTTGGCTTTTGGACAAAGGCATGAGAATGTTTTGTGGAGCATGGTTTTGTTTCCCTGTTTGTTCTTTTTCTCCAATAGCCTGACAAATGAAAGGTTCCTGTGTTGCAAAATGCACTTTGTCCTGTCTTCAGACATAGAGGAAGACCTCTTGACTTTGGATGGCTGTTTTTTTCTTTTTCAAGTTCATTTCAGCATGTTTAAACATCTTTAGCTTTGCCTGGAGTTTCTGAAGTGTAGTGGTTGTCTCGTTCACCTCACACGCGAACGGTCCCCAGTTTGAAACTGGATAGAAGCATGACATTAGGCGTTGATATTAAAGCTTTTGACGTTGAGTCTTTGTTCTCGATGGCTCGTCATGACCACAGTAACCTTCCGCAGCCGGTTTCTGTAGTGTAGTGGTTATCACGTTCGCCTAACACGTGAAAGGTCCACAGTTCGAAACTGGGCAGAAACACGCTGTTACCCTTTGGTATCCAAGCTTTTGACTTTCAGTTCTTGATCTCGATTGCTTGTTGTCACCACAGTAAGCGCTTGCATCCGGTTTCTGTAGTGTAGCGGTTACAACTTTCGCCTCACACGCGAAAGGTCCCCAGTTCGAAACTGGGCAGAAACACAGCTTTTTCTCTTGGAAAACGATCTTTTTGACTTTCAGTGCTTGTTCATTATTGCTTGCCATGACCACAGCATTTTTTGCTTGTTGGAATCGGTTGGTTTCTGTAGTGTAGTGGTTATCACGTTCGCTTTACACGCGAAAGGTCCTCAATTCGAAACTGGGCAGAAACACAGCGTTCCTCTTGCAAACTAGCGCTCTTGACAATGAGTGCTTGATCTTTAATGCTTGCCATGACCACAGTAAACGCTCTTGTATGGTTACTGTAGTGTAGTGATTGTCCTGTTTGCCATCCTCCTGAAAATTCCCTGTTTTGATCCCGGGCAGAAACATGTGGCTTTTCTTTATTTTAGAATCATAGAATCATAGAATCGTAGAGTTGGAAGGGACCTCCTGGGCCATCTGGTCCAACCCCCTGCTCAAAGCAGGATTCGCTAAATCATCCCCGTTTGATCACAAACGTATATTGTTGGCTTAATTAGCCTTAGTTAGCATATTCTATTGCTGGTTTAATGAGCATTACTTTTACCAATGTGATTATTTCTACCCGTTTTTGCTTTTGGCAAGCATGTGTGTTTTTGACAGTGTCTAAGTGTTCCTAATTCAAGTAACACCTGATAAGATCAAGGTGCGAAAGCAGGCATCTAGGTGCTTTTTCTTTTTGGCTTTTGGACAAAGGCATGAGAATGTTTTGTGGAGCATGGTTTTGTTTCCCTGTTTGTTCTTTTTCTCCAATAGCCTGACAAATGAAAGGTTCCTGTGTTGCAAAATGCACTTTGTCCTGTCTTCAGACATAGAGGAAGACCTCTTGACTTTGGCTGGCTGTTTTTTTCTTTTTCAAGTTCATTTCAGCATGTTTAAACATCTTTAGCTTCGCATGGAGTTTCTGAAGTGTAGTGGTTGTCACGTTCACCTCACACGCGAACGGTCCCCAGTTCGAAACTGGATAGAAGCATGACATTAGGCGTTGATATTAAAGCTTTTGAAGTTGAGTCTTTGTTCTCGATGGCTCGTCATGACCACAGTAACCTTCCGCAGCCGGTTTCTGTAGTCTAGTGGTTATCACGTTCGCCTAACACGCGAAAGGTCCCCAGGTCAAAACTGGGCAGAAACACGCTGTTACCCTTTGGTATCCAAGCTTTTGACTTTCAGTTCTTGATCTCGATTGCTTGTTGTCACCACAGTAAGCGCTTGCATCTGGTTTCTGTAGTGTAGCGGTTATCAAGTTCGCCTCACACGCGAGAGGTCCCCAGTTCGAAACTGGGCAGAAACACAGCTTTTTCTCTTGGAAAACGATCTTTTTGACTTTCAGTGCTTGTTCTTTATTGCTTGCCATGACCACAGCATTTTTTGTGTGTTTGAATCGGTTGGTTTCTGTAGTGTAGTGGTTATCACGTTTGCTTTACACGAGAAAGGTCCCCAGTTCGAAACTGGGCAGAAACACAGTGTTCCTCTTGCAAACTAGCGCTTTTGACAATGTGTGCTTGATCTTTAAGGCTTGCCATGACCACAGTAAACGCTCTTGTCTGGTTACTGTAGTGTAGTGATTGTCCTGTTTGCCATCCTCCTGAAAGTTCCCTGTTTTGATCCCGGGCAGAAACATGTGGTTTTTCTTTATTTTGATCACAAACGTATATTGTTGGGTTAATTAGCCTTAGTTAGCATATTCTATTGCTGGTTTAATGAGCATTACTTTTACCAATGTGATTATTTCTACCCGTTTTTGCTTTTGGCAAGCATGTGTGTTTTTGACAGTGTCTAAGTGTTCCTAATTCAAGTAACACCTGATAGGATCAAGGTGCAAAAGCAGGCATCTAGGTGCTTTTTCTTTTTGGCTTTTGGACAAAGGCATGAGAATGTTTTGTGGAGCATGGTTTTGTTTCCCTGTTTGTTCTTTTTCTCCAATAGCCTGACAAATGAAAGGTTCCTGTGTTGCAAAATGCACTTTGTCCTGTCTTCAGACATAGAGGAAGACCTCTTGACTTTGGATGGCTGTTTTTTTCTTTTTCAAGTTCATTTCAGCATGTTTAAACATCTTTAGCTTTGCCTGGAGTTTCTGAAGTGTAGTGGTTGTCTCGTTCACCTCACACGCGAACGGTCCCCAGTTTGAAACTGGATAGAAGCATGACATTAGGCGTTGATATTAAAGCTTTTGACGTTGAGTCTTTGTTCTCGATGGCTCGTCATGACCACAGTAACCTTCCGCAGCCGGTTTCTGTAGTGTAGTGGTTATCACGTTCGCCTAACACGCGAAAGGTCCCCAGTTTGAAACTGGGCAGAAACACGCTGTTACCCTTTAGTATCCAAGCTTTTGACTTTCAGTTCTTGATCTCGATTGCTTGTTGTCACCACAATAAGCACTTGCATCCGGTTTCTGTAGTGTAGCGGTTATCATGTTCGCCTAACACGCGAAAGGTTCCCCAGTTCGAAACTGGGCAGAAACACAGCTTTTTCTCTTGGAAAATGATCTTTTTGACTTTCAGTGCTTGTTCTTTATTGCTTGCCATGACCACAGCATTTTTTGTTTGTTTGAATCGGTTGCTTTCTGTAGTGTAGCGGTTATCACGTTCGCTTTACACGAGAAAGGTCCTCAGTTCGAAACTGGGCAGAAACACAGCGTTTCTCTTGCAAACTAGCGCTTTTGACAATGAGTGCTTTATCTTTAATGCTTGCCATGACCACAGTAAACGCTCTTGTCTGGTTACTGTAGTGTAGTGATTGTCCTGTTTGCCATCCTCCTGAAAGTTCCCTGTTTTGATCCCGGGCAGAAACATGTGGCTTTTCTTTATTTTGATCACAAACTTATATTGTTGGCTTAATTAGCCTTAGTTAGCATATTCTATTGCTGGTTTAATGAGCATTACTTTTACCAATGTGATTATTTCTACCCATTTTTGCTTTTGGCAAGCATGTGTGTTTTTGACAGTGTCTAAGTGTTCCTAATTCAAGTAACACCTGATAGGATCAAGGTGCGAAAGCAGGCATCTAGGTGCTTTTTCTTTTTGGCTTTTGGACAAAGGCATGAGAATGTTTTGTGCAGCATGGTTTTGTTTCCCTGTTTGTTCTTTTTCTCCAATAGCCTGACAAATGAAAGGTTCCTGTGTTGCAAAATGCACTTTGTCCTGTCTTCAGACATAGAGGAAGATCTCTTGAGTTTGGCTGGCTGTTTTTTTCTTTTTCAAGTTCATTTCAGCATGTTTAAACATCTTTAGCTTTGCATTGAGTTTCTGAAGTGTAATGGTTGTCACGTTCACCTCACACGCCAACGGTCCCCAGTTCGAAACTGGATAGAAGCATGAAATTAGGCGTTGATATTAAAGCTTTTGACGTTGAGTCTTTGTTCTCGATGGCTCGTCATGACCACAGTAACCTTCAGCAGCCGGTTTCTGTAGTGTAGTGGTTATCATGTTCGCCTAACACGCGAAAGGTTCCCAGTTCGAAACTGGGCAGAAACACACTGTTACCCTTTGGTATCCAAGCTTTTGACTTTCAGTTCTTGATCTCGATTGCTTGCTGTCACCACAGTAAGCACTTGCATCCGGTTTCTGTAGTGTAGCGGTTATCACGTTCGCCTCACATGCGAAAGGTCCCCAGTTCAAAACTGGGCAGAAACACAGCTTTTTCTCTTGGAAAACGATCTTTTTGACTTTCAGTGCTTGTTCTTTATTGCTTGCCATGACCACAGCATTTTTTGTTTGTTTGAATCGGTTGGTTTCTGTAGTGTAGTTGTTATCACGTTCGCTTTACACGCGAAAGGTCCTCAGTTCGAAACTGGGCAGAAACACAGTGTTTCTCTTGCAAACTAGCACTTTTGACAATGAGTGCTTGATCTTTAATGCTTTCCATGACCACAGTAATCGCTCTTGTCTGGTTACTGTAGTGTAGTGATTGTCCTGTTTGCCATCCTCCTGAAAGTTCCCTGTTTTGATCCCGGGCAGAAACATGTGGCTTTTCTTTATTTTGATCACAAACGTATATTGTTGGCTTAATTAGCCTTAGTTAGCATATTCTATTGCTGGTTTAATGAGCATTACTTTTACCAATCTGATTATTTCTACCCGTTTTTGCTTTTGGCAAGCATGTGTGTTTTTGACAGTGTCTAAGTGTTCCTAATTCAAGTAACACCTGATAGGATCAAGGTGCTGTCGGGAACCCTCAGATTACTCTTTCATCTGAAGGACCGATGTTCTTAGGTGTGAAGCACCATATGTCTCTAATCAATTGCTCCGTCGATAAGGATAACACAGACACGGGCTGTATAATACCACTCGGGATGCCTGCCAAGACACCTCTGGCTTATCAGTTAGGCTTCCGTCTTTTATAGTAAAGAATTTAAACATTTACAGACATGCGCAGTACAAATGATTTCACAACTTGTTTTCTACAAAGAAAGTCACTTAGGCGAAAAAGCAGAGGTATTTGACCTTGGTTCACAAGGGAGATGTCTGAGACATCTCCTCGAAGAACAGATAAGGTTTTAAACAAGAGAATGCAACATAGACAGAACTCAATTTAACTCCTTCAGTTCCTATCATTCCCCCCTTTGACATCTTCATTTTCCACAATCTGGAACACTGGATCCTGCAACAACAGCGGATAGTGGCTCGTTCACCAGGTACTATCCCAGGCCGACGGGTTGCCCAAGGGAGACAGGTCTTCTACCTTCTCCATCCCCCAGATACTGAAGCCACGTCCATCATTGCAAGAGTACGCTCCTTCATGCCAGAAATGAGATGTCAATCTAGGACTCAAAGGAATAATAGTTAAATTCTTGTTGTTTACAGTCAAACTTCCTTATCTATTTCTACATCTTTTCTTGCATACAGAGATACACAAAAAAACAAGTTTCAATAGCACATATATTATGAAGATACAAACAACAATACGTAATAGACTTAGTATAATCCCAGTTATCCAGCCTCCAATACCCTTAAACCAATTAGCTGGATTAAGAAAGGAGAATGTATCTGACCACCAACTATCCTTAGTACGATCATTGTCTTTATCGTACTGATCTCTAAGTTTTTGAACATCCTCTATTTTCAATTTTAACTTTATAATGCTGTTGGGATCTATATAATGACAGCAAGCTGGTCCGATGACTTGACACATACCTCCTTGCGCTGCAGTTAAATAATCTAATACTATGGTATGCTGATTAGTGGCTATGATGAGCTGATTTTGGACAGCAACGGTGGTGTTCAATATATCCAATATATCCCATATTTGGTCATCTAAGTAATCTGTAGCCCTGACTAATTTATCCCACATTTGAGTAATCATAGGATAAATAAAAATAGAACTGACAATTTTATTAGCCACACTCATCTGCACTATATGTGGTCTCCCAGAGAGGTGAGGTGTATTGTCAGCAGCTCTTTTGTACAACGTGTGTTTAGGTATGCTCTGAGTATTCAACTGGTCATTCGGAATAACAAAGGTAGCTGGAGTCAAACGACCCAGAGTACAAGCACCTTTTACCCCTACTGGCAACCATTTATATGCATTGTCTCCACATATCCAGTACATGTCACTAGGTAGGTCCCATAGGGCTGAATGTTGTAATACCAGTCTATGAACTAAATCTATGAGCGCAGATACATTCTGAAGCATACACCAATTTGGAAGTTGTCCTAAAGGGCTACAATAGCCTACATCGGGATTTCCACAGGTGGGAGTTCCTTTCTCATATCCAGATGACTCATTGCAAGGTATATTACCTGAAATATTAAAACAAGTTTCATTGTTGCCCTGGGGAAATAAATTGGAATACTCACAGGACGTGTTATGCAACCTTCTTTCTAGCAGTATTGGTTTGAAGGCATCAGTAGAGTGGGAAGTTACATTAAAACTAACTTGTAGGCCATACATTGGAATTTGCCCCAGGTAGGTTAATCGAGTTCTATTCCTGGGTACCCAAGCCCCCCCTTTATATGCCAGATATTGAAGGTATGTATTACTTCCTGAAAGATTACCCTGCCACCAAGGGTATCCTACCCATCCCACAATAGGTATTCCAACAGTTGTGTTCCATAACTTCACATTATTTGTGGCATTATTAGCAAGTGTATCAGAACAACTGGTCCAGGCAAATAATTCCTCGGGTGGCATAGGAATAACAAGGAACGGAATACTAGTGGCTGATACTGGTGAATGTGTGCAGATCCAGCAATCTGCTGGAGACTGAGTGTCATTTGACCAATCATTCAGTAATTTTTCATGATGTTGTATAAACTTATTATTCAAGGACATTGGAGCATTTAGACTGTCCCACGCAGCTACCATTATTACAGATAATGCAACAAAACCAAACCAAAACATTATGCACTCTTATGCTTTGTTAACTCCTGTGGCTAGTTTGCAATGCGATGCGTGGATCCAGGTTGGTCGTCCTTCCAACTTAACAGAAGTAGGCGTTGTTAGGAGTACTTGGTAAGGTCCTTGATATCGGGGTTCAAGGGTCTTTCTGGAGTGTTTCTTGACATATACGTAATCACCAGGTTGTAGACAATGAGTTCCTTCCACACTATCTGGATCTGGAATGAAAGAGAAAACTAGAGAATGCATTTGAGTTAAATGCTTTTGCAACTGGATTACATAACTTGTCAAATTATCCACATTGAGTGTTAAGACCTGTGGGTAGTACAACCCTGTGTTCGGTGGTCTTCCAAACAGTATCTCGAAGGGTGACAGTTTAGTTTTCCCCGTGGGTGTGTACCCTACTGAGAATAATGCTAATGGGAGACACTCTGGCCATGGTTTATGGGTTTGTTCCATGGTTTTCTGTATTTTCAATTTTAGTGTCCCGTTCATTCTCTCTACCTTCCCTGAACTCTGTGGGTGGTAGGGTGTATGAAATGCTTGTTCTACACCTATCTTGCTACATGTTCACAGACTTACCAGTGGAAAAGCCAAACTTCACATGCCACAAATGCAAGCTTGTGTCCCTGTTGGACGAAAAGTTGCAAAATCTCGAAGAGAGGTTAGCTACGTTGAAGATCATTAAGGAAGGTGAAGAGTTCTTGGACAGAGCAGAATTATCTCTTCATGTTACAGAAAGAGAAGAAATTCGAAGTGCACCTGAAGAAACAGAGGAATGGAGACATGTGACCCAGAGAAGCAGGAGGATCAGGAGGCAGTCAGCACCCATACTGCTCAGAAACCAGTACCAGGCTCTCACGCAGGAAAACAATGAAGAAATACATCAGGATAAGACTTTGCCAACAAGCAGCAACCTTGTACGCCTTCAGAGTCCTCCTGGATGGAGAAAGAAAAATGTTGTGAAGAAGAAACGGAGAGTGGTGGTCATGGGGGATTCCCTGTTGAGAGGAACTGAGGCCGCTATCTGCAGACCGGATATAACTTCAAGAGAAATGTGCTGTCTTCCAGGTGCAAAAATTAAAGATGTGTCTGACAGGATATCAGGACTCTTCAGACCTACAGATGACTACCCATTCCTGCTACTACATGTGGGGACAAATGACACTGCAAGAAACGACCTGGAAACCATCTGCAGAGACTTTGAAGACTTAGGCAAGAAAGTGAAAGAACTGGGAGCGCAAGTGGTCTTCTCTTCCATCCTCCCAGTGGATGGCCATGGAACAAGGAGGTGGAATAAGATTCTGCAGGTGAACAACTGGCTACGTCGATGGTGCCGTCAGCAACGATTTGGATTTCTGGATCACGGAGTGAACTACTTATACGATGGACTACTTGCTAGAGATGGGGTGCACCTTACGAAGACTGGTAAGCATGTATTTGGAAGTCGCCTTGCTACACTTGTAAAGAGAGCTTTAAACTAGAACAACATGGGAAGGGAAGCAAAAGACCAGAAAAAGCCATACACCTGACAAATGCTATTGAGAACTCTGCTATTAGAAGTGGAAAGGAAGAACAAAGATGAAAGAATCTAATTAATAAAAATATTGGAGAAAGAGAAACCAATCACAAACTAAAATGTTTCTATACTAATGCACAAAGCATGGGCAACAAACAAGGAGAATTGGAACTACTAACACAGGAAAAGAAATATGATGTCATTGGAATCACTGAAACTTGGTGGGACAATACACATGATTGGAATACAAGACTAGAAGGATACAACTTATTTGCAAGAAACAGACTTGATAAACGAGGAGGGGGTGTCGCATTGTATGTTAGAAATGCGTATATCTGCACAGAGATTGAAGCATCAGAGACTGGGAGTTCTGTGGAAACTGTTTGGGTAAGAATACAAGGACAGAACAATGGAAAGGACACCATTGTAGGCATTTACTACAGGCCGCCTGTGCAAGCTGAAGCTATGGATGAACTCTTTATGCATCAAATGGCCAAGTTCTCCAAAAAATATGACATAGTTGTCATGGGAGATTTCAACTATCCAGACATTTGTTGGGAATCTCTCTCAGGCAAAACTAACAGGTCAAGGAAATTCTTATCCTCTCTTGCTGACAACTTTATCTTCCAAAAGGTCAGGGAGAAAACAAGGGGAACTGCTACCTTGGATCTAATCCTTATAAACAGGGAGGAAATGGTTGAGGAGGTAAAAGTGGCTGGGACCCTAGGAGGTAGCGACCATGCTATTTTAGAATTTTGGATAACTAGAGGCGGAAGACCTGTGAAGACTCAGACGTCAAGGTTAGATTTCAGAAAGGCAGATTTTAAGGGATTCAGAAAGAGAATTGGAGGGATCCAATGGCTGGATATCCTTAAAGACAAAAATGTCCAGGAAGGATGGGAAATCTTGAAAAATGAAATTCTCAAAGCACAGTTGTTAACAATTCCGAAAAGAGGGAAGAATAGGAAGCAGTTAAGGAAACCAGGATGGATGAACACAGAACTTAAGCACATGCTAAAAAGGAAGAAAAAAATGTTTATAAAATGGAAAGAGGGAGGCATATCTAAAGAAGAATATAATGCTGTCTGCAGAACCTGCAGGGCACAAATCAGATTATCTAAAGCTGAAAATGAATTGAGGCTTGCAAGAGATGTCAAAAGCAATAATAAAGGATTTTGGGGATATGTCAAAAGTAAAAGAAAAGTCAAAGATGCTATAGGATTTTTACAGGATGAAAATGATGAAATGGTAAGACAGGATGTTGAGAAGGCTGAACTTTTAAATTCCTATTTTGCATCTGTTTTCTCTCAGAAAGGAAATGTAACATCAACTGTTATTCACTGTCCTATTAAGGGAATAGAAGAATCCAGGATATCTATAAACAGAAAGATAGTGAGGAAACACTTAGCTAGCCTAAATGAATTCAAGTCTCCAGGTCCAGATGAATTACACCCCAGAGTACTGAAGGAGATAGCAGAAGAAATTTTTGAACCCCTCTCTATAATCTTTGAAAATTCTTGGAGAACAGGAGAAGTGCCAGAAGACTGGAGAAGAGCAAATGTTGTTCCTATCTTCAAAAAGGGGAAGAAGGTGGACCCAGGCAACTATAGGCCGGTGAGTCTGACTTCTATACCAGGAAAGATCTTTGAACAAATTATTAAACAACATGTATGTCAATACCTGGATAAGAATGAAGTGATTAAACAGAGTCAGCATGGGTTTGTAACTAATAAGTCATGTCAGACTAACTTAATTTCCTTCTATGACGGTATCACTGATTGGGTGGATCAAGGAAATGCTATAGATATAGTATATCTTGACTTCAGCAAAGCATTTGACAAAGTCTCTCATACAATCCTTATTGAAAAAATGATTAAGTATGGAATGGACAAGGCAACTGTTAGGTGGATTCATAACTGGCTTAGTGATCGGACCCAAAGAGTGGTCGTAAATGGCTGCACATCCAGTTGGAAGAATGTCTCAAGTGGGGTACCACAGGGCTCTGTCCTGGGCCCTGTATTGTTCAACATCTTTATCAACGATTTAGATGAAGGAATTGAGGGTAAACTGATTAAATTTGCTGATGACACAAAGCTAGGAGGGATAGCTAATACTAGAGAAGAGAGAGAGAGGATTCAAAAAGATTTAAATAAACTGGAGAAGTGGGCAGCAACTAACAGAATGGTTTTTAACAGGGAGAAATGCAAAGTACTACATCTGGGCAATAAAAATGGAAAAAGCATATATAGAATGGGAGGAATAGGGCTAAGTGACAGCACATGTGAAAAAGACTTGGGTATACTAATAGATCACAGACTGAATATGAGTCAACAATGTGATGCAGCAGCAAAAAAGGCAAATGCAATTCTAGGATGTATTAACAGAAGCATACAGTCTAGATCACGTGAAGTCATTATTTCCCTCTACTCCTCTTTGGTCAGACCTCATCTGGAATATTGTGTCCAGTTTTGGGCACCACATTTTAAAAAAGACATCAACAAACTGGAGCAAGTTCAGAAAAGAGCGACCAGAATGGTGACCGGTCTGCAAACCCTGTCTTATGAGGAAAGGTTGCAGGATTTGGGAATGTTTAGTTTGCAAAAGAGAAGACTGAGAGGAGACTTAATAGCTGTCTACAAATATCTAAAGGGCTGTCACATTGTAGAAGGATCAACTTTATTCTCATTTGCACAAGGAAAGACTAGAAGCAATGGGATGAAACTGAATGGGAGGAGACACAGATTAGATATTAGAAAAAACTTTTTGACAGTTAGAGTGATCAATGAGTGGAACAGGCTGCCACGAGAAGTGGTGAGTTCTCCTTCAATGGAAGTCTTCAAACAGAGGCTGGACAGACATCTGACTGGGATGATTTAGCGAATCCTGCTTTGAGCAGGGGGTTGGACCAGATGGCCCAGGAGGTCCCTTCCAACTCTACGATTCTATGATTCTATGATTCTATGATCATTTGCATTACATTTTGCATTACCTCAGCAGTAAAGTGTGTACCTCTGTCTGATTCAATTGTTTCAGGGACACCGAATCGTGGTACTAGTTCCATCACCAGTTTCTTTGCAGTGGCTCGAGCTGTAGCCGTTTTCACCGGGTAGGCCTCTGGCCATCCAGAGAAGAGATCTACACATACTAGGATATTTGCATACACTCCTACCTTGGTAGCTGTATGTCGTCAATCTGCCGTCTCTGAAACGGGTAGAGAGGCCTAGGTGTCGCTTTCTTAGGGACTTTTACTGTTTTACCTGGGTTGTGCTGTGCACAGATGAGGCATGATTGTACAAGTTTCGCGGCTGTGCAACTGAAGCCAGGAGCGATCCAGAAGGCATCTACCATGGCACACATGTGACTTTTTGAGGTGTGATTGGGGCCATGTGCTGCTTGCGCCATGATTGGGAACAGGGACTTTGGTGGGCACATCTTATCCTTATTCTCCCATACTCCATTTGAGTTCAGCTCAGCTCCCAGTCTCCCCTGGTGTACCTTCTCTGTTTGGGCAGCCTTTTGCTGGAGGGATTTCAGGACTTCTAGACCCAATGTGGCTGGAATACGCTGACTCCCCGCCACCGTCCACTGCTCTCTCTAGGCCGCCTTGTGCTATTTTAGCAGCCTCGTTCGCCCTTCTATTGCCCTCTACCTCCACGGAGTCACCTTTGTGTGTGCTTTTACCTTGACAATGCCAACCTGGACTGGTAACATCAATGCCTCCATCAATTGTTTCACCAGCTCTGCATTTTTAATGGGCTTCTAATCTGTGAAAATATTAGCGACTTTACCTGCAGCGGCTCTACACGCCTCAGTGAGTGCCTTCAACTCTGCCTCCTGCGCCGACATGTGAGGAGAGAGTGGCTCCGCTCGGATTACCTCATGTGAGGATACTACTGCATATCCAGTGTAGAATCGTCCATCCTGGTGGTATCTGGGGCCATCTACAAAAAAGAAACTCAAAGTCTGCATTAGGAACAGGTTTTTCATGAATGTGTGCAAACCCAACTGTCTCCTGACTCATCAGTTCTATGCAGACATGTTCATGCGTCATGTCAAAGTATCCTTCCTCACTTGCCAATACGGTCACCAATTCCCCCTTTTCTGAATCCACAGGCAGGAGGGTGGCTGGATTCAGAACGTTACATCTTGTGAGGAGTGACATACTCAGGAATTAGTAGAGCACACTCAAGTTGGAGCTATCTGGCCATAGACAGATGTTTTGGTTGAACTTGTAGGAGTATGGCATGGATGTCATGTGGGGAATAGATTGTCAAAAGAAACGTCAGTGTCATCTCACATGCCTTCCCTATTACGTCTCCACTTTTTTCCTTGTGCTCCAGCATACATGACAGGTCGTTTTATTGTCCTTGTTTGCTCAATTTCTTTAGCTACCTTAAGGAGGTCTTTCAGATCTACATATCTCCATTCAGGTCTGGCTGTCTGTACTGCGTCTCGTAAGTCTTTGTTCATACCGTCAATGAATGCATTCACCAGTATTCTAACATCAAGTGGGTTTATGCAAATGTACCCCATGTCTGCCCATTTCAGCTGTAACCGTCCAAGGTATATCTCTACTCTCTCTCATCTTTGCTGTGTCACATTAGTCAGGAGTACAGACTGCTCTGATTGTTCCACTGCAGCCCATTGTCTTAGTGACTCACAGTACATCTCCCCAGATCGTGCAGATTTATCATCCATGCCCCAAGCCTGATTCTTTGTCACATCTGTGTGTCTTAATTATTTGATCTAGTGCGTCACCTGCCTTTAAACTCACCAACCTCTCTAAGTCTGCCCAGGTACACTTATATGTTTGCTGTACTTCCTTTATGTGTCTGTAAAACGGGAATGGTTGGTCTTCAGGGGCAGGCAGCTGCTTCAGCAAAGCTAGCTGGTCAGAGGGGCTCCAGGGATAATACACCTGTATCTTTCTTATTCTAGTCACACTTCTAGGTCCTGATGGGGTTGGTCGTCTGATGTCTACTGTCAGCTTACTCCTCAAGGGCCAATGTCCCCACTACCCACTATCCACACTATTATGTCAGCTTCTTATAATCTTGTCTGGATAGGATTTAGTGCAATTCTCTTAGGTCAGTAGCACAGGTCACACAAGTAGCTATTCAGTCTGGATTTGTCTGAGTCTGACCACAGTGTTTACAAGTCCATCTGTTTTGTCTGGGTCTCTGATTACACTTTGTCAATCAAACATTCATAATACACCTTCCACACTGCTGCACATTCTCAAGCATCATTTATTCACTTGCTATTTTCTTCCCTTGTCTGTGCCTTTTTGTACATCCAAACATTCACACTCTGGTATTTTTGCCTTTTTCAATATTTGTCCCACTTGTTTTACTGCTTCCTTCCTTCTCTGTCTCTTGTAATTTGACACAATTTGCTATACAAATCAATCACACAACTAGAAGCAGGTTCAAACACATTAATGACCAAACAATCACTTACAATTCCCTTCTAAATTAGGCACCATATCTTACTTTTAACTTCCAATCTTCAATTAAGTACTGTTGCTTTAAAATGCACAAATCTTTCAGCGCGTACCTTACGGATAGAATTACAGAGAATTTTGAGCACAGCTCACACTCAGCAGAGATAAGAGCGAAGGGAGAAGAAAAACTGCGCAGCGCCATCCTTCACCCCTCCCATCAGAATGCAGCGTCGTCCTTCACAGAATTCTGTAGTTCTTTAGACTTATCAAAATCAATTTCTACAAAGAAACTCAAAATCACGGGATTTCACTGTAAGGGCAGATAACTGTATAATGAGATTAACCATGCCTTGCCCTTTTTCTGGCCAAATGCATTCAGGAAACTTTACAATGTAATGCCACATATAACACGAACTATATCATTACTCAATTCATTCAGTCTCAGATGTAGATTTGAAATATCTATAACGCATCTGTCAGGGATTACACCACAACTAGAAAGGTCACAAATCTCTTGACACAAAAATGATGTGTGATGATTCATTCATACGTGCTCATTCACTGATTTTTTTTTATTTATTTTTTTTTTTTTACTCAATTACTCATCTCTCATCTTATTCAGAGGTTCTCATAGACATATATACAAGGATTCACACAGCCTGCCTATCTTGCACTTTGGATTTGATTAATACTTTTTCCAGGTTCTTTGCTGCACTACTTCCATATCTATCCTCAATTATATCACATAACCGATTTCCTTCTTCAGGTGTCTTTCCCTGACTGTTCCCCATTTTATCTTTTATTCTTATCCTGTTTCTCTTGTTGTCTTCCTGTTAGTCCCCTGCCTTAGGTGGTGTATTGGGTAAGCTCAAGACTAGGCTCTACTATACCTCGTTACCTTCTTCCTAAGGTGCTAACAGGCTAAATGGAGTGTCTGTTCCTCGGTGTACTACGTGTTTTGTGTACTTATATGCTATGTAGCATCCGAACAGAAATACTCCCACAACACACAGGATTGTAAACAAAGTGTCCATCTATCGGGGTTCTTCAGTCATATCCTGTCACAGGCTCATTTCGTGGTCCTGTGCTCATTCTATCACACTCTTATCTGTCACAAGGTTTATTCGTAAAGGGTGTTGATTTAAGCTTAGGCGGTGACCTCCCCGAAAGGACGCTGTCACATGACCCAGTTAGGCAATATCACCACTCTTTGAACGAATACCTACTGTGCAGCTTATTTGTCTACTTTTCACAGTCCTTCAAATCAAGGCAGTCACTCAACAACCTCCTCTATTTCTAGTGCGGAATCGTCTATTGTGAAAAACTTGTCCGTCCGGGCTGCGCAGTATGAACTGTTCACCCAGCCTTATATTCCGTAATGTCAGACCTCTCCCATTTTGATTTGCATCAGCTCTTTTTCTAAAAATAGCTGTGCACAGACAGAACCTACAGTAACCTCTCATTCGAGCAGAAATTACATATGCGTGTCACACCCGATTTCCTCAGAGTTCTTATATGGACCTGATTTTACGGCCCCCTCCTCTACTAGATTCCCCTTTATACGGACCTTAGTTATAATGATAGATTATAAAGAGCAGAGAAGAGAAAAATTGATCTCTTACCTGGCCAGGTGTTTAGGTCTGCTGTTCACAATTTCATCAGTAACTGGAGTGGTCTGTAGATCGGGTAGTCTTGGAGAGGTGCCTATATCAGGTCCCTGTTTCGGGCGCCAGGAAACTGTCGGGATACCTCAGATTACTCTTTCATCTGAAGGACCGATGTTCTTAGGTGTGAAGCACCATATGTCTCTAATCAATTGCTCCGTCGAGAAGGATAACACAGACACGGGCTGTATAATACCACTCGGGATGCCTGCCAAGACGCCTCTGGCTTATCAGTTAGGCTTCCGTCTTTTATAGTAAAGAATTTAAACATTTACAGACATGCGCAGTACAAATGATTTCACAACTTGTTTTCTACAAAGAAAGTCACTTAGGCAAAAAAGCAGAGGTATTTGACCTTGGTTCACAAGGGAGATGTCTGAGACATCTCCTCGAAGAACAGATAAGGTTTTAAACAAGAGAATGCAACATAGACAGAACTCAATTTAACTCCTTCAGTTCCTATCAGTGCGAAAGCAGGCATCCAGGTGCTTTTTCTTTTTGGCTTTTGGACAAAGGCATGAGAATGTTTTGTGGAGCATGGTTTTGTTTCCCTGTTTGTTCTTTTTCTCCAATAGCCTGACAAATGAAAGGTTCCTGTGTTGCAAAATGCACTTTGTCCTGTCTTCAGACATAGAGGAAGACCTCTTGACTTTGGCTGGCTGTTTTTTTCTTTTTCAAGTTCATTTCAGCATGTTTAAACATCTTTAGCTTTGCATGGAGTTTCTGAAGTGTAGTGGTTGTCACGTTCACCTACCACGCGAACGGTCCCCAGTTCGAAACTGGATAGAAGCATGACATTAGGCGTTGATATTATAGCTTTTGACGTTGAGTCTTTGTTCTCGATGGCTCGTCATGACCACAGTAACCTTCCGCAGCCGGTTTCTGTAGTGTAGTGGTTATCACGTTCGCCTAACACGCGAAAGGTCCCCAGTTCGAAACTGGGCAGAAACACGCTGTTACCCTTTGGCATCCAAGCTTTTGACTTTCAGTTCTTGATCTCGATTGCTTGTTGTCACCACAGTAAGCGCTTGCATCCGGTTTCTGTAGTGTAGCGGTTATCACGTTCGCCTCACACGCGAAAGGTCCCCAGTTTGAAACTGGGCAGAAACACAGCTTTTTTTCTCTTGGAAAACGATCTTTTTGACTTTCAGTGCTTGTTCTTTATTGGTTGCCATGAACACAGCATTTTTTGTTTGTTTGAATCGGTTGGTTTCTGTAGTGTAGCGGTTATCACGTTCACTTTACATGCGAAAGGTCCTCAGTTCGAAACTGGGCAGAAACACAGCGTTCCTCTTGCAAACTAGCGCTTTTGACAATGAGTGCTTGATCTTTAATGCTTGCCATGACCACAGTAAACGCTCTTGTCTGGTTACTGTAGTGTAGTGATTGTCCTGTTTGCCATCCTCCTGAAAGTTCCCTGTTTTGATCCCGGGCAGAAACATGTGGCTTTTCTTTATTTTGATCACAAAGTATATTGTTGGCTTAATTAGCCTTAGTTAGCATATTCTATTGCTGGTTTAATGAGCATTACTTTTACCAATGTGATTATTTCTACCCGTTTTTGCTTTTGGCAAGCATGTGTGTTTTTGACAGTGTCTAAGTGTTCCTAATTCAAGTAACACCTGATAGGATCAAGGTGCGAAAGCAGGCATCTAGGTGCTTTTTCTTTTTGGCTTTTGGACAAAGGCATGAGAATGTTTTGTGGAGCATGGCTTTGTTTCCCTGTTTGTTCTTTTTCTCCAATAGCCTGACAAATGAAAGGTTCCTGTGTTGCAAAATGCACTTTGTCCTGTCTTCAGACATAGAGGAAGACCTCTTGACTTTGGCTGGCTGTTTTTTCTTTTTCAAGTTCATTTCAGCATGTTTAAACATCTTTAGCTTTGCGTGGAGTTTCTGAAGTGTAGTGGTTGTCACGTTCACCTCACACGCGAACGGTCCCCAGTTCGAAACTGGATAGAAGCATGACATTAGGCATTGATATTAAAGCTTTTGACGTTGAGTCTTTGTTCTTAATGGCTTGTCATGACCACAGTAACCTTCAGCAGCCGGTTTCTGTAGTGTAGTGGTTATCACTTTCGCCTAACACGCGAAAGGTCCCCAGTTCGAAACTGGGCAGAAACACGCTGTTACCCTTTGGTATCCAAGCTTTTGACTTTCAGTTCTTGATCTTGATTGCTTTTTTCACCACAGTAAGTGCTTGCATCCGGTTTCTGTAGTGTAGCGGTTATCACGTTCGCCACACACGCGAAAGGTCCCCAGTTAGAAACTGGGCCGAAACAAAACTTTTCTCTTGGAAAACGATCTTTTTGACTTTCAGTGCTTG
Source organism: Dendrobates tinctorius (assembly GCF_039654945.1). NCBI lineage: Eukaryota > Metazoa > Chordata > Amphibia > Anura > Dendrobatidae > Dendrobates > Dendrobates tinctorius. The sequence continues at coordinate 1,635,346 of NW_027362095.1, forward strand.
TTCTTTATTCCTTGCCATGACCACAGCATTTTTTGTTTGTTTGAATCGGTTGGTTTCTGTAGTGTAGCGGTTATCACGGTCGCTTTACACGCGAAAGGTCCTCAGTTAGAAACTGGGCGGAAACACAGCGTTCCTCTTGCAAACTAGCGCTTTTGACAATGAGTGCTTGATCTTTAATGCTTGCCATGACCACAGTAAACTCTCTTGTCTGGTTACTGTAGTGTAGTGATTGTCCTGTTTGCCATCCTCCTGAAAGTTCCCTGTTTTGATCCCGGGCAGAAACATGTGGCTTTTCTTTATTTTGATCACAAACGTATATTGTTGGCTTAATTAGCCTTAGTTAGCATATTCTATTGCTGGTTTAATGAGCATTACTTTTACCAATGTGATTATTTCTACCCGTTTTTGCTTTTGGCAAGCATGTGTGTTTTTGACAGTGTCTAAGTGTTCCTAATTCAAGAAACACCTGATAGGATCAAGGTGCGAAAGCAGGCATCTAGGTGCTTTTTCTTTTTGGCTTTTGGACAAAGGCATGAGAATGTTTTGTGGAGCATGGTTTTGTTTCCCTGTTTGTTCTTTTTCTCCAATAGCCTGACAAATGAAAGGTTCCTGTGTTGCAAAATGCACTTTGTCCTGTCTTCAGACATAGAGGAAGACCTCTTGACTTTGGCTGGCTGTTTTTTTCTTTTTCAAGTTCATTTCAGCATGTTTAAACATCTTTAGCTTTGCATGGAGTTTCTGAAGTGTAGTGGTTGTCACGTTCACCTCCCACGCGAACGGTCCCCAGTTCGAAACTGGATAGAAGCATGACATTAGGCGTTGATATTAAAGCTTTTGACGTTGAGTCTTTGTTCTCGATGGCTCGTCATGACCACAGTAACCTTCCGCAGCCGGTTTCTGTAGTGTAGTGGTTATCACGTTCGCCTAACACGCGAAAGGTCCCCAGTTCGAAACTGGGCAGAAACACGCTGTTACCCTTTGGCATCCAAGCTTTTGACTTTCAGTTCTTGATCTCGATTGCTTGTTGTCACCACAGTAAGCGCTTGCATCCGGTTTCTGTAGTGTAGCGGTTATCACGTTCGCCTCACACGCGAAAGGTCCCCAGTTTGAAACTGGGCAGAAACACAGCTTTTTTTCTCTTGGAAAATGATCTTTTTGACTTTCAGTGCTTGTTCTTTATTGGTTGCCATGAACACAGCATTTTTTGTTTGTTTGAATCGGTTGGTTTCTGTAGTGTAGCGGTTATCACGTTCACTTTACATGCGAAAGGTCCTCAGTTCGAAACTGGGCAGAAACACAGCGTTCCTCTTGCAAACTAGCGCTTTTGACAATGAGTGCTTGATCTTTAATGCTTGCCATGACCACAGTAAACGCTCTTGTCTGGTTACTGTAGTGTAGTGATTGTCCTGTTTGCCATCCTCCTGAAAGTTCCCTGTTTTGATCCCGGGCAGAAACATGTGGCTTTTCTTTATTTTGATCACAAAGTATATTGTTGGCTTAATTAGCCTTAGTTAGCATATTCTATTGCTGGTTTAATGAGCATTACTTTTACCAATGTGATTATTTCTACCCGTTTTTGCTTTTGGCAAGCATGTGTGTTTTTGACAGTGTCTAAGTGTTCCTAATTCAAGTAACACCTGATAGGATCAAGGTGCGAAAGCAGGCATCTAGGTGCTTTTTCTTTTTGGCTTTTGGACAAAGGCATGAGAATGTTTTGTGGAGCATGGCTTTGTTTCCCTGTTTGTTCTTTTTCTCCAATAGCCTGACAAATGAAAGGTTCCTGTGTTGCAAAATGCACTTTGTCCTGTCTTCAGACATAGAGGAAGACCTCTTGACTTTGGCTGGCTGTTTTTTCTTTTTCAAGTTCATTTCAGCATGTTTAAACATCTTTAGCTTTGCGTGGAGTTTCTGAAGTGTAGTGGTTGTCACGTTCACCTCACACGCGAACGGTCCCCAGTTCGAAACTGGATAGAAGCATGACATTAGGCGTTGATATTAAAGCTTTTGACGTTGAGTCTTTGTTCTCGATGGCTCGTCATGACCACAGTAACATCCTGCAGCTGGTTTCTGTAGTGTAGTGGTTATCACGTTCGCCTAACACGCGAAAGGTCCCCAGTTCGAAACTGGGCAGAAACACGCTGTTACCCTTTCGTATCCAAGCTTTTGACTTTCGGTTCTTGATCTCGATTGCTTGTTGTCACCACAGTAAGCGCTTGCATCCGGTTTCTGTAGTGTAGCGGTTATCACGTTTGCCTCACACGCGAAAGGTCCCCAGTTCGAAACTGGGCAGAAACACAGCTTTTTCTCTTGGAAAACGATCTTTTTGACTTTCAGTGCTTGTTCTTTATTGCTTGCCATGACCACAGCATTTTTTGTTTGTTTGAATCGGTTGGTTTCTGTAGTGTAGCGGTTATCACTTTCGCTTTACACGCGAAAGGTCCTCAGTTCGAAACTGGGCAGAAACACAGCGTTCCTCTCGCAAGCTAGTGCTTTTGACAATGAGTGCTTGATCTTTAATGCTTGCCATGACCACAGTAAACGCTCTTGTCTGGTTACTGTAGTGTAGTGATTGTCCTGTTTGCCATCCTCCTGAAAGTTCCCTGTTTTGATCCCGGGCAGAAACATGTGGCTTTTCTTTATTTTGATCACAAACGTATATTGTTGGCTTAATTAGCCTTAGTTAGCATATTCTATTGCTGGTTTAATGAGCATTACTTTTACCAATGTGATTATTTCTACCCGTTTTTGCTTTTGGCAAGCATGTGTGTTTTTGACAGTGTCTAAGTGTTCCTAATTCAGGTAACACCTGATAGGATCAAGGTGCGAAAGCAGGCATCTAGGTGCTTTTTCTTTTTGGCTTTTGGACAAAGGCATGAGAATGTTTTGTGGAGCATGGTTTTGTTTCCCTGTTTGTTCTTTTTCTCCAATAGCCTGACAAATGAAAGGTTCCTGTGTTGCAAAATGCACTTTGTCCTGTCTTCAGACATAGAGGAAGACCTCTTGACTTTGGCTGGCTGTTTTTTTCTTTTTCAAGTTCATTTCAGCATGTTTAAACATCTTTAGCTTTGCATGGAGTTTCTGAAGTGTAGTGGTTGTCACGTTCACCTCACACGCGAATTGTCCCCAGTTCAAAACTGGATAGAAGCACGACATTAGGTTTTGATATTAAAGCTTTTGACGTTGAGTCTTTGTTCTCGATGGCTCGTCATGACCACAGTAAACTTCCGCAGCCGGTTTCTGTAGTGTAGTGGTTATCACGTTCGCCCAACACGCGAAAGGTCCCCAGTTCGAAACTGGGCAGAAACACGCTGTTACCCTTTGGTTTCCAAGCTTTTGACTTTCAGTTCTTGATCTTGATTGCTTGTTGTCACCACAGTAAGCGCTTGCATCCGGTTTCTGTAGTGTAGCGGTTATCACGTTCGCCTCACACGCGAAAGGTCCCCAGTTCGAAACTGGGCAGAAACACAGCTTTTTCTCCTGGAAAACGATCTTTTTGACTTTCAGTGCTTGTTCTTTATTGCTTGCCATGACCACAGCATTTTTTGTCTGTTTGAATCGGTTGGTTTCTGTAGTGTAGCGGTTATCACGTTTGCTTTACACGCGAAAGGTCACCAGTTCGAAACTGGGCAGAAACACGCTGTTACCCTTTGGTATCCAAGCTTTTGACTTTCAGTTCTTGATTGCTTGTTGTCACCACAGTAAGTGCTTGCATCCGGTTTCTGTAGTGTAGCGGTTATCACGTTCGCCTCACACGCGAAAGGTCCCCAGTTCGAAACTGGGCCGAAAAAAAACTTTTACTCTTGGAAAACGATCTTTTTGACTTTCAGTGCTTGTTCTTTATTGCTTGCCATGACCACAGCATTTTTTGTTTGTTTGAATCGGTTGGTTTCTGTAGTGTAGCGGTTATCACGTTCGCTTTGCACGCGAAAGGTCCTCAGTTAGAAACACAGCGTTCCTCTTGCAAACTAGCGCTTTTGACAATGAGTGCTTGATTTTTAATGCTTGCCATGACCACAGTAAACTCTCTTGTCTGGTTACTATAGTGTAGTGATTGTCCTGTTTGCTATACTCCTGAAAGTTCCCTGTTTTGATCCCGGGCAGAAACATGTGGCTTTTCTTTATTTTGATCACAAACGTATATTGTTGGCTTAATTAGCCTTAGTTAGCATATTCTATTGCTGGTTTAATGAGCATTACTTTTACCAATGTGATTATTTCTACCCGTTTTTGCTTTTGGCAAGCATGTGTGTTTTTGACAGTGTCTAAGTGTTCCTAATTCAAGTAACACCTGATAGGATCAAGGTGCGAAAGCAGGCATCTAGGTGCTTTTTCTTTTTGGCTTTTGGACAAAGGCATGAGAATGTTTTGTGGAGCATGGTTTTGTTTCCCTGTTTGTTCTTTTTCTCCAATAGCCTGACAAATGAAAGGTTCCTGTGTTGCAAAATGCACTTTGTCCTGTCTTCAGACATAGAGGGAGACCTCTTGACTTTGGCTGGCTGTTTTTTTCTTTTTCAAGTTCATTTCAGCATGTTTAAACATCTTTAGCTTTGCATGGAGTTTCAGAAGTGTAGTGGTTGTCACGTTCATCTCACATGCGAACGGTCCCCAGTTCGAAACTAGATAGAAGCATGACATTAGCCGTTGAAATTAAAGCTTTTGACGTTGAGTCTTTGTTCTCGATGGCTCGTCATGACCACAGTAACCTTCTGCAGCTGGTTTCTGTAGTGTAGTGGTTATCACGTTCGCCTAACACGCGAAAGGTCCCCAGTTCGAAACTGGGCAGAAACACGCTGTTACCCTTTGGTATCCAAGCTTTTGACTTTCAGTTCTTGATCTCGATTGCTTGTTGTCACCACAGTAAGCGCTTGCATCCGCTTTCTGTAGTGTAGCCGTTATCACGTTCGACTCACACGTGAAAGGTCCCCAGTTCGAAACTGGGCAGAAACACAGCTTTTTCTCTTGGAAAACGATCTTTTTGACTTTCAGTGCTTGTTCTTTATTGCTTGCCATGACCACAGCATTTTTTGTTTTTTTTGAATCGGTTCGTTTCTGTAGTGTAGCGGTGATGTTCGCTTTACACGCGAAAGGTCCTTAGTTCGAAGCTGGGCAGAAACACAGCGTTTTGCTTTTGAAGAAACTGCACATCCAGTTGGAAGAATGTCTCAAGTGGGGTACCACAGGGCTCTGTCCTGGGCCCTGTATTGTTCAACATCTTTATCAACGATTTAGATGAAGGAATTGAGGGTAAACTGATTAAATTTGCTGATGACACAAAGCTAGGAGGGATAGCTAATACTAGAGAAGAGAGAGAGAGGATTCAAAAAGATTTAAATAAACTGGAGAAGTGGGCAGCAACTAACAGAATGGTTTTTAACAGGGAGAAATGCAAAGTACTACATCTGGGCAATAAAAATGGAAAAAGCATATATAGAATGGGAGGAATAGGGCTAAGTGACAGCACATGTGAAAAAGACTTGGGTATACTAATAGATCACAGACTGAATATGAGTCAACAGTGTGATGCAGCAGCAAAAAAGGCAAATGCAATTCTAGGATGTATTAACAGAAGCATACAGTCTAGATCACGTGAAGTCATTATTTCCCTCTACTCCTCTTTGGTCAGACCTCATCTGGAATATTGTGTCCAGTTTTGGGCACCACATTTTAAAAAAGACATCAACAAACTGGAGCAAGTTCAGAAAAGAGCGACCAGAATGGTGACCGGTCTGCAAACCCTGTCTTATGAGGAAAGGTTGCAGGATTTGGGAATGTTTAGTTTGCAAAAGAGAAGACTGAGAGGAGACTTAATAGCTGTCTACAAATATCTAAAGGGCTGTCACATTGTAGAAGGATCAACTTTATTCTCATTTGCACAAGGAAAGACTAGAAGCAATGGGATGAAACTGAATGGGAGGAGACACAGATTAGATATTAGAAAAAACTTTTTGACAGTTAGAGTGATCAATGAGTGGAACAGGCTGCCACGAGAAGTGGTGAGTTCTCCTTCAATGGAAGTCTTCAAACAGAGGCTGGACAGACATCTGACTGGGATGATTTAGCGAATCCTGCTTTGAGCAGGGGGTTGGACCAGATGGCCCAGGAGGTCCCTTCCAACTCTACGATTCTATGATTCTATGATTCTATGATTCTTGCAAACTAGCGCTTTTGACAATGAGTTCTTGATCTTTAATGCTTGCCATGACCACAGTAAACGCTCTTGTCTGGTTACTGTAGTGTAGTGATTGTCCTGTTTGCCATCCTCCTGAAAGTTCCCTGTTTTGATCCCGGGCAGAAACATGTGGCTTTTCTTTATTTTGATCACAAATGTATATTGTTGGCTTAATTAGCCTTAGTTAGCATATTCTATTGCTGGTTTAATGAGCATTACTTTTACCAATGTGATTATTTCTACCCGTTTTTGCTTTTGGCAAGCATGTGTGTTTTTGACAGTGTCTAAGTGTTCCTAATTCAAGTAACACCTGATAGGATCAAGGTGCGAAAGCAGGCATCTAGGTGCTCTTTTTTTTTGGCTTTTGGACAAAGGCATGAGAATGTTTTGTGGAGCATGGTTTTGTTTCCCTGTTTGTTCTTTTTTCCAATAGCCTGACAAATGAAAGGTTCCTGTGTTGCAAAATGCACTTTGTCCTGTCTTCAGACATAGAGGAATACCTCTTGACTTTGGCTGGATGTTTTTTTCTTTTTCAAGTTCATTTCAGCATGTTTAAACATCTTTATCTTTGCATGGAGTTTCTGAAGTGTAGTGGTTGTCACGTTCACCTCACACGCAAACGGTCCCCAGTTCGAAACTGGATAGAAGCATGACATTAGGCGTTGATATTAAAGCTTTTGACGTTGAGTCTTTGTTCTCGATGGCTCGTCATGACCACAGTAACCTTCCGCAGCCAGTTTCTGTAGTGTAGTGGTTAACACGTTTGCCTAACACGCGAAAGGTCTCCAGTTCGAAACTGGGCAGAAACACGATGTTACCCTTTGGTATCCAAGCTTTTCACTTTCAGTTCTTGATCTCGATTGCTTGTTGTCACCACAGTAAGCACTTGCATCTGGTTTCTGTAGTGTAGCGGTTATCACATTCGCCTCACATGTGACAGGTCCCCAGTTCGAAACTGGGCAGAAACACAGCTTTTTCTCTTGGAAAACGATCTTTTTGACTTTCAGTGCTTGTTCTTTATTGCTTGCCATGACCACAGCATTTTTTGTTTGTTTGAATCGGTTGGTTTCTGTAGTGTAGCGGTTATCACGTTCGCTTTACACGCGAAAGGTCCTCAGTTCGCAACTGGATAGAAGGATGACATTAGGCGTTGATATTAAAGCTTTTGACACTGAGTCTTTGTTCTCGATGGCTCGTCATGACCACAGTAACCTTCGGCAGCCGGTTTCTGTATTGTAGTGGTTATCACGTTCGCCTAAAGCCTCTTTCACCCATCAGGTTTTCGCCGTCAGGCGCGATCCGGCGCTTTTGACAGAAACCGGATCCGGCGAAATGCAATGCCTGCTCCGGTTCCCCCCCAATTGACTTGCATTTGCGCCTGATCGCGCCGGATGGCCATGCGTTTCATCCGGTTTTCGCCGGATCCGGCAATGTGTCGCGATCCGGCGTCTGGAAAAAACGGCTACTGTAACGTTTTTTGTCTCCGTCGAAAAAGCCGGACACGCCGGATCCGGCACGTCCGGCTTTTTCACACAATGAGCGCCGCAATGAGCCGGATCCGGCGGCCGAATCCGGTTTTTTGGTCTGAGCATGCTCAGTAGCTCTGCCCACAGGAGATATATAAAAGCAAGACAATGGGACCCTCAGCCACACCCAACATGCCACCCAAGCCAAGAACCAGGAGCAGGAGAAGGCAGCAGACATCTGCAGCAGCAGCACCATCAGCACCACCACAAATGGAGCAGCAAATGGAACATGCTGAGGAGGGGAGTCCAGCAGCAGATAAGAGACGGTAATTATCAAATCCCCCATTCCTCCAAACTAGGGCCATGGAATATCAAGATATTCATTGGCCCTTTGTTTCTCTTTATTCAACAGCCGCCAAAGAGATGCAGCAGCAGCAGAAATGGCATCACTGGCAGCAGCAACAGCAGCAGCAATACCCACAGCCATGGAGTCTGTCCATCAACAGGACAGCACGTCTTCTTCTGGGAGCCCTCCCTCGCATCGTCAGCGTTTGACGGTAAGTTTTTATTTCCAAAATCCATCATCTCTGTAATATATGTCTATTCATTGCCTTTTATTTCAAAACAGGAATCACAAGATGAAGAGGAGCTCCCAGAAGAAGAAGGAAGGGGTGGACAGACACCTGGAGTGGGCTCACAATTGGTAAGTTTTTTGCATCAAACGCAGAAACACAACATCACACTACACACAACACATAGAAAACAACGTTCTGCAGACCACACACAGCAAACAAATGCCTACATCCAAATACATAACATTTTTTGTTTTTTTCTCTAGTCTTCCCAATCTGGTGCTCGGCCAAGAGGTCCTCGCAGTGCCTCCCAGGGTCGTCGGCAACAGCAACGCGGCGGTCACCATCGTGTAAGTATAAATATTTTTGCTTTGTTTTTTTGCACTTTTTATTTCATTTCTTTTGTGGAGGCTAATTATGTTATTTTTGTCTTTTTCTTTAACAGCCTTCACAGCGTGCTCCCGACTCTGACGGTGAGGATGGAGGGATTGATGTGGACCGCCTCATCGATCTCATCAGAGAAAGGGAGCCGCTCTGGAATATGGCTGACCGCCGCCACGCTGACCTGATCGTTACCCGACGACTCTGGGAGGAAATCTGTTCGCTCCTTGTGGGCCGCTGGGAGGACCTCGATGTTCGGGCCCAGATTAAAGAGCGTAAATATATACAGTACCAGTTGCTTGATGTAAACCAGTGTTTCCCGAACTCCAGTCCTCGTGGTCCCCACGGATCATGTGTTCAGGATTTCTATTTACTATGGAAATCCTGAAAACATGACCCCTGGGGACCATGAGGACTGGAGTTTGGGAAACACTGATGTTGTATACTAACCACTCCTTTCTCGTTTCAGGGAACAGAATTGTGAATCGGTGGCGGTCTGTGAGGGATCGTTTCAAGAAGGAGTTCAATAAAGAGATGCGGGCCCCGAGTGGATCTGGAGGACGCAGGAGCAAGTACAAGTACGCACAAGCCCTGTCGTTCCTCCGGGAAACAATGCTCACCAGAAGGTAAATATTACACACCACATGTGAAAAAAAATGTTAGATGTAACTTTTTTTTTTCAGCCAGTGCCATACCATGTCAGTATTTTAATTGTTTTTTTTTCTCTTTATTCCACAGCACGGTGAGCAGCACTCGGGAGCCTGCACGATTGGACCCTTCTGAGGCGATCCCTGAGGAGACCGGCACCGAGGGACACTTCGACCGCCCCGGTACATCTGCACCTTCCCAGCCTTCCCACACATTCGACCCATCTGTCCCATCCACCAGCACAGGAGCATCGTGGCCGCCTACATTACATGAAGCTGCTGGTGAGGAGATCGCTTTCCCTTTACCCCACCCTTCTGCCCCTGCCACCTCTACTACACCTGCGGGTACTGGGCGGCAGCGGCAGAGGGGTCAGGAAAAGAGTTATGCGCAAGAGTTCTTGCATCTGAATGCTTCTTTCCAGAACTGTCTAAAAGTCTTGTCAGAGCAAATCTCCGCAGGCTTTCAGCAGATCAACTCTAGCATTCTGGAGGTGAAGACACTTCTGCAAACCATGCATTCAGAAGCAAGATCTTCGCCAAACCACACCTTTTTCAGGTCTGTTGTGGAGCGCATGGCAACACTATCTCCTACCCAGCAGATGCATGTAATGCATTCGTGCCACGGTGCTCTACAGCAGGTTACCTCCCAACCTCCACCTCCCACGACTGTAGTTCCTCCACCTGCACCCCCTCCAGCCACTTTCCATCCTCCCCCTCCTATTACATCTGCACCCCCTCCAGCCACTTTCCATCCTCCCCCTCCTATTACATCTGCACCCCCTCCAGCCACTTTCCATCCTCCCCCTCCTATTACATACCAGCAACCTCACCAGTACCAGCAACCTCCCCAGTACCAGACATCTCCCCACTTCCAGCAACCTGCCCCATACCAAACTCCTTCCCCGTACCAAACTCCTTCCCCGTACCAAACTCCTTCCCCATACAACTTTCCATCAACATCATCTGCTCCTACAGTCCCTGCCCAACCCTCCACTCCACCGCCCACCACCTCTTCTGCCTCCAACATGTCCACCCATTCTGTAGCTTTTTCCACACCTTCACCTCTAACTGTTCCTTCCCCACCACGATCCCAGTCCTCTCTCCACACACCCAGTGTCGAAGTGTCCCGCAGCCCCTCCAGCAGTATTTCCACCCCACACTACACAGATTTGTAATTTTTTTTTTTTTTTAATAAAAATGCCCATTGGGTTTAAAACCTTTATTAAAAAAGTTTTTTGCACTTTAAAAACATTTAAAAAAAAAAAAAAAATTTAAATAAAAGTTAAATTATCGTTTCACAATGGTTGTCTGTCTTTTCTTTCTGCGGCGAACTATGTTTAAAAAAAAGGTTAAATACAGGGTATTTCAAAGGTAAAAAGGTATTCAAAACCAGGTATGTAACTGTGGGTAAATTTTAGCTTTTTGCCACAGTTGTGTTCCTGGTTGTGTTTGAAGCAAAGTATTTCACCTAAAAAGTTGTGTTTATTGTTGGTGATTTCCTAACAATGTGCACAACTTTTGTTAAAAGGTGAAATACTTTGCATAAAACACAACCAGGTACACACCTGTGGCTTAAAGCTAAAAATAGTAGACCATGACAAGATAGCCAACTTTGGTTGGCAAAGGTATATACTGTTGGTCCAGAAGGTACACAAGTTTGGTTAGGGCACAAATCTTTCACACTCTGTCATCCTGCCAGTGTACTCTGCCTTGAGGGTCAATTTTAAAAACCGGATAATCGTAATCCGTCGAAAAACAGATAGAAAAACGGATGAACCGGATGAGACGGATCCGGTTTTGTCTGTCAAGAACAAGACGGATCCGGCAGAAAACCGGATCCGGCACATCAGGTTTTACAAAACATTTGCCGGATCCGGCATTCCGGCACGACGCCGGATCGCGCCTAACGCCGAAAACATGATGTGTGAAAGTAGCCTAACACGCGAAAGGTCCCCAGTTCGAAACTGGGCAGAAACACGCTGTTACCCTTTGGTATCCAAGCTTTTGACTTTCAGTTCTTGATCTCGATTGCTTGTTGTCACCACAGTAAGAGCTTGCATCCGGTTTCTGTAGTGTAGCGGTTATCACGTTCGCCTTACACGCGAGAGGTCCCCAGTTCGAAAGTGGGCAGAAACACAGCTTTTTTTCTCTTGGAAAATGATCTTTTTGACTTTCAGTGCTTGTTCTTTATTGCTTGCCATGACCACAGCATTTTTTGATTGCTTGAATCGGTTAGTTTCTGTAGTGTAGTGGTTATCACGTTCGCTTTACACATGAAAGGTACTCAGTTCGAAACTGGGCAGAAACACAGCGTTCCTCTTGCAAACTAGCGCTTTTGACAATGAGTGCTTGATCTTTAATGCTTGCCATGACCACAGTAAACGCTCTTGTCTGGTTACTGTAGTGTAGTGATTGTCCTGTTTGCCATCCTCCTGAAAGTTCCCTGTTTTGATCCCGGGCAGAAACATGTGGCTTTTCTTTATTTTGATCACAAACGTACATTGTTGGCGTAATTAGCCTTATTTAGCATATTCTATTGCTGGTTTAATGAGCATTACTTTTACTAATGTGATTATTTCTACCCGTTTTTGCTTTTGGCAAGCATGTGTGTTTTTGACAGTGTCTAAGTGTTCCTAATTCAAGTAACACCTGATAGGATCAAGTTGCGAAAGCAGGCATCTAGGTGCTTTTTCTTTTTGGCTTTTGGACAAAGGCAAGAGAATGTTTTGTGGAGCATGGTTTTGTTTCCCTGTTTGTTCTTTTTCTCCAATAGCCTGACAAATGAAAGGTTCCTGTGTTGCAAAATGCACTTTGTCCTGTCTTCAGACATAGAGGAAGACCTCTTGACTTTGGCTGGATGTTTTTTTCTTTTTCAAGTTCATTTCAGCATGTTTAAACATCTTTAGGTTTGCATGGAGTTTCTGAAGTGTAGTCGTTGTCACGTTCACCTCACACGCGAACGGTCCCCAGTTCGAAACTTGATAGAAGCATGACATTAGGCGTTGATACAAAAGCTTTTGACGTTGAGTCTTTGTTCTCGATGGCTCGTCATGACCACAGTAACCTTCCGCAGCCGGATTCTGTAGTGTAGTGGTTATCACGTTCGCCTAACACGAGAAAGGTCCCCAGTTCGAAACTGGGCAGAAACACGATGTTACCCTTTGGTATCCAAGCTTTTGACTTTCAGTTCTTGATCTCGATTGCTTGTTGTCACCACAGTAAGGGCTTGCTTCTGGTTTCTGTAGTGTAGAGGCTATCACTTTCACCTCACACGCGAAAGGTCCCCAGTTCGAAACTGGGCAGAAACACAGCTTTTCTCTTGGAAAACGATCTTTTTGACTTTCAGTGCTTGTTCTTTATTGCTTGCCATGACCACAGCATTTTTTGCTTGTTGGAATCGGTTGGTTTCTGTAGTGTAGCGGGTATCACGTTAGCTTTACACGCGGAAGGTCCTCACTTCGAAACTGGGCAGAAACACAGCGTTTCTCTTGCAAACTAGCGCTTTTGACAATGAGTACTTGATCTTTAATGCTTGCCATGACCACAGTAAACGCTCTTGTCTGGTTACTGTAGTGTAGTGATTGTCCTGTTTGCCATCCTCCTGAAAGTTCCCTGTTTTGATCCCGGGCAGAAACATGTGGCTTTGTGTATGTGTATGTGCATGTGTATTTTTGACAGTGTCTAAGTGTTCCAGGGGAAGAGTCTTGAGGAGATCATTTGCATATTCCCAGTGCCTTCTGGGATAAGTGAAGAGTCTCCGTGAGCTCAACGATCACTGGGTTTTGGCCGTTGCAGCTGAAAAGAGGAAATCGGAAAATTTTTTGCTCATCTTTCATCATTTTTAAGAAATCTCAAGATGGAAGAGGCCAGGAGCCATTTGGTGAGCTGCATTTCTTGCTACATGTTTACAGATTTACCAGTGGAAAAGCCAAACTTCACATGCCACAAATGCAAGCTTGTGACCCTGTTGGAGGAAAAGTTGCAAAATCTCGAAGAGAGGTTAGCTACGTTGAAGATCATTAAGGAAGGTGAAGAGTTCTTGGACAGGGCAGAATTATCTCTTCATGTTACAGAAAGAGAAGAAATTCGAAGTGCACCTGAATAAACAGAGGAATGGAGACATGTGACCCAGAGAAGCAGGAGGATCAGGAGGCAGTCAGCACCCATACTGCTCAGAAACCAGTACCAGGCTCTCACGCAGGAAAATGATGACGAAATACATCAGGATAAGACTTTGCCAACAAACAGCAACCTTGTACGCCTTCAGAGTCCTCCTAGATGGAGAAAGAAAAATGTTGTGAAGAAGAAACGGAGAGCGGTGGTCATGGGGGATTCCCTGTTGAGAGGAACAGAGGCCGCTATCTGCAGACCGGATATAACTTCAAGAGAAATGTGCTGTCTTCCAGGTGCAAAAATTAAAGATGTGTCTGACAGGATATCAGGACTCTTCAGACCTACAGATGACTATCCATTCCTGCTACTACATGTGGGAACAAATGACACCGCAAGAAACGACCTGGAAACCATCTGCAGAGACTTTGAAGACTTAGGCAAGAAAGTGAAAGAACTGGGAGCGCAGGTGGTCTTCTCTTCCATCCTCCCAGTGGATGGCCATGGAACAAGGAGGTGGAATAAGATTCTGCAGGTGAACAACTGGCTACGTCGATGGTGCCGTCAGCAACGATTTGGATTTCTGGATCACGGAGTGAACTACTTATACGATGGACTACTTGCTAGAGATGGGGTGCACCTTACGAAGACTGGAAAGCAGGTATTTGGAAGTCGCCTTGCTACACTTGTAAGGAGAGCTTTAAACTAGAACAACATGGGAAGGGAAGCAAAAGACCAGAAAAAGCCATACACCTGACAAATGCTATTGAGAACTCTGCTATTAGAAGTGGAAAGGAAGAACAAAGACGAAAGAATCTAATTAATAAAAATATTGGAGAAAGAGAAACCAATCACAAACTAAAATGTTTCTATACTAATGCACAAAGCATGGGCAACAAACAAGGAGAATTGGAACTACTAACACAGGAAAAGAAATATGATGTCATTGGAATCACCGAAACTTGGTGGGACAATACACATGATTGGAATACAAGACTAGAAGGATACAACTTATTTGCAAGAAACAGACTTGATAAACGAGGAGGGGGTGTCGCATTGTATGTTAGAAACGCGTATATCTGCACAGAGATTGAAGCTTCAGAGACTGGGAGTTCTGTGGAAACTGTTTGGGTAAGAATACAAGGACAGAACAATGGAAAGGACACCATTGTAGGCATTTACTACAGGCCGCCTGTGCAAGCTGAAGATATGGATGAACTCTTTATGCATCAAATGGCCAAGTTCTCCAAAAAATATGACATAGTTGTCATGGGAGATTTCAACTATCCAGACATTTGTTGGGAATCTCTCTCAGGCAAAACTAACAGGTCAAGGAAATTCTTATCCTCTCTTGCTGACAACTTTATCTTCCAAAAGGTAAGGGAGAAAACAAGGGGAACTGCTACCTTGGATCTAATCCTTATAAAACAGGGAGGAAATGGTTGAGGAGGTAAAAGTGGCTGGGACCCTAGGAGGTAGCGACCATGCTATTTTAGAATTTTGGATAACTAGAGGCGGAAGACCTGTGAAGACTCAGACGTCAAGGTTAGATTTCAGAAAGGCAGATTTTAAGGGATTCAGAAAGAGAATTGGAGGGATCCAATGGCTGGATATCCTTAAAGACAAAAATGTCCAGGAAGGATGGGAAATCTTGAAAAATGAAATTCTCAAAGCACAGTTGTTAACAATTCCGAAAAGAGGGAAGAATAGGAAGCATTTAAGGAAACCAGGATGGATGAACACAGAACTTAAGCACATGCTAAAAAGGAAGAAAAAAATGTTTATAAAATGGAAAGAGGGAGGCATATCTAAAGAAGAATATAATTCTGTCTGCAGAACCTGCAGGGCACAAATCAGATTAGCTCAAGCTGAAAATGAATTGAGGCTTGCAAGAGATGTCAAAAGCAATAATAAAGGATTTTGGGGATATGTCAAAAGTAAAAGAAAAGTCAAAGATGCTATAGGATTTTTACAGGATGAAAATGATGAAATGGTAAGACAGGATGTTGAGAAGGCTGAACTTTTAAATTCCTATTTTGCATCTGTTTTCTCTCAGAAAGGAAATGTAACATCAACTGTTATTCACTGTGCTATTAAGGGAATAGAAGAATCCAGGATATCTATAAACAGAAAGATAGTGAGAAAACACTTAGCTAACCTAAATGAATTCAAGTCTCCAGGTCCAGATGAATTACACCCCAGAGTACTGAAGGAGATAGCAGAAGAAATTTTTGAACCCCTCTCCATAATCTTTGAAAATTCTTGGAGAACAGGAGAAGTGCCAGAAGACTGGAGAAGAGCAAATGTTGTTCCTATCTTCAAAAAGGGGAAGAAGGTGGACCCAGGCAACTATAGGCTGGTGAGTCTGACTTCTATACCAGGAAAGATCTTTGAACAAATTATTAAACAACATGTATGTCAATACCTGGATAAGAATGAAGTGATTAAACAGAGTCAGCATGGGTTTCTAACTAATAAGTCATGTCAGACTAACTTAATTTCCTTCTATGACGGTATCACTGATTGGGTGGATCAAGGAAATGCTGTAGATATAGTATATCTTGACTTCAGCAAAGCATTTGACAAAGTCTCTCATACAATCCTTATTGAAAAAATGACTAAGTATGGAATGGACAAGGCAACTGTTAGGTGGATTCATAACTGGCTTAGTGATCGGACCCAAAGAGTGGTCGTAAATGGCTGCACATCCAGTTGGAAGAATGTCTCAAGTGGGGTACCACAGGGCTCTGTCCTGGGCCCTGTATTGTTCAACATCTTTATCAATGATTTAGATGAAGGAATTGAGGGTAAACTGATTAAATTTGCTGATGACACAAAGCTAGGAGGGATAGCTAATACTAGAGAAGAGCAGTTCGAAAGTGGATAGAAGCATGACATTAGGCGTTGATATTAAAGCTTTTGACGTTGAGTCTTTGTTCTCGATGGCTCGGCATGACCACAGTTACCTTCCACAGCCGGTTTCTGTAGTGTAGTGGTTATCACGTTCGCCTAACACGCGAAAGGTCCCCAGTTCGAAACTGGGCAGAAACACGCTGTTACCCTTTGGTATCCAAGCTTTTGACTTTCAGTTCTTGATCTCGATTGCTTGTTGTCACCACCACAGTAAGCACTTGCATTCGGTTTCTGTAGTGTAGCGGTTATCACGTTCGCCTCACACGTGACAGGTCCCCAGTTCGAAACTGGGCAAAAACACAGCTTTTCTCTTGGAAAACGATATTTTGGACTTTCAGTGCTTGTTCTTTATTGCTTGCCATGACCACAGCATTTTTTTTTTTTTTTTTTTAAATCCGTTGGTTTCTGTAGTGTAGCGGTTATCACGTTGGCTTTACACGTGAAAGGTCCTCAGTTCGAAACTGGACAGAAACACAGTGTTTCTCTTGCAAACTAGCGCTTTTGACAATGAGTGCTTGATCTTTAATGCTTGCCATGACCACAGTAAACGCTCTTGTCTGGTTACTGTAGTGTAGTGATTGTCCTGTTTGCCATCCTCCTGAAAGTTCCCTGTTTTGATCCCGGGCAGAAACATGTGGCTTTTCTTTATTTTGATAACAAACGTATATTGTTGGCTTAATTAGCCTTAGTTAGCATATTCTATTGCTGGTTTAATGAGCATTACTTTTACCAATGTGATTATTTCTACCCGATTTTGCTTTTGGCAAGCATGTGTGTTTTTGACAGTGTCTAAGTGTTCCTAATTCAAGTAACACCTGATAGGATCAAGGTGCGAAAGCAGGCATCTAGGTGCTTTTTCTTTTTGGCTTTTGGACAAAGGCATGAGAATGTTTTGTGGAGCATGGTTTTGTTTCCCTGTTTGTGCTTTTTCTCCAATAGCCTGACAAATGAAAGGTTCCTGTGTTGCAAAATGCACTTTGTCCTGTCTTCAGACATAGAGGAAGACCTCTTGACTTTGGCTGGATGTTTTTTTCTTTTTCAAGTTCATTTCAGCATGTTTAAACATCTTTAGCTTTGCATGGAGTTTCTGAAGTGTAGTGGTTGTCACGTTCACCTCACACGCGAACGGTCCCCAGTTAGAAACAGGATAGAAGCATGACATTAGGTGTTGATATTAAAGCTTTTGACGTTGAGTCTTTGTTCTCGATGGCTCATCATGACCACAGTAACCTTCCGCAGCTCGATTCTGTAGTGTAGTGGTTATCACGTTTGCCTAACACGCGAAAGGTCCCCAGTTCGAAACTGGGCAGATACACGCTGATAGGCTGGTTTCACATTTACGTTTTTTTTCGCTGTATTTTAGCGCTAAATAGCGCATGCGTTTTTTTTCTCCTATACTTTGCATGGGATGCGCTTATGTGCGCATACACATGCGTTTGTACTCTTTTTACCGCGCATGCGTTTTTTTGCGGTATGCGCTCGGGCGCACAAAATGCAACCTGTTGCATTTTTTGAGCGTCCGACTTGCCTCAAAACAATGCATGCACGCGCAATGCATTTTTTTACAGCAAGACACCCATTATAAGTCTATGGTGAGCATATGTGCGCATTGGCATGCTTATGTATGCTTTTTTTGCACATGCGTTTTTTTTTTTACCATTAGTTTAGACAATGGAATTTAGGGGTTTGGGTTAGAGTTAGGGTTAGTTAAGGGGGTTTAGGGTTAGGGTTAGGGTTAGGGTCAGGGTTAGGATCAGGGTATGGTTTGGTTAAGGGTTAGGGTTAGGGTCAGGGTCAGGGTTAGGGTTAGGATCAGGGTATGGTTTGGTTAAGGGTTAGGGTTAGGGTCAGGGCTAGGGTCAGGGTCAGGGTTAGGGTTAGGATCAGGGTATGGTTTGGTTAAGGGTTAGGGTTAGGGTCAGGGTCAGGGTTAGGGTTAGGGTTAGGATCAGGGTATGGTTTGGTTAAGAGTTAGGGTTAGGGTTAGGGTCAGGGTTAGGGTTAGGGTTAGGGTCAGGGTCAGGGTTAGGGTCAGGGTTAGGGTCAGGGTTAGGGTTAGGGTCAGGGTCAGGGTTAGGGTTAGGGTTAGGGTCAGGGTTAGGGTTAGTAAAGTCATGGTTTGGGTTAGTGTGAGAGGCCACCTAATGTTGGAAAAAACCGCAAACGCGGTAAAAACGCACTAAAAACGCATACAAACGCATAAAAACGCTGCATTTTTTCATGCATGCTCATAAAAATGCTTGAAAAAAACGCAGCATCTGTATGCTTTTTTATGCGTTTTTTAAACTAGCCTTACCCTTTGGTATCCAAGCTATTGACTTTCAGTTCTTGATCTCGATTGCTTGTTGTCACCACAGTAAGTGCTTGCATCCGGTTTCTGTAGTGTAGCCGTTATCACGTTCGCCTCACACGTGACAGGTCCTCAGTTCGAAACTGGGCTGAAACACTGCTTTTCTCTTGGAAAACGATCTTTTTGACTTTCAGAGCTTGTTCTTTATTGCTTGCCATGACCACAGCATTTTTTGGTTTTTTTTTAATCGGTTGGTTTCTGTAGTGTAGCGGTTATCACTTTCGCTTTACACGCGAAAGGTCCTCAGTTCGAAACTGGGCAGCAGGGCCGCCATCAGGGCATTACTGCCCTTACTACTGTATGGGGCCCCATGAACAGTAGCAAAAGGAGGGGCCCGGAAGCGCTGGCAGGCTGGGCCCTCCTCTCTTGATACTGCTGTTTGGGCTACAGGTGCAATAGGTCATGGCCGCTGCAAGCCAGATACCTAACAACACCGCGGTGATTTAAAGATACACCTACAGTGTTGTTAGTGAATGCGGCGGCCAGAATTCAGTGCTGTACCTTTAAAGCAGCAGCAGGACCAAGTGCATCATGGTCCTGACGCAGGTCATGTGACACACTGCGCGCTCTTCTTCATTCTCCAGCAGAGCAGCAACATGTCATGTTTCTGGGAGACAGAAGATGCTGAAATCGGCAGAGGCAGAGGAGGTGGGCAGTGTGCCAGGACTTGCAGGAAGTTGCAGAGGGGAGTGAGGTGAGGAGATGGCAATCTGCTGAGGAGATGGGAGGTTGCTGAGGTGAGGAGATGGGAGGCTGCTGAGGTGTGGAGATGGGAGGTTGCTGAGGTGTGGAGATGGGAGGCTGCTGAGGAGAGGAGATGGGAGGCTGCTGAGGAGAGGAGATGGGAGGCTGCTGAGGTGTGGAGATGGGAGGCTGCTGAGGTGTGGAGATGGGAGGCTGCTGAGGTGTGGAGATGGGAGGCTGCTGAGGAGAGGAGATGGGAGGCTACTGAGGTGAGGAGATGGAGGCTGCTGAGGTGAGGAGATGGGAGGCTGCTGAGGTGAGGAGATGGGAGGCTGCTGAGGTGTGGAGATGGGAGGCTGCTGAGGAGAGGAGATGGGAGGCTACTGAGGTGAGGCGATGGAGGCTGGTGAGGAGATGGGAGGCTGCTGAGGAGAGGAGATGGGAGGCTGCTGAGGTGAGGAGATGGAGGCTGCTGAGGAGATGGGAGGCTGCTGAGGAGAGGAGATGGGAGGCTGCTAAGTTGTGGAGATGGGAGGCTGCTGAGGAGAGGAGATGGGAGGCTGCTGAGGTGTGGAGATGGGAGGCTGCTGAGGTGTGGAGATGGGAGGCTGCTGACGTGTGGAGATGGGAGGCTGCTGAGGAGAGGAGATGGGAGGCTACTGAGGTGAGGAGATGGAGGCTGGTGAGGAGATGGGAGGCTGCTGAGGAGATGGGAGGCTGCTGAGGAGATGGGAGGCTGCTGAGGAGATGGGAGGCTGCTGAGGTGAGGAGATGGGAGGCTGCTGAGGTGTGGAGATGGGAGGCTGCTGAGGTGTGGAGATGGGAGGCTGCTGAGGTGTGGAGATGGGAGGCTGCTGAGGAGAGGAGATGGGAGGCTTCTGAGGTGAGGAGATGGAGGCTGGTGAGGAGATGGGAGGATGCTGAGGAGATGGGAGGCTGCTGAGGAGATGGGAGGCTGCTGAGGAGATGGGAGGCTGCTGAGGTGAGGAGATGGGAGGCTGCTGAGGAGAGGAGATGGGAGGCTACTGAGGTGAGGAGATGGAGGCTGGTGAGTAGATGGGAGGCTGCTGAGGAGATGGGAGGCTGCTGAGGAGAGGAGATGGGAGGCTGCTGAGGAGAGGAGATGGGAGGCTGCTGAGGTGTGGAGATGGGAGGCTGCTGAGGAGAGGAGATGGGAGGCTGCTGAGGAGAGGAGATGGGAGGCTGCTGAGGAGAGGAGATGGGAGGCTGCTGAGGTGTGGAGATGGGAGGCTGCTGAGGTGTGGAGATGGGAGGCTGCTGAGGTGAGGAGATGGGAGGCTGCTGAGGTGTGGAGATGGGAGGCTGCTGACGTGTGGAGATGGGAGGCTGCTGAGGAGAGGAGATGGGAGGCTACTGAGGTGAGGAGATGGAGGCTGGTGAGGAGATGGGAGGCTGCTGAGGAGATGGGAGGCTGCTGAGGATATGGGAGGCTGCTGAGGTGAGGAGATGGGAGGCTGCTGAGGTGAGGAGATGGGAGGCTGCTGAGGAGAGGAGATGGGATGCTGCTGAGGAGAGGAGATGGGAGGCTGCTGAGGTATGGAGATGGGAGGCTGCTGAGGTGTGGAGATGGGAGGCTGCTGAGGAGAGGAGATGGGAGGCTGCTGAGGTGTGGAGATGGGAGGCTGCTGAGGTGAGGAGATGGGAGGCTGCTGAAGAGATGGGAGGCTGCTGAGGTGAGGAGATGGGAGGCTGCTGACGTGTGGAGATGGGAGGCTGCTGACATGTGGAGATTGGAGGCTGCTGAGACGACCAAAAAAATCTAGAATTCCACTTTTTTCAATTTCAACGCACTTTGAATTTTTTTCCCATTTTCGAGTGCGCTATTTGATAAAGCCAATCATGTCATTCAAAAGTACAACTCGTCCTGCAAAAAACAAGCCCTCACACGGCCATATTGATGGAAAAATAAAAAGTGGGTATATATGACTGGGAAACATCTTTATTTGGGAAACTAGCTGAAGAGCCCGGCGCTGCCCGGGCATAGTAACTAACTGTGGTTAGTTATAGCAAATTATAATTATCCGCCATCCCATAGTCCCGTGCTCATATACCCATCATACATATCCTCCATCCCATAGTCCCATGCCCATATACCCATCATACATATCCTCCATCCCATAGTCCAGTGCCCTTATACCCATCATACATATCCTCCATCCCATAGTCCCATGCCCATATACCCATCATACATATCCTCCATCCCATAGTCCAGTGCCCTTATACCCATCATACATATCCTCCATCCCATAGTCCCATGCCCATATACCCATCATACATATCCTCCATCCCATAGTCCCATGCCCATATACCCATCATACATATCCTCCATCCCATAGTCCGGTGCCCATATACCCATCACACATCCTCCATCCCATAGTCAACCATAGTGACATCATAATGAGGGGCGGGGCTTGATGCGCACACACTGGTTCCCCAGTATGCAAATAGGGGCATTATAACATCACAATGAGGGGCGGGGCTTGACGCGCACACACTTTTTCCTCATTATGTAGATAGGGGCAAAATTGGTGAATTGGAACGCACGGGGTTAAAATTTTGCCTCACAACATAGCCTAGGACACTCTCGGGTCCAGACGTGTGACGTGTGACATTTTGTGGCTGTAGCTGCGACGGTGCAGATGCCTATCCCGGACATACACACACACACTTTGAGCTTTCTATATTAGATTGTTCTGCGCTCGCACTGCGGTGCATGGACTGGGCGCCGATCTCCTGGCCTGCATCCTCATACATGCTGTGAGGCTGCTGAGTTCTAGTCAGGAGACCGGCGGCCCGTCCATGTACTGCGGTCCGAGCGCAGATCGATATCCACCGACAGCTTCATACATGTACAGAAAACAATACAATAATCTACAATCAGAAATACAGATTATAAAAAAAATCACAATCTGGTTTCAATTATTTTTTAAAAAAGTATGTGACTCATTTCCTTAACCCCTTACCTACAATTGATGTAATATTCCGTCCATGTGACCCTGGACCTAATTACCATGGACGGAATATTACGTCATCGCGATCAGCGGCGCCCACGTGGTGAGCGCCGCTGATCGCGGCCGAGTGTCAGCTAATTATCATAGCTGACACCCGGCACAATGTGTCAGGGGCGGTCACGGACATGATCGCGGTGTACCGGGGGTTAAAAGGAAGCATCGGCAGGGAGGGGGCTCCCTCCGTGCATCCCTGAGCCCCCCACGGCAGCGCAATGTGCAGTGCTGCTGCGGGGGGCTCTTTCCCTGCAGGTCCCCGGATCCAATATGGCGACGGGGACCTCCGGGGGCCTGCAGGAAGCTGGCTTCCTCAGTGCCTGCAAAGCGCAGGCATGAGGAAGCCTGTGCAGTGCCTGTGACAGATCGCTGATCTGTCACAGTGATCTGTGATGTGACAGATCAGCGATCTGTCACAGGACAGTTATGTCCCCCCTGGGACATTGTAATAAAGTAAAAAAAAAATTAAAAAAAGTGTAAAAATAATAAAAAAAAATCGCTAAATAAATTCAAAAAAAAAAAAAAAATATTCCCCAAAAAATTCATTTTTTGCAAATAAAAAAACCCAAAAACAATAAAAGTACACATATTTGGTATCGCCGCGTCCGTAACGACCTGCCCTATAAAACTGTCCCAATAGTTAACCCCTTAAGTGAACCCCTTAAAAAATAAAAATAAAAAACGAAGCAAAAAGTAATGATTTATTATCCTACCGCCGAACAAAAAGTGCAATAACGCGCGATCAAAAAGACGCATATAAATATCCATGGTACCGCTGAAAACGTCATCTTGTCCAGCAAAAAACAAGCCACCATACAGCATCATCAGCGAAAAAATAAAAAAGTTATAGCTCGCAGAATAAAGTGATGCAAAAATAATTATTTTTTATATAAAATTGTTTTCATTGCATAAAAGCGCCAAAACATAAAAAAATGACCTACATGAGGTATCGCTGTAACCGTACTGAACCGAAGAATAAAACTGCCTTATAAATTTTACCGCACCCGGAACGGCATAAACGCACCACCCAAAAGAAATTCATGAAACGCTGGTTTTTGTTCATTCTGCGTCCCAAAAAACGAAATAAAAAGCAATCAAAAAATGTCACATGCCCAAACATGATACCAAT
Source organism: Dendrobates tinctorius (assembly GCF_039654945.1). NCBI lineage: Eukaryota > Metazoa > Chordata > Amphibia > Anura > Dendrobatidae > Dendrobates > Dendrobates tinctorius. The sequence continues at coordinate 1,658,793 of NW_027362095.1, forward strand.
AAAAGCGTCAACTCGTCCCGCAAAAAATAAGACCTCACATGACTCGGTGGGTCAAAATATGGAAAAATTATAGCTCTCAATATGTGGTGATGCAAAAACTATTTTTACAATAAAAAGCGTCTTTTAGCGTGCGACAGCTGCCAAACATAAAAACCGCCATAAATAGTAAATCAAACCCCCCGTTATCACCCCCTTAGTTAGGGAAAAATAATAAAATTAAAAAAATGTATTTATTTCCATTTTCCCATTAGGGCTAGGGTTAGGGCTAGGGCTAGGGTTAGGGCTAGGGTTAGGGTTAGGGTTAGGGCTAGGGTTAGGGCTAGGGTTAGGGTTAGGGCTAGGGTTAGGGCTAGGGTTAGAATTGGGGGTTTCCACTATTTGCGTACATGAGGTGCTCTCCAAACGCAACATGGCGTCTGATCTCAATTCCAGCCAATTCTGCGTTGAAAAAGTCAAATGGTGCTCCTTCCCTTCCAAGCTCTGCCATGCACCCAAACAGTGTTTTACCCCCTCATATGGGGTATCATCCTACTCAGGACAATTTGCAAAACTACTTTTGGGGTCCTATTTCTCCTGTTGCCCTTAGGAAAATAAAAATTTTGGGGCAAAAATATCATTTTTGTGGAAAAAAAATGTTTTGTTATTTTCACGCCTGGGCGTTATAAACTTCTGTGAAGCCCTTGTGGGTTCAAAGTTCTCACCACACATCTAGATAAGTTCTTTGGGGGGTCTAGTTTCAAAAATGGGGTCACTTGTGGGGGGTTTCCACTGTTTAGTTACATCAGGGGCTCTCCAAACGCGACATGGCGTCCGATCAGAATTCCAGCCAATTTGCATTGAAAAAGTCAAACGGCGCTCCTTCCATTCTGAGCTCTGCCATGCGCCGAAACAGTGGTTCCCCCCCACATATCAGGTATCAGCGTACTCAGGACAAATTGCACAATAATTTTTGCAGTCCAATTTCTCCTGTTACCCTTGGTAAAATAAAAAAAATTGAACCTGAAGTAATTTTTTTTGTGAAAAAAAGTTAAATGTTAATTATTTTTAAATATTCAAAAAATTCCTGTGACGCACCTGAAGGGTTAATAAACTCCTTGAATGTGGTTTGTGAATGTGGCACCTTAAGGGGTGCAGTTTTTAGAATGGTGTCACTTTTGGGTATTTTCTATCATATAGACCCCTCAAAGTGGCTTCAAATGTGATGTAGTCCGTAAAAATAAAATGGTGTTGCAAAAATGAGAGATCGCTGGTCAACTTTTAACCCTTATATCTTACTAACAAATAAAAATTTTGGTTCCAAAATTGTGCTGATGTAAAGTAAACATGTGGCAAATGTTACTTATTAAGTTTTTTGTGTGCCATATCTCTGTGGTTTAAGGGCATAAAAATTCAAAGTTGGAAAATTGCGGAATTTTCAAAATTTTCGCCAAATTTCCGTTTTTCTCACAAATAAACGCAAGTTATATGAATGAAATTTTACCACTAACATGAAGTACAATATGTCACGAGAAAAGAATGTCAGAATCACCGGGATCCATGGAAGCGTTTCAGAGTTATTACCTCATAAAGGGACAGTGGTCAGAATTGTAAAAATGGGCCCGGTAGTTAACGTGCAAACCACCCTTGGTAGTGAAGGGGTTAAAGAAAAAGAAAAATATACCTAAACAGAGTATTGGGTATTTTAACAAATGATTAATAAGTTACAGTACAGTAGAGCTCATCCAAAAGAGTCTACCTTGTTGTGGTGGCGGCTTAAAATTCTTTTGGCCAGAACAAAAGCTGCTGGCTATATGTATGATCTGGGAAATGTTAATGTGTGATTGGTGAGGACGTGGTGCAGAAGTGGAGTTTTTCCAAGAGTGGGTAGTGGGACTCTTGAGGGGTGGAGGCAGGGCTGGGGTGGAGCCTGGACGGAGTCTCAAGGGGGTCCAAACATTTTTACAGTATGGTGCCCTGAAATTCCTAATGGCAGCCCTGCTGGGCAGAAACACAGCGTTTCTCTTGCAAACTAGCGCTTTTGACAATGAGTGCTTGATCTTTAATGCTTGCCATGACCACAGTAAACGCTCTTGTCTGGTTACTGTAGTGTAGTGGTTGTCCTGTTTGCCATCCTCCTGAAAGTTCCCTGTTTTGATCCCGGGCAGACACATGTGGCTTTTCTTTGTTTTGATCACAAACGTATATTGTTGGCTTAATTAGCCTTAGTTAGCATATTCTATTGCTGGTTTAATGAGCATTACTTTTACCAATGTGATTATTTCTACCCGTTTTTGCTTTTGGCAAGCATGTGTGTTTTTGACAGTGTCTAAGTGTTCCTAATTCAAGTAACACCTGATAGGATCAAGGTGCGAAAGCAGGCATCTAGGTGCTTTTTCTTTTTGGCTTTTGGACAAAGGCATGAGAATGTTTTGTGGAGCATGGTTTTGTTTCCCTGTTTGTTCTTTTTCTCCAATAGCCTGACAAATGAAAGGTTTCTGTGTTGCAAAATGCACTTTGTCCTGTCTTCAGACATAGAGGAAGACCTCTTGACTTTGGCTGGCTGTTTTTTTCTTTTTCAAGTTCATTTCAGCATGTTTAAACATCTTTAGCTTTGCACGTAGTTTCCGAAGTGTAGTGGTTGTCACGTTCATCTCACACGTGAACGGTCCCCAGTTCGAAAATGGATAGAAGCATGACCTTAGGCGTTGATATTAAAGCTTTTGACGTTGAGTCTTTGTTCTCGATGGCTCGTCATGACCACAGTAACCTTCCGCAGCCGGTTTCTGTAGTGTAGTGGTTATCACGTTCGCCTAACACGAGAAAGGTCCACAGTTCGAAAATGGATAGAAGCATGACCTTAGGAGTTGATATTAAAGCTTTTGACGTTGAGTCTTTATTCTCGATGGCTCGTCATGACCACAGTAACCTTCTGCAGCCGGTTTCTGTAGTGTAGTGGTAATCACGTTCGCCTAACACGCGAAAGGTCCACAGTTTGAAACTGGGCAGAAACACGCTGTTACCCTTTGGTATCCAAGCTTTTGACTTTCAGTTCTTGATCTCGATTGCTTGTTGTCACCACAGTAAGTGCCTGCTTCTGGTTTCTGTAGTGTAGCGGTTATCATGTTTGCCTCACACGCGAAAGGTCCCCAGTTCGAAACTGGGCAGAAACAAGGCTTTTCTCTTGGAAAATGATCTTTTTGACTTTCATTGCTTGTTCTTTATTGCTTGCCATGACCACAGCATTTTTTGTTGTTTTGAATTGGTTGGTTTCTGTAGTGTAGCCGTTATCATGTTCGTTTTACATGCGAAAGGTCCTCAGTTCGAAACTGGGCAGAAACACAGCGTTTCTCTTGTAAACTAGTGCTTTTGACAATGAGTGCTTGATCTTTAATGCTTGCCATGACCACAGTAAACGCTCTTGTCTGGTTACTGTAGTGTAGTGATTGTCCTGTTTGCCATCCTCCTGAAAGTTCCCTGCTTTGATCCCGGGCAGAAACACGTGGCATTTCTTTATTTTGATCACAAACGTATATTGTTGGCTTAACCCCTTCCTGACATGAGACGTACTATCCCGTCCACAGTACCCGGGCCCGTATGACCGGGGACGGGATAGTACGTCTACCGCGATCAGCGGCGCCCACGTGGTGAGCGCCGCTGATCGCGGCCGGGTGTCAGCTGATTATCACAGCTGACACCCGGCACAATGTGTCAGGGGCGGTCACGGACCGCCCCAGACACGTTAACCCCTTGCACACTGCGATCAAACATGATCGCGGTGTACCGGGGGTTAAAGGGAAGCATCGGCAGGGAGGGGGCTCCCTCCGTGCTTCCCTGAGCCCCCCACGGCAGCGCAATGTGCAGCGCTGCTGCGGGGGGCTCCTTTCCTCCAGGCCCCCGAATCCAAGATGGCGACGGGGGCCTTCGGGGGCCTGGGGAAGCTGGCTTCCTCAGTGCCTGCAAAGCGCATGCATGAGGAAGCCTTGTGCACTGCCTGTGACAGATTGCTGATCTGTCACAGTGATCTGTGATGTGACAGATCAGCGATCTGTCACAGGACAGTGATGTCCCACCTGGGACTATGTAATAAAGTTAAAAAAAATATTAAAAAAAGTGTAAAAATAAATTAAAAAAAATCGCCAAATAAATTAGTAAAAAAAAAAAAAAATATTCCCCAATAAATTCATTTTTTGAAAATAATAAAAAAAAAAACAATAAAAGTACACATATTAGGTATCGCCGCGTCCGTAACGACCTGCCCTATAAAACTGTCCCAATAGTTAACCCCTTTAGCGAACCCCTTAAAAAACAAAAATAAAAAACGAAGCAAAAAATAATGATTTATTTTCATACCGCCAAACAAAAAGTGCAATAACGCGCGATCAAAAAGACGCATATAAATATCCATGGTACCGCTGAAAACGTCATCTTGTCTCGCAAAAAACAAGCCGCCACACAGCATCATCAGCGAAAAAATAAAAAAGTTATAACTCGCAGAATAAAGCGATGCAAAAATAATTATTTTTTATATAAAATAGTTTTCATTGCATAAAACTGACAAAAACATAAAAAAACGACATAAATGAGGTATCGCTGTAACCGTACTGACCCGAAGAATAAAACTGCTTTATCAATTTTACCGCACGCGGAATGGTGTAAACGCACCCCCCCAAAAGAAATTCATGAAACGCTGGTTTTTGTTCATTCTGCGTCACAAAAATCGGAATAAAAAGCGATCAAAAAATTTCACATGCCCGAAAATGGTACCAATAAAAACGTCAACTCGTCCCGCAAAAAATAAGACCTCACATGACTCGGTGGATCAAAATACGGAAAAATTATAGCTCTCAATATGTGGTGATGCAAAAACTATTTTTACAATAAAAAGCGTCTTTTAGCGTGTGACAGCCGCCAAACATAAAAACCGCCATAAATAGTAAATCAAACCCCCCGTTATCACCCCCTTAGTTAGGGAAAAATAATAAAATAAAAAAAGTATTTATTTCCATTTTTCCATTAGGGTTAGGGCTAGGGGTGTGTTGGGGTAGGGTTAGGGTAGGGTTAGGGTTAGGGCTAGGGCTAGGGCTAGGGCTAGGGCTAGGGTTAGGGCTAGGGTTAGGGGCGTGTTGGGGTTCGGGTTGGAGTTAGAATTGGGGGTTTCCACTGTTTGGGCACATCAGGGGCTCTCCAAATGCAACAAGGCGTCTGATCTCAATTCCAGCCAATTCTGAGTTGAAAAAGTCAAATGGTGCTCCTTCCCTTCCAAGCTCTGCTATGCGCCCAAACAGTGTTTTACCCCCACATGTAGGGTATCAGCCTACTCAGGACAAATTGCAAAACAATTTTTGGGGTCCAATTTCTCCTGTTACCCTTAGGAAAATAAAAAATTGGGGGCAAAAATATCATTTTTGTGGAAAAAAATGATTTTTTTATTTTCACGTCCGAGCGTTATAAACTTCTGTGAAGCACTTGGGGGTTCAAAGTGCTCACCACACATCTAGAAAAGTTCCGTGGGGGTCTAGTGTCCAAAATGGGGTCACTTGTGGGGAGTTTCAATAGTTTAGGTACATCAGGGGCTCTCCAAACGCACATGACACCCGCAGACCATTCCATCAAAGTATGCATTCCAAAACGTCACTGCTTCCCTTCCGAGCCCCGACGTGTGTCCATACAGTAGTTTTCTCCCACATATGGGAAATCAGCGTACTCAGGACAAATTGGACAACAAGTTTTGGGGTCCAATTTCTCCTGGTACCCTTGGGAAAATAAAAAAATGGTGACTAAAAGATCATGTTTGTGGAAAAAATACGAATTTTTTATTTTCACGCCCGGGCATTGTAAACTTCTGTGAAGCACTGGGGGGGTCAAAGTGCTCACCACACATCTAGATAAGTTCCTTGGGGGGTCTAGTTTACAAAATGGTGTCATTTGTGGGGGGTTTCCACTGTTTAGGTACATTAGGGGCTCTCCAAAGGCAACATGACACCCGCAGACCATTCCATCAAAGTCTGCATTCCAAAACGTCACTACTTCCCTTCCGAGCCCCGACGTGTGCCCATACAGTAGTTTTCTCCCACATATGGGGTATCAGCATACTCAGGACAAATTGGACAACAACTTTTGGGGTCCAATTTCTCCTGGTACCCTTGGGAAAATAAAAAAATGGTGACTAAAAGATCATGTTTGTGGAAAAAATACGAATTTTTTATTTTCACGCCCGGGCGTTGTAAACTTCTGTGAAGCACTGGGGGGGTCAAAGTGCTCACCACACATCTAGATAAGTTCCTTGGGGGGTCTAGTTTACAAAATGGTGTCATTTGTGGGGGGTTTCCACTGTTTAGGTACATTAGGGGCTCTCCAAAGGCAACATGACACCCGCAGACCATTCCATCAAAGTCTGCATTCCAAAACGTCACTACTTCCCTTCCGAGCCCCGACGTGTGCCCATACAGTAGTTTTCTCCCACATATGGGGTATCAGCATACTCAGGACAAATTGGACAACAACGTTTGGGGTCCAATTTCTCCTGGTACCCTTGGGAAAATAAAAAAATGGTGACTAAAAGATCATGTTTGTGGAAAAAATACGAATTTTTTATTTTCACGCCCGGGCGTTGTAAACTTCTGTGAAGCACTGGGGGGGTCAAAGTGCTCACCACACATCTAGATAAGTTCCTTAGGGGGTCTAGTTTCCAAAATGGTGTCATTTGTGGGGGGTTTCCACTATTTTGGTACATCAGGGGTTTTCCAAACGCGACATGGTGTCCGATCTCAATTCCAGCCAAAAACGTCAAGTGGCGCTGCTTCCCTTCCGAGCTCTGCCATGCGCCCAAATAGTGGTTTACCCCCACATGTGGGGTATCAGCGTACTCAGGACAAATTGCACAATAACTTTTAGGGTCCTGTTACCCTTGGGAAAATAAGAATTGAGGGTGAAAAGATCATTTTTGTGGAAAAAAATATGATTTTTTAATTGTATGGCTTTATGTTATAAACTTCTGTGAAGCCCATGGGGGTTCAAAGTTCTCACCACACATCTAGATAAGTACCTTGGGGGGTCTAGTTTCCAAAATGGGGTCACTTGTAGGGGGTTTCCACTGTTTAGGTACATCAGGGACTCTCCAAACGTGACATGGCGTCCAATCTGAATTCCAGCCAATTTTGCATTGAAAAAGTCAAACTGCGCTCCTTCCATTCTGAGCTCTGCCATGCGCCGAAACAGTCGTTCCCCCCCACATATCAGGTATCTGCGTACTCAGGACAAACTGCACAATAACTTTTGCAGTTCAATTTCTCCTGTTACCCTTGGTAAAATAAAAAAAATTGAACCTGAAGTATTTTTTTACGAAAAAAAGTTAGATGTTCATTTTTTTTAAAATATTCAAAAAATTTCATGTGACGCACCTAAAGGGTTAATAAACTTCTTGAATGTGGTTTTGAGCACCTTAAGGGGTGCAGTATTTAGAATGGTGTCACTTTTGGGTATTTTCTATCATATAGACCCCTCAAAGTGGCTTCAAATGTGATGTGGTCCTAAAAATAAAATGGTGTTGTAAAAATGAGAAATCGCTGGTCAACTTTTAACCCTTATAACTTCCTAACAAAAAAAAATTTTGGTTCCAAAATTGTGCTGATGTAAAGTAATCATGTGGGAAATGTTAGTTATCAAGTTTTTTGTGTGCCGTATCTCTGTGATTTAAGGGCATAAAAATTCAAAGTTGGAAAATTGCGAAATTTTCAAAATTTTCGCCAAATTTCCGTTTTTCTCACAAATAAACGCAAGTTATTTGAATGAAATTTTACCACTAACATGAAGTACAATATGTCACGAGAAAACAATGTCAGAATCACCGGGATCCATGGAAGCGTTTCAGAGTTATTACCTCATAAAGGGACAGTGGTCAGAATTGTAAAAATTGGCCTGGTCATGAACGTGCAAACCACCCTTGGGGGTGAAGGGGTTAATTAGCCTTAGTTAGCATATTCTATTGCTGGTTTAATGAGCTTTACTTTTACCAATGTGATTATTTCTACCCGTTTTTGCTTTTGGCAAGCATGTGTGTTTTTGACAGTGTCTAAGTTTTCCTAATTCAAGTAACACCTGATAGGATCAAGGTGCGAAAGCAGGCATCTAGGTGCTTTTTCTTTTTGGCTTTTGGACAAAGGCATGAGAATGTTTTGTGGAGCATGGTTTTGTTTCCCTGTTTGTTCTTTTTCTCCAATAGCCTGACAAATGAAAGGTTCCTGTGTTGCAAACTGCACTTTGTCCTGTCTTCAGACATAGAGGAAGACCTCTTGACTTTGGCTGGCTGTTTTTTTCTTTTTCAAGTTCATTTCAGCATGTTTAAACATGTTTATCTTTGCATCGAGTTTCTGAAGTGTAGTGGTTGTCACGTTCACCTCACACGCGAACGGTCCCCAGTTCGAAACTGGATAGAAGCATGACATTAGGCGTTGGTATTGAAGCTTTTGACATTGAGTCTTTGTTCTTGATGGCTCGTCATGACCACAGTAACCTTCCGCAGCCGGTTTCTGTAGTGTAGTGGTTATCACGTTCGCCTAACACGCGAAAGGTCCCCAGTTCGAAACTGGGCAGAAACACGCTGTTACCCTTTGGTATCCAAGCTTTTGACTTTCAGTTCTTGATCTCGATTGCTTGTTGTCACCACAGTAAGCGCTTGCATCTGGTTTCTGTAGTGTAGCGGTTATCACGTTCGCCTCACACGCGAGAGGTCCCCAGTTCGAAACTCGGCAGAAATACAGCTTTTCCTCTTGGAAAACGATTTTTTTGACTTTCAGTGCTTGTTCTTTATTACTTGCCATGACCACAGCATTTTTTGTGTGTTTGAATTGGTTGGTTTCTGTAGTGTAGCGGTTATCACGTTCGCTTTACACGCGAAAGGTCCTCAGTTCGAAACTGGGCAGAAACACAGCGTTCCTCTTGCAAACTAGCGCATTTGACAATGAGTGCTTGATCTTTAATGTTTGCCATGACCACAGTAAACGCTCTTGTCTGGTTACTGTAGTGTAGTGATTGTCCATTTTGCCATCCACCTGAAAGTTCCCTGTTTTGATCCCGGGCAGAAACATGTGGCTTTTCTTTATTTTGATCACAAACGTATATTGTTGGCTTAATTAGCATTAGTTAGCATATTCTATTGCTGGTTTAATGAGCATTACTTTTACCAATGTGATTATTTCTACCCGTTTTTGCTTTTGGCAAGCATGTGTGTTTTTGACAGTGTCTAAGTGTTCCTAATTCAAGTAACACCTGATAGGATCAATGTGCGAAAGCAGGCATCTAGGTGCTTTTTCTTTTTGGCTTTTGGACAAAGGCATGAGAATGTTTTGTGGAGCATGGTTTTGTTTCCCTGTTTGTTCTTTTCTCCAATAGCCTGACAAATGAAAGGTTCCTGTGTTGCAAAATGCACTTTGTCCTGTCTTCAGACATAGAGGAAGACCTCTTGACTTTGGCTGGCTGTTTTTTTCTTTTTCAAGTTCATTTCAGCATGTTTAAACATCTTTAGCTTTGCATGGAGTTTCTGAAGTGTAGTGGTTGTCACGTTCACCTCACACGCGAACGGTCCCCAGTTCGAAACTGGATAGAAGCATGACATTGTCAAGGTGAAAATATATTTTCTGATATAACTTTTATGTTTTTATACTGTGAAACAATAAGTTTTTCCTAATTGCTTGCTAATGCAAATGTAACTGTATTAAAGATGGCTGCCAGTGTTCACTTTCACTTAAATTCAGTGTCTAAAGAGTTAAGTTAAGTTTCATTTCTCCTAAAAAAGATAACTCAGGAATGTGAAGAAGAAGTAACCATCGGGAGACGTTTTGACGAATCAGAGAGAGACTGGACACTAGATGTATTCTGCATAAACCCCGCCTAATGCACGCCTTCCCCTAACACTCAATATAGTATTGTGTATTTGTAAATAAAGCCAGTTGTTGTACTGCCCCTGACAGGTGTGGATGCAGGACATTAGCTAAGACTGAATCAGCTGCGTGTCTGAGTCATTCTTAATCGGTACCAGATGTTTTGCGCTCGCACAATGATTTGGAATGACTGGTGAATGAGGATTCATTGTCGTTTACGACCCCGACAATTTGGAGCCCAACGGGGGGCGTGGACAGTGATCCGAGGCTCCTCTGGACCCATGCTTGGATGTCTGTGGATGATACCTGTAGTGGCTGACCTCGAGGACTGATCACCCTCCAAAACACGGTAAGTGAGATCATATACACTGTATGTGTCACACTTGCTAGTGTCTCAGCCGTTATTGGTTTGTCTGTGGTCTCCTTGGGTCTGAGGGGTGACCGGTCGAGTGGTGAGACCGAGTGCGATCCTGTGCCACGCTCTGAACCAGCAACTGAGAGACGTTGCATTCTGCGCGTCCTCGTGTACACCACACCTCCTCCACCGGTCATTGTACTCCATTCAACCACCCTACCCGTGACTATTGTCTAGTAGTGAAGTGGAGTGATAAATTGAGCTAGTTGCAGATTGTGGGGCAACCTAGAGGAAGGGATAGGAGACGCAGCCTCTGTGATATTGTACCAGCTAGGTAATTAAGACGTCCCGAGAAGGGACCACCTGTATTTCTGTGGAGGGCTCTCACTAGGAGACCGCCTCCCGACTGTTGGAATATCGTGGCAGGATAATCTGTTAATCACTGCTGTTCAAGGTTAGGGAAAGGAAATATTGAGCGCGAGGCTCTTTTCCTAGTACGTCGAACGTGAGGCTCCGTACTGTGGAACATCAGTGTTGATATCGCTACCAGTGGTTTTTCTGCAGAGAACCATAGTATTCTGTAAGAGTCATGCTGCGTATCTTAAAGCAGAAGAAGTCTGTGCCCCACAAGTTAGATGAGGATGCTGTGGAGGTCAAGGCAATAGTAGCGTCACGGGAAGGCAAGAAGGCAGTCAAGAATGTTGAGAGATTGTATAAGCATGTAGGATTGCCCTCGTCAGGGAGATTACAGCCGGCTATGTGGCATAATCTCATAGAGAACAAACGAGGCATGTTGAAAGATAAAGGATTGTTAGAACAAGCACAAGCTCATCTGCGAGTTGCGCGAGGCTTGAAGAATGAAGGATGGAAAGAGATTGATGGGGAACAGTCAGGGAAAGATACCTGAAGAAGGAGACCGGTTATGTGATATAATTGAGGATAGATATGGAAGTAGTGCAGCAAAGAACCTGGAAAAAGTATTAATCAAATCCAAAGTGCAAGATAGGCAGGCTGTGTGAATCCTTGTATATATGTCTATGAGAACCTCTGAATAAGATGAGAGATGAGTAAAAAAAAAAAAAAAAAAAAAAAATCAGTGAATGAGCACGTATGAATGAATCATCACACATCATTTTTGTGTCAAGAGATTTGTGACCTTTCTAGTTGTGGTGGAATCCCGGACAGATGCGTTATAGATATTTCAAATCTACATCTGAGACTGAATGAATTGAGTAATGATATAGTTCGTGTTATATGTGGCATTGCATTGTAAAGTTTCCTGAATGCATTTGGCCAGAAAAAGGGCAAGGCATGGTTAATCTCATTATACAGTTATCTGCCCTTACAGTGAAATCCCGTGATTTTGAGTTTCTTTGTAGAAATTGATTTTGATAAGTCTAAAGAACTACAGAATTCTGTGAAGGACGACGCTGCATTCTGACGGGAGGGAGGAAGGATGGTGCTGCGCAGTTTCTTCTCCCTTCGCTCTTATCTCTGCTGAGTGTGAGCTGTGCTCAAAATTCTCTGTAATTCTATCCGTAAGGTACACGCTGAAAGATTTGTGCATTTTAAAGCAACAGTACTTAATTGAAGATTGGAAGTTAAAAGTAAGATATGGTGCCTAATTTAGAAGGGAATTGTAAGTGATTGCTTGGTCATTAATGTGTTTGAACCTGCTTCTAGTTGTGTGATTGATTTGTATAGCAAATTGTGTCAAATTACAAAAGACAGAGAAGGAAGGAAGCAGTAAAACAAGTGGGACAAACATTGAAAAAGGCAAAAATACCAGAGTGTGAATGTTTGGATGTACAAAAAGGCACAGACAAGGGAAGAAAATAGCAAGTGAATAAATGATGCTTGAGAATGTGCAGCAGTGTGGAAGGTGTATTATGAATGTTTGATTGACAAAGTGTAACCAGAGACCCAGACAAAACAGATGGACTTGTAAACACTGTGGTCAGACTCAGACAAACCCAGACTGAATAGCTACTTGTGTGACCTGTGCTACTGACCTAAGAGAATTGCACTAAATCCTATCCAGACAAGATCATAAGAAGCTGACATAATAGTGTGGATAGTGGGTAGTGGGGACATTGGCCCTTGAGGAGTAAGCTGACAGTAGACATCAGACGGCCAACCCCATCAGGACCTAGAAGTGTGACTAGAATAAGAAAGATACAGGTGTATTATCCCTGGAGCCCCTCTGACCAGCTAGCTTTGCTGAAGCAGCTGCCTGCCCCTGAAGACCAACCATTCCCGTTTTACAGACACACAGATGTGACAAAGAATCAGGCTTGGGGCATGGATGATAAATCTGCACGATCTGGGGAGACGTACTGTGAGTCACTAAGACAATGGGCTGCAGTGGAACAATCAGAGCAGTCTGTACTCCTGACTAATGTGACACAGCAAAGAGGAGAGAGAGTAGAGATATACCTTGGACGGTTACAGCTGAAATGGGCAGACATGGGGTACATTTGCATAAACCCACTTGATGTTAGAATACTGGTGGATGCATTCATTGACGGTATGAACAAAGACTTACGAGACGCAGTACAGACAGCCAGACCTGAATGGAGACATGTAGATCCGAAAGACCTCCTTAAGGTAGCTAAAGAAATTGAGCAAACAAGGACAATAAAACGACCTGTCATGTATGCTGGAGCACAAGGAAAAAAGTGGAGACGTAATAGGAAAGGCATGTGAGATGACACTGACGTTTCTTTTGACAATCTATTCCCCACATGACATCCATGCCATACTCCTACAAGTTCAACCAAAACATCTGTCTATGGCCAGACAGCTCCGACTTGAGTGTGCTCTACTAATTCCTGAGTATGTCACTCCTCAAAAGATGTAACGTTCTGAATCCAGCCACCCTCCTGCCTGTGGATTCAGAAAAGGGGGAATTGGTGACCGTATTGGCAAGTGAGGAAGGATACTTTGACATGACGCATGAACATGTCTGCATAGAACTGATGAGTCAGGAGACAGTTGGGTTTGCACACATTCATGAAAAACCTGTTCCTAATGCAGACTTTGAGTTTCTTTTTTGTAGATGGCCCCAGATACCACCAGGATGGACGATTCGACACTGGGTATGCAGTAGTATCCTCACATGAGGTAATCCGAGCGGAACCACTCTCTCCTCACATGTCGGCGCAGGAGGCAGAGTTGAAGGCACTCACTGAGGCGTGTAGAGCCGCTGCAGGTAAAGTCGCTAATATTTTCACAGATTCGAAGCCCATTAAAAATGCAGAGCTGGTGAAACAATTGATGGAGGCATTGATGTTACCAGTCCAGGTTGGCATTGTCAAGGTAAAAGCACACACAAAGGTGACTCCGTGGAGGTAGAGGGCAATAGAAGGGCGAACGAGGCTGCTAAAATAGCACAAGGCGGCCTAGAGAGAGCAGTGGACGGTGGCGGGGAGTCAGCGTATTCCAGCCACATTGGGTCTAGATGTCCTGAAATCCCTCCAGCAAAAGGCTGCCCAAACAGAGAAGGTACACCGAGGGAGACTGGGAGCTGAGCTGAACTCAAATGGAGTATGGGAGAATAAGGATAAAATGTGCCCACCAAAGTCCCTGTTCCCAATCATGGCGCAAGCAGCACATGGCCCCAATCACACCTCAAAAAGTCACATGTGTGCCATGGTAGATGCCTTCTGGATCGCTCCTGGCTTCAGTTGCGCAGCCGCGAAACTTGTACAATCATGCCTCATCTGTGCACAGCACAACCCAGGTAAAACAGTAAAAGTCCCTAAGAAAGCGACATCTAGGCCTCTCTACCCGTTTCAGAGATGGCAGATTGACGACATACAGCTACCAAGGTAGGAGTGTATGCAAATATCCTAGTATGTGTAGATCTCTTCTCTGGATGGCCAGAGGCCTACCCGGTGAAAACGGCTACAGCTCGAGCCACTGCAAAGAAACTGGTGATGGAACTAGTACCACGATTCGGTGTCCCTGAAACAATTGAATCAGACAGAGGTACACACTTTACTGCTGAGGTAATGCAAAATGTAATGCAAATGATAGGTGTAGAACAGGCATTTCATACACCCTACCACCCACAGAGTTCAGGGTAGGTAGAGAGAATGAACGGAACACTGAAATTGAAAATACAGAAAACCATGGAACAAACCCATAAACCATGGCCAGAGTGTCTCCCATTAGCATTATTCTCAGTAAGGCACACACCCACGGGGAAAACTAAACTGTCACCCTTCGAGATACTGTTTGGAAGACCACCGAACACAGGGTTGTACTACCCACAGGTCTTAACACTCAATGTGGATAATTTGACAAGTTATGTAATCCAGTTGCAAAAGCATTTAACTCAAATGCATTCTCTAGTTTTCTCTTCCATTCCAGATCCAGATAGTGTGGAAGGAACTCACTGTCTACAACCTGGTGATTACGTATATGTCAAGAAACACTCCAGAAAGACCCTTGAACCCTGATATCAAGGACCTTACCAAGTACTCCTAACAACGCCTACTTCTGTTAAGTTGGAAGGACGACCAACCTGGATCCACGCATCGCATTGCAAACTAGCCACAGGAATTAACAAAGCATAAGAGTGCATAATGTTTTGGTTTGGTTTTGTTGCATTATCTGTAATAATGGTAGCTGCGTGGGACAATCTAAATTTTCCAATGTCCTTGAATAATAAGTTTATACAACATCATGAAAAATTACTAAATGATTGGTCAAAAGACACTCAGTCTCCAGCAGATTGCTGGATCTGCACACATTCACCAATATCGGCCACTAGTATTCCGTTCCTTGTTATTCCTGTGCCACCCGAGGAATTATTTGCCTGGACCAGTTGTTCTGATACACTCGCTAATAATGCCACAAATAATGTGAAGTTATGGAACACAACTGTTGGAATACCTATTGTGGGATGGGTAGGATACCCTTGGTGGCAGGGTAACCTTTCAGGAAGTAACACATACCTTCAATATCTGGCATATAAAGGGGGGGCTTGGGTACCCAGGAATAGAACTCGATTAACCTACCTGGGGCAAATTCCAATGTATGGCCTACAAGTTAGTTTTAATTTAACTTCCCACTCTACTGATGCCTTCAAACCAATACTGTTAGAAAGAAGGTTGCATAACACGTCCTGGGAGTATTCCAATTTATTTCCCCAGGGCAATAATGAAACTTGTTTTAATATTTCAGGTAATATACCTTGCAACGAGTCATCTGGATATGAGAAAGGAACTCCCACCTGTAGAAATCCTGATGTAGGGTATTGTAGCCCTTTAGGACAACTTCCAAATTGGTGTATGCTTCAGAATGTATCTGCGTTCATAGATTTAGTTCATAGACTGGTATTACAACATTCAGCCCTATGGGACCTACCTAGTGACATGTTCTGGGTATGTGGAGACAATGCATATAAATGGTTGCCAGTAGGGGTAAAAGGTGCTTGTACTCTGGGTCGTTTGACTCCAGCTACCTTTGTTATTCCGAATGACCAGTTGAATACTCAGAGCATACCTAAACACCACTGCCTGTGTCATGAATTTGTTGAAAGGTTTGAAGCCCACTGATTGCCCAGATTACGTCCCACTAATTCATAAGGAACCCAAACTAAAGGTCCCAGGAGAAGTAACTGTATTAGCTGACAATTACACCTGCTATAATTCCCACGACACCACAGGTACACCAGTAGGGATCTTCGAGACAGGTTTCTGCAAAGAGAATAGTTCTCTAGATACTGACTTGTTAATCAAACATACACAATATATGTATGACATTTATTGGTTATGTGGAGATGGTAAGCTCCGTCCTAGGTTGCCAAATGCCTGGACAGGCCAATGCACCCTTGTTAAACTAGCTATGCAGTTCAAGATTCTACCCTGGGATCCAAAGATACCTGATGAACCTACCAGGAAAAGGAGAAGCCTCGATCAGCTCCATATGAGTTATGAAGAAGATCCACTAGTATATATTGATGCTATTGGAGTGCCAAGGGGGGTGCCTGACCAATTTAAAGCCCAGAACCAGATCTATGCTGGCTTTGCTTCTATAATCCCACAGGTGCAGATTAATAAAAATGTTGAATGGATCAATTACATATATTACAGTGAACAAAGGTTTGTCAATTTCAGCCAAGATGCCTTCCAAGGTATAGTTGAAGAATTGGGCCCTAACACTAGGATGACACTCCAAAATCGACTAGCCCTTGATATGATATTAGCTGAGAAAGGAGGAGTTTGTGGGATGGTGGGAGAGGAGTGTTGTACCTATATCCCTCAGAACTCTGGAGTGAATGGAAAAACCATAATAGCCCTTAAAAAGATAACTGGGTTAGCAGCAGAATTGAAAACTAATGCTGGAGTAGACACATCTTTCTTTTCCAGCTGGTTGGGTGGACTCAAGGGATTCCTTTAACAAGCTTGTATAGTACTGATTGCCCTCCTTGTAATTGGATCGATAACTCTTTGTTGTGTTATTCCCTTGTATAAAAAGGTTATTGCCAAAGCAACTCTGACTGGCACCTTCCTCAATCAAGAAGTAGACCCACCAGAGTACGATGGTACTGATCTAGGGGAGATCCCTAAGTATATTCCCCTCACGAGAGTAGACAAAACCCCCATTCTCAGATGATGTTAAGAGACTTAGTTTAGGGACAGCGGGAGAACTCCATGTGAGGTTAGTGAAGGGTTCAGCTGCCTGGAGGCCTCTCGCTAGGGGAGAGCTTCTGAGGTGTCTGGATGAAGAAATCCACCTCCCCTTTTCCCATCACATGGACAGTCTCGAAGGATCTTTCATTAAGGGAAAAACTTACTGTTTAGGGGGGATTGTCAAGGTGAAAATATATTTTCTTATATAACTTTTATATTTTTATACTGTGAAACAATAAGTTTTTCCTAATTGCTTGCTAATGCAAATGTAACTGTATTAAAGATGGCTGCCAGTGTTCACTTTCACTTAAATTCAGTGTCTAAAGAGTTAAGTTAAGTTTCATTTCTCCTAAAAAAGATAACTCAGGAATGTGAAGAAGGAGTAACCATCGGGAGACGTTTTGACGAATCAGAGAGAGACTGGACACTAGATGTATACTGCAAAAACCCCGCCTAATGCACGCCTTCCCCTAACACTCAATATAGTATTGTGTATTTGTAAATAAAGCCAGTTGTTGTACTGCCCCTGACAGGTGTGGATGCAGGACATTAGCTAAGACTGAATCAGCTGCGTGTCTGAGTCATTCTTAATCGGTACCAGATGTTTTGCGCTCGCACAATGATTTGGAATGACTGGTGAATGAGGATTCATTGTCGTTTACGACCCCGACAACATTAGGCGTTGATATTAAAGCTTTTGACGTTGAGTCTTTGTTCTCAATGGCTCGTCATGACCACAGTAACCTTCCGCAGCCGGTTTCTGTAGTGTAGTGGTTATCACGTTGGCCTAACACGCGAAGGGTCCCCAGTTCGAAACTGGGAAGAAACACGCTGTTACCCTTTGGTATCCAAGCTTTTGACTTTCAGTTCTTGATCTCAATTGCTTGTTGTCACCACAGTAAGCTCTTGCATCTGGTTTCTGTAGTGTAGCGGTTATCACATTCTCCTCACACGTGAAAGGTCCCCAGTTCGAAACTGGGCAGAAACACAGCTTTTTCTCTTGGAAAACGATCTTTTTGACTTTCAGTGCTTGTTCTTTATTGCTTGCCATGACCACAGCATTTTTTGTTTGTTTGAATCGGTTGGTGTCTGTGGTGTAGAGGATATCACGTTCGCTTTACACGCGAAAGGTCCTCAGTTCGAAACTGGGAAGAAACACAGCGTTCCTCTTGCAAACTAGCGCTTTTGACAATGAGTGCTTGATCTTTAATGCTTGCCATGACCACAGTAAACGCTCTTGTCTGGTTACTGTAGTGTAGTGATTGTTCTGCTTGCCATCCTACTGAAAGTTCCCTGTTTTGATCCCGGGCAGAAACATGTGGCTTTTCTTTATTTTGATCACAAACGTATATTGTTGGCTTAATTAGCCTTAGTTAGCATATTCTATTGCTGGTTTAATGAGCATTACTTTTACCAATGTGATTATTTCTACCCGTTTTTGCTTTTGGCAAGCATGTGTGTTTTTGACAGTGTCTAAGTGTTCCTAATTCAAGTGACACCTGATAGGATCAAGGTGCGAAAGCAGGCATCTAGGTGCTTTTTCTTTTTGGCTTTTGGACATAGGCATGATAATGTTTTGTGGAGCATGGTTTTGTTTCCCTGTTTGTTCTTTTTCTCCAATAGCCTGACAAATGAAAGGTTCCTGTGTTGCAAAATGCACTTTGTCCTGTCTTCAGACATAGAGGAAGACCTCTTGACTTTGGCTGGCTGTTTTTTTCTTTTTCAAGTTCATTTAAGCATGTTTAAACATATTTAGCTTTGCATGGAGTTTCTGAAGTGTAGTGGTTGTCACGTTCACCTCACATGCGAACGGTCCCCAGTTCGAAACTGGATAGAAGCATGACATTAGGCGTTGATATTAAAGCTTTTGACGTTGAGTCTTTGTTCTCGATGGCTCGTCATGACCACAGTAACCTTTCGCAGCCGGTTTCTGTAGTGTAGTGGTTATCACGTTCGCCTAACATGCAAAAGGTCCTCAGTTCGAAACTGGATAGAAGCATGACATTAGGCATTGATATTAAAGCTTTTGACGTTGAGTCTTTGTTCTCGATGGCTCGTCATGACCACAGTAACCTTCCGCATCCGGTTTCTGTAGTGTAGTGGTTATCACGTTTGCCTAACACGCGAAAGGTCCCCAGTTCGAAACTGGGCAGAAACACGCTGTTACCCTTTGGTATCCAAGCTTTTGACTTTCAGTTCTTGATCTCGATTGCTTGTTGTCACCACAGTAAGCACTTGCATCCGGTTTCTGTAGTGTAGCGGTTATCACGTTCGCCTCACAAGCGAAAGGTCCCCAGTTCAAAACTGGGCAGAAACAAAGCTTTTTCTCTTGGAAAATGATCTTTTTGACTTTCAGTGCTTGTTCTTTATTGCTTGCCATGACCACAGCATTTTTTGTTTGCTTGAATCGGTTGGTTTCTGTAGTGTAGCGGTTATCACGTTTGCTTTACACGCGAAAGGTCCTAAGTTCGAAACTGGGCAGAAACACAGTGTTCCTCTTGCAAACTAGTGTTTTTGACAATGAGTGCTTGATCTTTAATGCTTGCCATGACCACAGTAAACGCTCTTGTCTGGTTACTGTAGTGTAGTGATTGTCCTGTTTGCCATCCTCCTGAAAGTTCCCTGCTTTGATCCCGGGCAGAAACACGTGGCATTTCTTTATTTTGATCACAAGCGTATATTGTTGGCTTAACCCCTTCCTGACATGAGACGTACTATCCTGTCCACAGTACCCGGGCCCGTATGACCGGGGACGGGATAGTACGTCTACCGCGATCAGCGGCGCCCACGTGGTGAGCGCCGCTGATCGCGGCCGGGTGTCAGCTGATTATCACAGCTGACACCCGGCACAATGTGTCAGGGGCGGTCACGGACCGCCCCCGACACGTTAACCCCTTGCACACCACGATCAAACATGATCGCGGTGTACCGGGGGTTAAAGGGAAGCATCGGCAGGGAGGGGGCTCCCTCCGTGCTTCCCTGAGCCCCCCACGGCAGCGCAATGTGCAGCGCTGCTGCGGGGGGCTCCTTTCCTCCAGGCCCCCGAATCCAAGATGGCGACGGGGGCCTTCGGGGGCCTGGGGAAGCTGGCTTCCTCAGTGCCTGCAAAGCGCAGGCATGAGGAAGCCTTGTGCACTGCCTGTGACAGATTGCTGATCTGTCACAGTGATCTGTGATGTGACAGATCAGCGATCTGTCACAGGACAGTGATGTCCCACCTGGGACTATGTAATAAAGTAAAAAAAAAATTAAAAAAAAGTGTAAAAATAAATTAAAAAAAATCGCCAAATAAATTAGTAAAAAAAAAAAAAAAATATTCCCCAATAAATTCATTTTTTGAAAATAATAAAAAAAAAAACAATAAAAGTACACATATTAGGTATCGCCGCATCCGTAACGACCTGCCCTATAAAACTGTTTGAATAGTTAACCCCTTTAGCGAACCCCTTAAAAAACAAAAATAAAAAACGAAGCAAAAAATAATGATTTATTATCATACCGCCAAACAAAAAGTGCAATAACGCGCGATCAAAAAGACGCATATAAATATCCATGGTACCGCTGAAAACGTCATCTTGTCCCGCAAAAAACAAGCCGCAATACAGCATCATCAGTGAAAAAATAAAAAAGTTATAACTCGCAGAATAAAGCGATGCAAAAATAATTATTTTTTATATAAAATAGTTTTCATTGCATAAAACCGACAAAAACATAAAAAAACGACCTAAATGAGGTATCGCTGTAACCGTATTGACCCGAAGAATAAAACCGCTTTATAAATTTTACCGCACGCAGAACGGTGTAAACGCACCCCCCCAAAAGAAATTCATGAAACGCTGGTTTTTGTTTATTCTGCGTCACAAAAATCGGAATAAAAAGCGATCAAAAAATTTCACGTGCCCGATAATGGTACCAATAAAAACGTCAACTCGTCCCGCAAAAAATAAGACCTCACATGACTCGGTGGGTCAAAATACGGAAAAATTATAGCTCTCAATATGTGGTGATG
This sequence comes from Dendrobates tinctorius, assembly GCF_039654945.1. Lineage (NCBI taxonomy): Eukaryota > Metazoa > Chordata > Amphibia > Anura > Dendrobatidae > Dendrobates > Dendrobates tinctorius. Next base: position 1,679,655 of record NW_027362095.1, read on the forward strand.
CAAAAACTATTTTTACAATAAAAAGCGTCTTTTAGCGTGCGACAGCCGCCAAACATAAAAACCGCCATAAATAGTAAATCAAACCCCCCGTTATCACCCCCTTAGTTAGGGAAAAATAATAATATAAAAAAATGTATTTATTTCCATTTTTCCATTAGGGTTAGGGCTAGGGTTAGGGCTAGGGGTGTGTTGGGGTAGGGTTAGGGTAGGGTTAGGGTTAGGGCTAGGGCTAGGGCTAGGGTTAGGGTTAGGGCTAGGGTTAGGGCTAGGGTTAGGGCTAGGGCTAGGGCTAGGGCTAGGGTTAGGGCTAGGGTTAGGGGTGTGTTGGGGTTCGGGTTGGAGTTAGAATTGGGGGTTTCCACTGTTTGGGCACATCAGGGGCTCTCCAAATGCAACATGGCGTCTAATCTCAATTCCAGCCAATTCTGAGTTGAAAAAGTCAAATGGTGCTCCTTCCCTTCCAAGCTCTGCTATGCGCCCAAACAGTGTTTTACCCCCACATGTAGGGTATCAGCCTACTCAGGACAAATTGCAAAACAATTTTTGGGGTCCAATTTCTCCTGTTACCCTTAGGAAAATAAAAAATTGGGGGCAAAAATATCATTTTTGTGGAAAAAAATGATTTTTTTATTTTCACGTCCGAGCGTTATAAACGTCTGTGAAGCACTTGGGGGTTCAAAGTGCTCACCACACATCTAGAAAAGTTCCGTGGGGGTCTAGTGTCCAAAATGGGGTCACTTGTGGGGAGTTTCAATAGTTTAGGTACATCAGGGGCTCTCCAAACGCACATGACACCCGCAGACCATTCCATCAAAGTCTGCATTCCAAAACATCACTGCTTCCCTTCCGAGCCCCGACGTGTGTCCATACAGTAGTTTTCTCCCACATATGGGAAATCAGCGTACTCAGGACAAATTGGACAACAACTTTTGGGGTCCAATTTCTCCTGGTACCCTTGGGAAAATAAAAAAATGGTGACTAAAAGATCATGTTTGTGGAAAAAATACAAATTTTTTATTTTCACGCCCGGGCGTTGTAAACTTCTGTGAAGCACTGGGGGGGTCAAAGTGCTCACCACACATCTAGATAAGTTCCTTGGGGGGTCTAGTTTACAAAATGGTGTCATTTGTGGGGGGTTTCCACTGTTTAGGTACATTAGGGGCTCTCCAAAGGCAACATGACACCCGCAGACCATTCCATCAAAGTCTGCATTCCAAAACGTCACTACTTCCCTTCCGAGCCCCGACGTGTGCCCATACAGTAGTTTTCTCCCACATATGGGGTATCAGCATACTCAGGACAAATTGGACAACAACTTTTGGGGTCCAATTTCTCCTGGTACCCTTGGGAAAATAAAAAAATGGTGACTAAAAAATCATGTTTGTGGAAAAAATACAAATTTTTTATTTTCACGCCCGGGCGTTGTAAACTTCTGTGAAGCACTGGGGGGGTCAAAGTGCTCACCACACATCTAGATAAGTTCCTTAGGGGGTCTAGTTTCCAAAATGGTGTCATTTGTGGGGGGTTTCCACTGTTTTGGTACATCAGGGGTTTTCCAAACGCGACATGGTGTCCGATCTCAATTCCAGCCAAAAACGTCAAGTGGCGCTGCTTCCCTTCCGAGCTCTGCCATGCGCCCAAATAGTGGTTTTCCCCCACATGTGGGGTATCAGCATACTCAGGATAAATTGCACAATAACTTTTAGGGTCCTGTTACCCTTGGGAAAATAAGAATTGAGGGTGAAAAGATCATTTTTGTGGAAAAAAATATGATTTTTTAATTGTATGGCTTTATGTTATAAACTTCTGTGAAGCCCATGGGGGTTCAAAGTTCTCACCACACATCTAGATAAGTTCCTTAGGGGGTCTATTTTCCAAAATGGTGTCATTTGTGGGGGGTTTCCACTGTTTTGGTACATCAGGGGTTTTCCAAACGCGACATGGTGTCCAATCTCAATTCCAGCCAAAAACGTCAAATGGCGCTGCTTCCCATCCGAGCTCTGCCATGCGCCCAAATAGTGGTTTACCCCCACATGTGGGGTATCAGCGTACTCAGGACAAATTGCACAATAACTTTTAGGGTCCTGTTACCCTTGGGAAAATAAAAATTGGGGTGAAAAGATCATTTTTGTGGAAAAAATATGATTTTTTAATTGTACCGCTGTACGTTATAAGCTTCTGTAAAGCCCTTGTGGGTTCAAAGTTCTCACCACATATCTAGATAAGTACCTTGGGGGGTCTAGTTTCCAAAATGGGGTCACTTGTAGGGGGTTTCCACTGTTTAGGTACATCAGGGACTCTCCAAACGTGACATGGCGTCCAATCTGAATTCCAGCCAATTTTGCATTGAAAAAGTCAAACTGCGCTCCTTCCATTCTGAGCTCTGCCATGCGCCGAAACAGTCGTTCCCCCCCACATATCAGGTATCAGCATACTCAGGACAAATTGCACAATAACTTTTGCAGTTCAATTTCTCCTGTTACCCTTGGTAAAATAAAAAAAATTGAACCTGAAGTATTTTTTTTATGAAAAAAAGTTAGATGTTCATTTTTTTTTAAATATTCAAAAAATTTCATGTGACGCGCCTAAAGGGTTAATAAACTTCTTGAATGTGGTTTTGAGCACCTTAAGGGGTGCAGTTTTTAGAATGGTTTCACTTTTGGGTATTTTCTATCATATAGACCCCTCAAAGTGGCTTCAAATGTGATGTGGTCCTAAAAATAAAATGGTGTTGTAAAAATGAGAAATCGCTGGTCAACTTTTAACCCTTATAACTTCCTAACAAAAAAAAATTTTGGTTCCAAAATTGTGCTGATGTAAAGTAATCATGTGGGAAATGTTAGTTATCAAGTTTTTTGTGTGCCGTATCTCTGTGATTTAAGGGCATAAAAATTCAAAGTTGGAAAATTGCGAAATTTTCAAAATTTTCGCCAAATTTCCGTTTTTCTCACAAATAAACGCAAGTTATTTGAATGAAGTTTTACCACTAACATGAAGTACAATATGTCACGAGAAAACAATGTCAGAATCACCGGGATCCATTGAAGCGTTCGAGAGTTACAGTACAGGGGTCAGAATTGTAAAAATTGGCCCGGTCATGAACGTGCAAACCACCCTTGGGGGTGAAGGGGTTAATTAGCCTTAGTTAGCATATTCTATTGCTGGTTTAATGAGCTTTACTTTTACCAATGTGATTATTTCTACCCGTTTTTGCTTTTGGCAAGCATGTGTGTTTTTGACAGTGTCTAAGTGTTCCTAATTCAAGTAACACCTGATAGGATCAAGGTGCGAAAGCAGGCATCTAGGTGCTTTTTCTTTTTGGCTTTTGGACAAAGGCATGAGAATGTTTTGTGGAGCATGGTTTTGTTTCCCTGTTTGTTCTTTTTCTCCAATAGCCTGACAAATGAAAGGTTCCTGTGTTGCAAAATGCACTTTGTCCTGTCTTCAGACATAGAGGAAGACCTCTTGACTTTGGCTGGCTGTTTTTTTCTTTTTCAAGTTCATTTCAGCATGTTTAAACATCTTTTGATTTGCATGGAGTTTCTGAAGTGTAGTGGTTGTCACGTTCACCTCACACGCGAACGGTCCCCAGTTCGAAACTTGATATAAGCATGACATTAGGCATTAATATTAAACCTTTTGACGTTGAGTCTTTGTTCTCGATGGCTCGTCATGACTACAGTAACCTTCCGCAGCCGGTTTCTGTAGTGTAGTGGTTATCACGTTCGCCTAACACGCGAAAGGTCCCCCGTTTGAAACTGGGCAGAAACACGCTGTTACCCATTGGAATCCAAGCTTTTGACTTTCAGTTCTTGATCTCGATTGCTTGTTGTCACCACAGTAAGAGCTTGTATCCGGTTTCTGTAGTGTAGCGGTAATCACGTTCGCCTCACACGCGAAAGGTCCCCAGTTCGAAACTGGGCAGAAACACAGCTTTTTCTCTTGGAAAACGATCTTTTTGACTTTCAGTGCTTGTTATTTATTGCTTGCCATGACCACAGCATTTTTTGTTTGTTTGAATCTGTTGGTTTCTGTAGTGTAGTGGTTATCACGTTCACTTTGCACGCGAAAGGTCCTCAGTTCGAAACTGGGCAGAAACACAGCGTTCCTCTTGCAAACTAGCGCTATTGATAATGAGTGCTTGATCTTTAATGCTTGCCATGACCACAGTAAACGCTCTTGTCTGGTTACTGTAGAGTAGTGATTGTCCTGTTTGCCATCCTCCTGAAAGTTCCCTTTTTTGATCCCGGGCAGAAACATGTGGCTTTTCTTTATTTTGATCACAAACGTATATTGTTGGCTTAATTAGCCTTAGTTAGCATATTCTATTGCTGGTTTAATGAGCATTACTTTTACCAATGTGATTATTTCAACCCGTTTTTGCTTTTGGCAAGCATGTGTGTTTTTGACAGTGTCTAAGTGTTCATAATTCAAGTAACACCTGATAGGATCAAGGTGCGAAAGCAGGCATCTAGGTGCTTTTTCTTTTTGGCTTTTGGACAAAGGCATGAGAATGTTTTGTGGAGCATGGTTTTGTTTCCCTGTTTGTTCTTTTTCTCCAATAGCCTGACAAATGAAAGGTTCCTGTGTTGCAAAATGCACTTTGTCCTGTCTTCAGACATAGAGGAAGACCTCTTGACTTTGGCTGGCTGTTTTTTTCTTTTTCACGTTCATTTCAGCATGTTTAAACATCGATTGATTTGCATGGAGTTTCTGAAGTGTAGTGGTTGTCTCGTTCACCTCACACGCGAACGGTCCCCAGTTCGAAACTTGATATAAGCATGACATTAGGCATTAATATTAAAGCTTTTGACGTTGAGTCTTTGTTCTCGATGGCTCGTCATGACTACAGTAACCTTCCGCAGCCGGTTTCTGTAGTGTAGTGGTTATCACGTTCGCCTAACACGAGAAAGGTCCCCAGTTTGAAACTGGGCAGAAACACGCTGTTACCCATTGGAATCCAAGCTTTTGACTTTCAGTTCTTGATCTCGATTGCTTGTTGTCACCACAGTAAGCGCTTGTATCCGGTTTCTGTAGTGTAGCGGTAATCACGTTCGCCTCACACGCGAAAGGTCCCCAGTTCGAAACTGGGCAGAAACACAGCTTTTTCTCTTGGAAAACGATCTTTTTGACTTTCAGTGCTTGTTCTTTATTGCTTGCCATGACCACAGCATTTTTTGTTTGTTTGAATCGGTTGGTTTCTGTAGTGTAGTTTTTATCACGTTCGCTTTACACGCGACAGGTCCTCAGTTCGAAACTGGGCAGAAACACAGCGTTCCTCTTGCAAACTAGCGCTTTTGACAATGAGTGCTTGATCTTTAATGCTTGCCATGACCACAGTAAACGCTCTTGTCTGGTTACTGTAGTGTAGTGATTGTCCTGTTTGCCATCCTCCTGAAAGTTCCCTGTTTTGATCCCGGGCAGAAACATGTGGCTTTTCTTTATTTTGATCACAAACGTATATTGTTGGCTTAATTAGCCTTAGTTAGCATATTCTATTGCTGGTTTAATAAGCATTACTTTTACCAATGTGATTATTTCTACCCGTTTTTGCTTTTGGCAAGCATGTGTGTTTTTGACAGTGTCTAAGTGTTCCTAATTCAAGTAACACCTGATAGGATCAAGGTGCGAAAGCAGGCATCTAGGTGCTTTTTCTTTTTGGCTTTTGGACAAAGGCATGAGAATGTTTTGTGGAGCATGGTTTTGTTTCCCTGTTTGTTCTTTTTCTCCAAAAGCCTGACAAATAAAAGGTTCCTGTGTTGCAAAATGCACTTTGTCCTGTCTTCAGACATAGAGGAAGACCTCTTGACTTTGGCTGGCTGTTTTTTTCTTTTTCAAGTTCATTTCAGCATGTTTAAACATCTTTATCTTTGCATGGAGTTTCTGAAGTGTAGTGGTTGTCACGTTCACCTCACACGCGAACGGTCCCCAGTTCGAAACTGGATAGAAGCATGACATTAGGCGTTGATATTAAAGCTTTTGACGTTGAGTCTTTGTTCTCGATGGCTCGTCATGACCACAGTAACCTTCCGCAGCCGGTTTCTGTAGTGTAGTGGTTATCATGTTCGCCTAACACGCGAAAGCTCTCCAGTTCGAAACTGGGAAGAACCACGCTGTTACCCTTTGGTATCCAAGCTTTTGACTTTCAGTTCTTGATCTCGATTGCTTGTTGTCACCACAGTAAGCTCTTGCATCCGGTTTCTGTAGTGTAGCGGTTATCACGTTTGACTCATACGCGAAAGGTCCCCAGTTCGAAACTGAGCAGAAACACAGCTTTTTGTCTTGGAAAACGATCTTTTTGACTTTCAGTGCTTGTTCTTTATTGCTTGCCATGACCACAGCATTTTTTGTTTGTTTGAATCGGTTGGTTTCTGTAGTGTAGCGGTTATCACATTTGCTTTACACGCGAAAGGTCCTCAGTTTGAAACTGGGCAGAAACACAGCGTTCCTCTTGCAAACTAGTGCTTTTGACAATGAGTGCTTGATCTTTAATGCTTGCCATGACCACAGAAAATGCTCTTGTCTGGTTACTGTAGTGTAGTGATTGTCCTGTTTGCCATCCTCCTGAAAGTTCCCTGTTTTGCTCCTGGGCAGAAACATGTGGCTTTTCTTTATTTTGATCACAAACGTATATTGTTGGCTTAATTAGCCTTAGTTAGCATATTCTATTGCTGGTTTAATGAGCATTACTTTTACCAATGTGATTATTTCTACCCGTTTTTGCTTTTGGCAAGCATGTGTGTTTTTGACAGTGTCTAAGTGTTCCTAATTCAAGTAACACCTGATAGGATCAAGGTGCGAAAGCAGGCATCTAGGTGCTTTTTCTTTTTGGCTTTTGGACAAAGGCATGAGAATGTTTTGTGGAGCATGGTTTTGTTTCCCTGTTTGTTCTTTTTCTCCAATAGCCTGACAAATGAAAGGTTCCTGTGTTGCAAAATGCACTTTGTCCTGTCTTCAGACATAGAGGAAGACCTCTTGACTTTGGCTGGCTGTTTTTTCTTTTTCAAGTTCATTTCAGCATGTTTAAACATCTTTAGCTTTGCATGGAGTTTCTGAAGTGTAGTGGTTGTCACGTTCACCTCACATGCGAACGGTCCCCAGTTCGAAACTGGATAGAAGCATGACATTAGGCGTTAATATGAAAGCTTTTGACGTTGAGTCTTTGTTCTCGATGTCTCGTCATGACCACGGTAACCTCCTGCAGCCGGTTTCTGTAGTGTAGTGGTTATCACGTTCGCCTAACACGCGAAAGGTCCCCAGTTCGAAACTGGGCAGAAACACGCTGTTACCCTTTGGTATCCAAGCTTTTGACTTTCAGTTCTTGATCTCGATTGCTTGTTGTCACCACAGTAAGCGCTTGCATCTGGTTTCTGTAGTGTAGCGGTTATCACGTTCGCCTCACACGCGAAAGGTCCCCAGTTCGAAACTGGGCAGAAACACGCTGTTACCCTTTGGTATCCAAGCTTTTGACTTTCAGTTCTTGATCTCGATTGCTTGTTGTCACCACAGTAAGCGCTTGCATCCGGTTTCTGTAGTGTAGCGGTTATCACGTTCGCCTCACACGCGAAAGGTCCCCAGTTCGAAACTGGGCAGAAACACAGCTTTTTCGCTTGGAAAATGATCTTTTTGACTTTTAGTGCTTGTTCTTTATTGCTTGCCATGACTACAGCATTTTTTGTTTGTTTGAATCGGTTGGTTTCTGTAGTGTAGTGGTTATCACGTTCGCTTTACACGTGAAAGGTCCTCAGTTCGAAACTGGGCAGAAACACAGCGTTTCTCTGGCGAACTAGCACTTTTGAAAATGAGTGCTTGATCTTTAATGCTTGCCATGACCACTGTAAACACTTTTGTCTGGTTACTGTAGTGTAGTGATTGTCCCGTTTGCCATCCTCCTGAAAGTTCCCTGTTTTGATCCCGGGCAGAAACATGTGGCTTTTCTTTATTTTGATCACAAACGTATATTGTTGGCTTAATTAGCCTTAGTTAGCATATTCTATTGCTGGTTTAATGAGCATTACTTTTACCAATGTGATTATTTCTACCCGTTTTTGCTTTTGGCAAGCATGTGTGTTTTTGACAGTGTCTAAGTGTTCCTAATTCAAGTAACACCTGATAGGATCAATGTGCGAAAGCAGGCATCTAGGTGCTTTTTCTTTTTGGCTTTTGGACAAAGGCATGAGAATGTTTTGTGGAGCATGGTTTTGTTTCCCTGTTTGTTCTTTTTCTCCAATAGCCTGACAAATGAAAGGTTCCTGTGTTGCAAAATGCACTTTGTCCTGTCTTCAGACATAGAGGAAGACCTCTTGACTTTGGCTGGCTGTTTTTTTCTTTTTCAAGTTCATTTCAGCATGTTTAAACATGTTTAGCTTTGCATGGAGTTTCTGAAGTGTAGTGGTTGTCACGTTCACCTCACACGCGAACGGTCCCCAGTTCGAAACTGGATAGAAGCATGACATTAGGCGTTGATATTAAAGCTTTTGATGTTGAGTCTTTGTTCTCGATGGTTCGTCATGACCACAGTAACCTTCTGCAGCCGGTTTCTTTAGTGTAGTGGTTATCACGTTCGCCTAACCGTCCCCAGTTCGAAAACGGTCCCCAGTTCGAAACTGTGCAGAAACACGCTCTTACTCTTTTGTATCCAAGCTTTTGACTTTCAGTTCTTGATCTCGATTGCTTGTTGTCACCACAGTAAACTCTTGCATCTGGTTTCTGTAGTGTAGTGGTTATCACGTTCGCCTCACATGCGAAAGGTCCCCAGTTCGAAACTGGGCAGAAACACAGCTTTTTTTCTCTTGGAAAACGATCTTTTGGACTTTCAGTGCTTGTTCTTTATTGCATGCCATGACCACAGCATTTTTTGTTTGTTTGAATCGGTTGGTTTCTGTAGTGTAGCGGTTATCACGTTCGCTTTACACGTGAAAGGTCCTCAGTTCGAAACTGGGCAGAAACACAGCGTTCCTCTTGCAAACAAGCGCTTTTGACAATGAGTGCTTGATATTTAATGCTTGCCATGACCACAGTAAACGCTCTTGTCTGGTTACTGTAGTGTAGTGATTGTCCTGTTTGCCATCCTCCTGAAAGTTCCCTGTTTTGATCCCGGGCAGAAACATGTGGCTTTTCTTTATTTTGATCACAAACGTATATTGTTGGCTTAATTAGCCTTAGTTATCATATTCTATTGCTGGTTTAATGAGCATTACTTTTACCAATGTGATTATTTCTACCCGTTTTTGCTTTTGGCAAGCATGTGTGTTTTTGACAGTGTCTAAGTGTTCCTAATTCAAGTAACACCTGATAGGATCAAGGTGCGAAAGCAGGCATCTAGGTGCTTTTTCCTTTTGGCTTTTGGACAAAGGCATGAGAATGTTTTGTGGAGCATGGTTTTGTTTCCCTGTTTGTTCTTTTTCTCCAATAGCCTGACAAATGAAAGGTTCCTGTGTTGCAAAATGCACTTTGTCCTGTCTTCAGACATAGAGGAAGACCTCTTGACTTTGGCTGGCTGTTTTTTTCTTTTTCAAGTTCATTTCAGCATGTTTAAACATCTTTAGCTTTGCATGGAGTTTCTGAAGTGTAGTGGTTGTCACGTTCACCTCACACGCGAACGGTCCCCAGTTCGAAACTGGGTAGAAGCATGACATTAGGCGTTGATATTAAAGCTTTTGACGTTGAGTCTTTGTTCTCGATGGCTCGTCATGACCACAGTAACCTTCCGCAGGCGGTTTCTTTAGTGTAGTGGTTATCACGTTCGCCTAACCGTCCCCAGTTCGAAAACGGTCCCCGGTTTGAAACTGGGCAGAAACACGCTGTTACCCTTTGGTATCCAAGCTTTTTACTTTCAGTTCTTGATCTCGATTGCTTGTTGTCACCACAGTTAATATTTGCATCCGGTTGTTGTAGTGTAGTGGTAATCAAGTTCGCCTCACACGCGAAAGGTCCCCAGTTCGAAACTGGGCAGAAACACGCTGTTACCCTTTGGTATCCAAGCTTTTGGCTTTCAGTTCTTGATCTTGATTGCTTGTTGTCACCACAGTAAGCACTTGCATCTGGTTTCTGTAGTGTAGCGGTTATCGCGGTCGCTTTACACGCGAAAAGTCCTCAGTTCGAAACTGGGTAGAAACACAGCGTTCCTCTTGCAAACTAGTGCTTTTGACAATGAGTGCTTGATCTTTAATGCTTGCCATGACCACAGTAAACGCTCTTGTCTGGTTACTGTAGTGTGGTGATTGTCCTGTTTGCCATCCTCCTGAAAGTTCCCTGTTTTGATCCCAGGCAGAAACATGTGGCTTTTCTTTATTTTGATCACAAACGTATATTGTTGGCTTAATTAGCCTTAGTTATCATATTCTATTGCTGGTTTAATGAGCATTACTTTTACCAATGTGATTATTTCTACCCGTTTTTGCTTTTGGCAAGCATGTGTGTTTTTGACAGTGTCTAAGTGTTCCTAATTCAAGTAACACCTGATAGGATCAAGGTGCGAAAGCAGGCATCTAGGTGCTTTTTCTTTTTGGCTTTTGGACAAAGGCATGAGAATGTTTTGTGGAGCATGGTTTTGTTTCCCTGTTTGTTCTTTTTCTCCAATAGCCTGACAAATGAAAGGTTCCTGTGTTGCAAAATGCACTTTGTCCTGTCTTCAGACATAGAGGAAGACCTCTTGACTTTGGCTGGCTGTTTTTTTCTTTTTCAAGTTCATTTCAGCATGTTTAAACATCTTTACCTTTGCATGGAGTTTCTGAAGTGTAGTGGTTGTCACGTTCACCTCACACGCGAACGGTCCCCAGTTCGAAACTGGATAGAAGCATGACATTAGGCGTTGATATTAAAGCTTTTGACGTTGAGTCTTTGTTCTCGATGGCTCGTCATGACCACAGTAACCTTCCGCATCCGGTTTCTGTAGTGTAGTGGTTATCATGTTCGCCTAACGCGCAAAAGGTCCCCAGTTCGAAACTGGGCAGAAACACGCTGTTACCCTTTGGTATCCAAGCTTTTGACTTTCAGTTCTTGATCTTGATTGCTTGTTGTGACCACAGTAAGCGCTTGCGTCTGGTTTCTGTAGTGTAGCGGTTATCACGTTCGCCTCACACGCGAAAGGTCCCCAGTTCGAAACTGGGCAGAAACACAGCTTTTCCTCTTGGAAAACGATCTTTTTGACTTTCAGTGCTTGTTCTTTATTGCTTGCCATGACCACAGCATTTTTTGTTTGTTTGAATCGGTTGGTTTCTGTAGTGTAGCGGTTATCACGTTAGCTTTACACGCGAAAAGTCCTCAGTTCGAAACTGGGCAGAAACACAGCGTTCCTCTTGCAAACTAGCGCTTTTGAAAATGAGTGCTTGATCTTTAATGCTTGCCATGACCACAGTAAATGCTCTTGTCTGGTTACTGTAGTGTAGTGATTGTCCTGTTTGCCATCCTCCTGAAAGTTCCCTGTTTTGATCCCGGGCAGAAACATGTGGCTTTTCTTTATTTTGATCACAAACGTATATTGTTGGCTTAATTAGCCTTAGTTAGCATATTCTATTGCTGGTTTAATGAGCATTACTTTTACCAATGTGATTATTTCTACCCGTTTTTGCTTTTGGCAAGCATGTGTGTTTTTGACAGTGTCTAAGTGTTCCTAATTCAAGTAACACCTGATAGGATCAAGGTGCGAAAGCAGGCATCTAGGTGCTTTTTCTTTTTGGCTTTTGGACAAAGGCATGTGAATGTTTTGTGGAGCATGGTTTTGTTTCCCTGTTTGTTCTTTTTTCCAATAGCCTGACAAATGAAAGGTTCCTGTGTTGCAAAATGCACTTTGTCCTGTCTTCAGACATAGAGGAAGACCTCTTGACTTTGGCTGGCTGTTTTTTTCTTTTTCAAGTTCATTTCAGCATGTTTAAACATCTTTAGCTTTGCATGGAGTTTCTGAAGTGTAGTGGTTGTCACGTTCACCTCACACGCGAACGGTCCCCAGTTGTAAACTGGATAGAAGCATGATGTTAGGCGTTGATATTAAAGCTTTTGACGTTGAGTCTTTGTTCTTGATGGCTCGTCATGACCACAGTAACCTTCCGCAGCTGGTTTCTGTAGTGTAGTGGTTATCACGTTCGCTTAACACGCGAAAGGTCCCCAGTTCGAAATTGGGCAGAAACACGCTGTTACCCTTTGGTATCCAAGCTTTTGACTTTCAGTTCTTGATCTCAATTGCTTGTTGTCACCACAGTAAGCGCTTGCATCCGGTTTCTGTAGTGTAGCTGTTATAAGTTTGCCTCACACGCGAAAGGTCCCCAGTTTGAAACTGGGCAGAAACACTGCTTTTTCTCTTTGGAAAACGATCTTTTTGACTTTCAGTGCTTGTTCTTTATTGCTTGCCATGACCACAGCATTTTTTGTTTGTTTGAATCGGTTGGTTTCTGTAGTGTAGCGGTTAACGCGGTCGCTTTACACGCGAAAGGTCCTCAGTTAGAAACTGGGCAGAAACACAGCGTTCCTCTTGCAAACTAGCGCTTTTGACAATTAGTGCTTGATCTTTAATGCTTGCCATGACCACAGTAAATGCTCTTGTCTGGTTACTGTAGTGTAGTGATTGTCCTGTTTGCCATCCTCCTGAAAGTTCCCTGTTTTGATCCCGGGCAGAAACATGTGGCTTTTCTTTATTTTGATCACAAACGTATATTGTTGACTTAATTAGCCTTAGTTAGCATATTCTATTGCTGGTTTAATGAGCATTACTTTTACCAATGTGATTATTTCTACCCGTTTTTGCTTTTGGCAAGCATGTGTGTTTTTGACAGTGTCTAAGTGTTCCTAATTCAAGTAACTCCTGATAGGATCAAGGTGCGAAAGCAGGCATCTAGGTGCTTTTTCTTTTTGGCTTTTGGACAAAGGCATGAGAATGTTTTGTGGAGCATGGTTTTGTTTCCCTGTTTGTTCTTTTTCTCCAATAGCCTGACAAATGAAAGGTTCCTGTGTTGCAAAATGCACTTTGTCCTGTCTTCAGACATAGAGGAAGACCTCTTGACTTTGGCTGGCTGTTTTTTTCTTTTTCAAGTTCATTTCAGCATGTTTAAACATCTTTATCTTTGCATGGAGTTTCTGAAGTGTAGTGGTTGTCACGTTCACCTCACACGCGAACGGTCCCCAGTTCGAAACTGGATAGAAGTGTAGTGTCAGTGGTGGGGTGCCGAGCTGGTGGGGTGGTCCTACTTTTATACCGCGCAGAGATGACAACAGAGACACGATGGAGGCAGATTCTGGGTGCAACAGGTCCAAGTTTATTTCTTCACTTGCCGTCCGACTGACGGCACACCTCGCGGCCCTCCGTTTCCAGAGCCGCTTCTCACACCGTACACTGGAGACGTGTCTGCACACACCGTCCCCTCCTTTACTGTCGACGCTCCTGACAGTTCCGTCACTGTGGCCACCTTTGGCCCATTAACCAACAGCGCTTCTACTGCTCAGTCGTCCTGTCACATACGGTGTCTTACACCCAGTACCTCGTCTCAACTGCGGTCCTTTCCTGTCAGGACCACCCCCCTGACATCCTCTCTCCTCAGTCCCCCTGGTCTGGATTCTCCTCAGGGCACACAGACTGGCGTAGTCCTCCTGTCACCTGGGCTCCCCCTGGGGACTGGATCTTTCTGGAACCCTCCCTCAGTATTTATAACTCCCCCGGTTCCTTGAAACTGTCACTCTAACTGTCACCACGCCCCCCATGACCAACGGTTTCTAAAGCCCTAAGCTGCTGTAAAGTCCTTTGCTCACACTCCACCCTGCCATCTAATGGTCATCCCAAGGTACTGCACGTCCACTACACTTTCCTAGTTGTTTCCCCACTGTAATCACTGACTCCTACCTACACTGTGCAAACCTATCTTTCTTCACTCTGACTAGTCCGTCCATCCGTCAGGTCACCTTCCCTACACTCCCCCTTCCTTTGTCCATTGTCGTCCTCGACAATCGTCATCCCTGCCTTCGTCGTTCTGAATCTACACCTACATTCTGTTGTCGGACCAGAAGTTGAGCCAAACCCACTATCTGCGGGGGCCGAACCATACTGGGAGCACTATGCTCTGAGCAGCCTACTGCTACTCACCAGCGCGCACGCCACATGACAATGTCTTTCAAATTGGGCAAGGTACACCCGTATTCTCTCTACGGCGTGTATCTTTCCCCTACTCTCCCCTACTGTTACCTTTCACTATCCGGTACGCCATGATCGAGGCCACTCACCTACCAGATCATTGCCGGCGCCCGCCTTTCCTTCTTCAGGGGTGTCCGTGGTGTTGGGGACCTGACCTAGGATGGCTGTCTTTCTCACGTCTTCCAACTCATTTTCCTTCTTTCAATTACATGTCATGGTCGGCGTCCCGGTCTCCCAGACCTCCTCAACTCTTAGATCCCTACCGGATCTCACACTTTCCTTTGGTCCCGCAGACCTTCCCTTACCCGGACCTGTTGCATTTACTTTGGCATATTATACATTAAACAACTTTATAATAGCACAGGTACCCATTTTTATAATTTTTTTTTTTCTTGCTTTTAAAACCAAAATATAACATAACATTGCAAGTCTCCTTTCCTCCTCCCTTCCTTGGACATGGACACTCCCTCTCTTCTAAGTATCCCGCGCTCTGTCAGTCTAAAAAGTAAACACAATCTATCCTGTAAGAGGAACATAGAAAAACAGACATAAAAATCACAGATAAACATTTCTTTTTTTTTTTAAAAGCTGACCGCGAACTGTCTTTTTGACCTGCACAACGGTGCAACGAACTCCTGACAGTTCAATCCTCCTTTCGGTGGTCAGTAGTATGGAACCCCACAACCGTGGAGCTCCCAGGATGCAAGAAGTGTCCCTTTCTGCAAGATAGTATAAACGAGCCGTCCCGGGGGTCGTGCAGCCGCCATGCCAGCCTCTCCCCTCTCATGGAGCAGGTTCCAGACTTCCTGCCCCCTGGCCCTCTTCTTCTCTATAACTCCTGCGACCCAAACAGAGGGTCCGGCATGAGCCCTGGAGTCCGGTGGGCGGGACTTAACCGAGGAAGGACGTGGATCAGAGGCGGCCGATGATTCCTGCAGCTCAACAGCCGCTGGGGCCAGGTGGCAAATGGGGACAACCGGGTCCTTGGAGGCTGGAATCACAAGGCCCACTAAGTCGGCCGCAGTCGACTTCAGCAGCGGCATAACCGCGGCCTCAGGACAGGCCGCATCCACTACTTCCAATGGAGCCGGAGTAACGGCCGGTTCCAACGACGCAGCTGCTATCAGCAGGGGGAACGCAGCAGCGTCTTCTTTGGATGACTTCCGCACTGGCGGCTCCAGGCGGGGTACCTCAGGGACTTGAGCAGGGGCCTCGCACAACTCTGCATACACCACTGGGCCCGATGTACCCAGGCCTTCCGGTGCGCAGGGGGCAGCGTGCTGCGGCGGAATGATGAGGGCCGCTGGCGGAGGCACTAGTGGTGCCGGGGGTACTCTCACCTTCCCCGGCGCTGCGGCCTCCATCACATCAATACGTGGCTTCACCCGCAGCCTCCGTCCCTTGCTCCACTGTCCCGCGGGTTTTTCCCCTAAACTCGGGGGCTCCGCTGAGAAGTCCTCTGCTGGTATTGGTGGCGGCCGTTTTCGCTGACTCCGCTCAGGCTCCGCTCCCCAGCTCAGCATCCCGCTGCTCTCCCGTGGCTCTGAGGGCGACTTCTGGCACAGCTCCATCCCCTGCCGCCACTGCCACTCTAGGCGGCCGATGCCCCGACACCTGCAGAGTCTCATACCGTCCGTTGGGCAGCACTCGAATGGCATCAGACAGCCGCAGCCAAGTTTTTCTTCTGTGCCACTCCCTCTGTGAGGTGAGGTGTCGGCAGGCCTCTCCACCATCCTGTCAGGGTCCAATATATGGAAGCGTCGATTTCCAGGCACATACTGCTTCCTTTTGGGGTACGTTGGAGGGGGTCCCAGTCCATTCAACACGACTGCAAACACCCGGACCTCTCCTCTGCGCTGAAGCAACACCGCCATACTGCACAGTACCTGGTACCTCCCCGGATCCTCTGCTGGCCACACAGATCCGCCACAGCGCTTCCCATTTGTATTCCACAGGTAGGTCATTTGTAATCCACAGGTAATTGTAATCCAAACAGAGTAGTCCAAGTCCTTTTCCATTCTTTGAGGCAGGTCTGCTGCAGAAGATGAGGTATTAGCGGCGGCGATCCTGCTGACTACGCCAAATGTAGTGTCGGTGGTGGGGTGCCGAGCTGGGGGGGTGGTCCTACTTTTATACCGCGCAGAGATGACAACAGAGACACGATGGAGGCAGATTCTGGGTGCAACAGGTCCAAGTTTATTTCTTCACTTGCCGTCCGACTGACGGCACACCTCGCGGCCCTCCGTTTCCAGAGCCGCTTCTCACACCGTACACTGGAGACGTGTCTGCACACACCGTCCCCTCCTTTACTGTCGACGCTCCTGACAGTTCCGTCACTGTGGCCACCTTAGGCCCATTAACCAACAGCGCTTCTACTGCTCAGTCGTCGTGTCACATACGGTGTCTTACACCCAGTACCTCGTCTCAACTGCGGTCCTTTCCTGTCAGGACCACCCCCCTGACGTCCTCTCTCCTCAGTCCCCCTGGTCTGGATTCTCCTCAGGGCACACAGACTGGCGTAGTCCTCCTGTCACCTGGGCTCCCCCTGGGGACTGGATCTTTCTGGAACCCTCCCTCAGTATTTATAACTCCCCCGGTTCCTTGAAACTGTCACTCTAACTGTCACCACGCCCCCCATGACCAACGGTTTCTAAAGCCCTAAGCTGCTGTAAAGTCCTTTGCTCACACTCCACCCTGCCATCTAATGGTCATCCCAAGGTACTGCACGTCCACTACACTTTCCTAGTTGTTTCCCCACTGTAATCACTGACTCCTACCTACACTGTGCAAACCTATCTTTCTTCACTCTGACTAGTCCGTCCATCCGTCAGGTCACCTTCCCTACAGAAGCATGACATTAGGCGTTGATATTAAAGCTTTTGACGTTGAGTCTTTGTTCTCGATGGCTCGTCATGACCACAGTAACCTTCCGCATCCGGTTTCTGTAGTGTAGTGGTTATCACGTTCGCCTAACACGCGAAAGGTACCCAGTTCGATACTGGGCAGAAACACGCTGTTACCCTTTGGTATCCAAGCTTTTGACTTTCAGTTCTTGATCTCGATTGCTTGTTGTCACCACAGTAAGCACTTGCATCTGGTTTCTGTAGTGTAGCGGTTATCACGTTCGCCTCACACGCGAAAGGTCCCCAGTTCGAAACTGGGCAGAAACACAGCTTTTTCTCTTGGAAAACGATCTTTTTGACTTTCAGTGCTTGTTCTTTATTGCTTGCCATGACCACAGCATTTTTTGTTTGTTTGAATCGGTTGGTTTCTGTAGTGTAGTTTTTATCACGTTCGCTTTACACGCGAAAGGTCCTCAGTTCGAAACTGGGCAGAAACACAGCGTTCCTCTTGCAAACTAGTGCTTTTGACAATGAGTGCTTGATCTTTGATGCTTGCCATGACCACAGTAAACGCTCTTGTCTGGTTACTGTAGTGTAGTGATTGTCCTGTTTGCCATCCTCCTGAAAGTTCCCTGTTTTGATCCCGGGCAGAAACATGTGGCTTTTCTTTATTTTGATCACAAACGTATATTGTTGACTTAATTAGCCTTAGTTAGCATATTCTATTGCTGGTTTAATGAGCATTACTTTTACCAATGTGATTATTTCTACCCGTTTTTGCTTTTGGCAAGCATGTGTGTTTTTGACAGTGTCTAAGTGTTCCTAATTCAAGTAACACCTGATAGGATCAAGGTGCGAAAGCAGGCATCTAGGTGCTTTTTCTTTTTGGCTTTTGGACAAAGGCATGAGAATGTTTTGTGGAGCATGGTTTTGTTTCCCTGTTTGTTCTTTTTCTCCAATAGCCTGACAAATGAAAGGTTCCTGTGTTGCAAAATGCACTTTGTCCTGTCTTCAGACATAGAGGAAGACCTCTTGACTTTGGCTGGCTGTTTTTTTCTTTTTCAAGTTCATTTCAGCATGTTTAAACATCTTTATCTTTGCATGGAGTTTCTGAAGTGTAGTGGTTGTCACGTTCACCTCACACGCGAAAGGTCCACA
The DNA here is from genome assembly GCF_039654945.1 of Dendrobates tinctorius. Classification (NCBI taxonomy): domain Eukaryota; kingdom Metazoa; phylum Chordata; class Amphibia; order Anura; family Dendrobatidae; genus Dendrobates; species Dendrobates tinctorius. The sequence goes on from NW_027362095.1 coordinate 1,697,775, forward strand.
GTTCGAAACTGGATAGAAGCATGACATTATGCGTTGTTATTAAAGCTTTTGACGTTGAGTCTTTGTTCTCGATGGTTCATCATGACCACAGTAACCTTCTGCAGGAGGTTTATGTAGTGTAGTGGTTATCACGTTCGCCTAACACGTGAAAGGTCCCCTGTTCGAAACTGGGCAGAAACACGCTGTTACCCTTTGGTTTCCAAGCTTTTGACTTTCAGTTCTTGATCTCGATTGCTTGTTGTCACCACAGTAAGCGCTTGCCTTTGGTTTCTGTAGTGTAGCGGTTATCACGTTCGCCTCACACGTGACAGGTCCCCAGTTCGAAAATGGGCAGAAACACAGCGTTTCTCTTGCAAACTAGCGCTTTTGACAATGAGTGCTTGATCTTTAATGCTTGCCATGGCCACAGTAAACGCTCTTGTCTGGTTACTGTAGTGTAGTGATTGTCCTGTTTGCCATTGTCGGGATCCCTCAGATATCTCTTTCTTCTGAAGGACCGATGTTCTTGGGTGTAAGGCACCATATGTCTCTAATTGATTGCTCCGTCGAGAAGGATAACACAGACACAAGCTGTATAATACCACTCTGGATGCCTGCCAAGACGCCTCTGGCTTATCAGTTAGGCTTCCATCTTTTATAGCAAAGAATTTAAACATTTACAGACATGCGCAGTATAAAAAATGATTTCACAACTTGTTTTCTACAAAGAAAGTCATGTAGGCTAAAAAGCAGGAGTATTTGACCTTGGTTCACAAGGGAACAGAAAAGATAAGTTTTAAACAAGAAAATGCAACATAGACAGAACTCAATTTAACTACTTCAGTTCCTATCATTCCCCCCTTTGACATCTTTATTCTTCACAATCTGGAACACTGGATCCTGCAATGACAGCTGATAGTGCCCTATTCACCAGGTACTATCCCAGGCCGACGGGTTGCCCGAGGGAGACAGGTATCTTCTTTTACCCTCTCCATCCCCCAGTTACTAAGGCCACGTCTGTCATCACAAGAGTACGCTCCTTCATGCCAGAAATGAGATGTCAACCTAAAACCCCTACTGGTAACCATTTATATGCATTGTCTCCACATATCCAGTACATGTCACTAGGTAGGTCCCATAGGGCTGAATGTTGTAATACCAGTCTATGAACCAAATCTATGAACGCAGATACATTCTGAAGCATACACCAATTTGGAAGTTGTCCTAAAGGGCTACAATAGCCTACATCGGGATTTCCACAGGTGGGAATTCCTTTCTCACATCCAGATGACTCGTTGCAAGGTATATTACCTGAAATATTAAAACAAGTTTCATTATTGCCCTGGGGAAATAAATTGGAATACTCCCAGGACGTGTTATGCAACCTTCTTTCTAGCAGTATTGGTTTGAAGGCATCAGTAGAGTGGGAAGTTAAATTAAAACTAACTTGTAGGCCATACATTGGAATTTGCCCCAGGTAGGTTAATCGAGTTCTATTCCTGGGTACCCAAGCCCCCCCTTTATATGCCAGATATTGAAGGTATGTATTACTTCCTGAAAGATTACCCTGCCACCAAGGGTATCCTACCCATCCCACAATAGGTATTCCAACAGTTGTGTTCCATAACTTCACATTATTTGTGGCATTATTAGCGAGTGTATCAGAACAACTGGTCCAGGCAAATAATTCCTCGGGTGGCACAGGAATAACAAGGAACGGAATACTAGTGGCCGATATTGGTGAATGTGTGCAGATCCAGCAATCTGCTGGAGACTGAGTGTCATTTGACCAATCATTCAGTAATTTTTCATGATGTTGTATAAACTTATTATTCAAGGACATTGGAAAATTTAGACTGTCCCACGCAGCTACCATTATTACAGATAATGCAACAAAACCAAACCAAAACATTATGCACTCTTATGCTTTGTTAACTCCTGTGGCTAGTTTGCAATGCGATGCGTGGATCCAGGTTGGTCGTCCTTCCAACTTAACAGAAGTAGGCGTTGTCAGGAGTACTTGGTAAGGTCCCTGATATCGGGGTTCAAGGGTCTTTCTGGAGTGTTTCTTGACATATACGTAATCACCAGGTTGCAGACAGTGAGTTCCTTCCACACTATCTGGATCTGGAATGGAAGAGAAAACTAGAGAATGCATTTGAGTTAAATGCTTTTGCAACTGGATTACATAACTTGTCAAATTATCCACATTGAGTGTTAAGACCTGTGGGTAGTACAACCCTGTGTTTGGTGGTCTTCCAAACAGTATCTCGAAGGGTGACAGTTTAGCTTTCCCCGTGGGTGTGTGCCTTACTGAGAATAATGCTAATGGGAGACACTCTGGCCATGGTCTATGGGTCTGCTCCATGGTTTTCTGTATTTTCAATTTTAGTGTCCCGTTCATTCTTTCTACCTTCCCTGAACTCTGTGGGTGGTAGGGTGTATGAAATGCTTGTTCTACACCTATCATTTGCATTACATTTTGCATTACCTCAGCAGTAAAGTGTGTACCTCTGTCTGATTCAATTGTTTCAGGGACACCGAATCGTGGTACTAGTTCCATCACCAGTTTCTTTGCAGTGGCTCGAGCTGTAGCCGTTTTCACCGGGTAGGCCTCTGGCCATCCAGAGAAGAGATCTACACATACTAGGATATTTGCATACACTCCTACCTTGGTAGCTGTATGTCGTCAATCTGCCGTCTCTGAAACGGGTAGAGAGGCCTAGGTGTCGCTTTCTTAGGGACTTTTACTGTTTTACCTGGGTTGTGCTGTGCACAGATGAGGCATGATTGTACAAGTTTCGCGGCTGCGTAACTGAAACCAGGAGCGATCCAGAAGGCATCTACCATGGCACACATGTGACTTTTTGAGGTGTGATTGGGGCCATGTGCTGCTTGCGCCATGATTGGGAACAGGGACTTTGGTGGGCACATTTTATCCTTATTCTCCCATACTCCATTTGAGTTCAGCTCAGCTCCCAGTCTCCCCTGGTGTACCTTCTCTGTTTGGGCAGCCTTTTGCTGGAGGGATTTCAGGACATCTAGACCCAATGTGGCTGGAATACGCTGACTCCCCGCCACCGTCCACTGCTCTCTCTAGGCCGCCTTGTGCTATTTTAGCAGCCTCGTTCGCCCTTCTATTGCCCTCTACCTCCACGGAGTCACCTTTGTGTGTGCTTTTACCTTGACAATGCCAACCTGGACTGGTAACATCAATGCCTCCATCAATTGTTTCACCAGCTCTGCATTTTTAATGGGCTTCGAATCTGTGAAAATATTAGCGACTTTACCTGCAGCGGCTCTACACGCCTCAGTGAGTGCCTTCAACTCTGCCTCCTGCGCAGACATGTGAGGAGAGAGTGGTTCCGCTCGGATTACCTCATGTGAGGATACTACTGCATATCCAGTGTAGAATCGTCCATCCTGGTGGTATCTGGGGCCATCTACAAAAAGGAAACTCAAAGTCTGCATTAGGAACAGGTTTTTCATGAATGTGTGCAAACCCAACTGTCTCCTGACTCATCAGTTCTATGCAGACATGTTCATGCGTCATGTCAAAGTATCCTTCCTCACTTGCTAATACGGTCACCAATTCCCCCTTTTCTGAATCCACAGGCAGGAGGGTGGCTGGATTCAGAACGTTACATCTTGTGAGGAGTGACATACTCAGGAATTAGTAGAGCACACTCAAGTTGGAGCTATCTGGCCATAGACAGATGTTTTGGTTGAACTTGTAGGAGTATGGCATGGATGTCATGTGGGGAATAGATTGTCAAAAGAAACGTCAGTGTCATCTCACATGCCTTCCCTATTACGTCTCCACTTTTTTCCTTGTGCTCCAGCATACATGACAGGTCGTCTTATTGTCCTTGTTTGCTCAATTTCTTTAGCTACCTTAAGGAGGTCTTTCAGATCTACATGTCTCCATTCAGGTCTGGCTGTCTGTACTGCGTCTCGTAAGTCTTTGTTCATACCGTCAATGAATGCATTCACCAGTATTCTAACATCAAGTGGGTTTATGCAAATGTACCCCATGTCTGCCCATTTCAGCTGTAACCGTCCAAAGTACATCTCTACACTCTCTCCTTTTTGCTGTGTCACATTAGTCAGGAGTACAGACTGCTCTGATTGTTCCACTGCAGCCCATTGTCTTAGTGACTCACAGTACGTCTCCCCAGATCGTTCAGATTTATCATCCATGCCCCAAGCCTGATTCTTTGTCACATCTGTGTGTGTCTTAATTATATGTCCTAGTGCGTCACCTGCCTTTAAACTCACCAACCTCTCTAGGTCTGCCCAGGTACACTTATATGTCTGCTGTACTTCCTTTATGTGTCTGTAAAACAGGAATGGTTGGTCTTCAGGGTCAGGCAGCTGCTTCAGCAAAGCTAGCTGGTCAGAGGGGCTCCAGGGACAATACTCCTGCATCTTTCTTATTCTAGTCACACTTCTAGGTCCTGATGGGGTTGGTCGTCTGATGTCTACTGTCAGCTTACTCCTCAAGGGACAATGTCCCCACTACCCACTATCCACACTATTATGTCAGCTTCTTATGATCTTGTCTGGATAGGATTTAGTGCAATTCGCTTAGGTCAGTAGCACAGGTCACACAAGTAGCTATTCAGTCTGGGTTTGTCTGAGTCTGACCACAGTGTTTACAAGTCCATCTGTTTTGTCTGGGTCTCTGGATACACTTTGTCAATCAAACATTCATAATACACCTTCCACACTGCTGCACATTCTCAAGCATCATTTATTCACTTGCTATTTTCTTCCCTTGTCTGTGCCTTTTTGTACATCCAAACATTCACACTCTGGTATTTTTGCCTTTTTCAATATTTGTCCCACTTGTTTTACTGCTTCCTTCCTTCTCTGTCTTTTGTAATTTGACACAATTTGCTATACAAATCAATCACACAACTAGAAGCAGGTTCAAACACATTAATGACCAAGCAATCACTTACAATGACCAAACAATCACTTACAATTCCCTTCTAAATTAGGCACCATATCTTACTTTTAACTTCCAATCTTCAATTAAGTACTGTTGCTTTAAAATGCACAAATCTTTCAGCGCGTACCTTACGGATAGAATTACAGAGAATTTTGAGCACAGCTCACACTCAGCAGAGATAAGAGCGAAGGGAGAAGAAAAACTGCGCAGCGCCATCCTTCCTCCCTCCCGTCAGAATGCAGCGTCGTCCTTCACAGAATTCTGTAGTTCTTTAGACTTATCAAAATCAATTTCTACAAAGAAACTCAAAATCACGGGATTTCACTGTAAGGGCAGATAACTGTATAATGAGATTAACCATGTCTTGCCCTTTTTCTGGCCAAATGCATTCAATAAACTTTACAATGTAATGCCACATATAACACGAACTATATCATTACTCAATTCATTCAGTCTCAGATGTAGATTTGAAATATCTATAACGCATCTGTCCGGGATTCCACCACAACTAGAAAGGTCACAAATCTCTTGACACAAAAATGATGTGTGATGATTCATTCATACGTGCTCATTCACTGATTTTTTTTTTTTTTTACTCAATTACTCATCTCTCATCTTATTCAGAGGTTCTCATAGACATATATACAAGGATTCACACAGCCTGCCTATCTTGCACTTTGGATTTGATTAATACTTTTTCCAGGTTCTTTGCTGCACTACTTCCATATCTATCCTCAATTATATCACATAACCGGTCTCCTTCTTCAGGTGTCTTTCCCTGACTGTTCCCCATCTTTCTATCCTGTTTCTCTTGTTTCTTCCTGTTAGTCCCCTGCCTTAGGTGGTGTATTGGGTAAGCTCAAGACTAGGCTCTACTATACCTCGTTACCTTCTTCCTAAGGTGCCAACAGGTTAAACGGGGTGTCTGTTCCTCCTTGTACTACGTGTCTCGTGTACTTATATACTAGGTAGCATCCGAACAGTAACACTCCCACAACACACAGGATTGTAAACAAAGTATCCATTTATCGGGGTTCTTCAGTCATATCCTGTCACAGGCTCATTTCGTGGTCCTGTGCTCATTCGGTCACACTCTTATCTGTCACAAGGTTTATTCGTAAAGGGTGTTGATTTAAGCTTAGGCGGTGACCTCCCTGAAAGGACGCTGTCACATGACCCAGTTAGGCAATATCACCACTCTTTGAACGAATACCTACTGTGCAGCTTATTTGTCTACTTTCCACAGTCCTTCAAATCAAGGCAGTCACTCAACAACCTCCTCTATTCCTAGTGCGGAACCGTCTATTGTGAAAAACTTGTCCGTCCGGGCTGCGCAGTATGAACTGTTCACCCAGCCTTATATTCCGTAATGTCAGACCTCTCAACATGTCACTCAATGGGACATGTGTATTCAATGCTAACAATACCCACCACTGTTCTCCCTTCTTGAAGTGATGAAACTTTTTATGTTTGTGTCTGGGGTTGTCCCTGCAAATGTCCAATCACCATACCCGTTATGATTTGCATCAGTTCTTCTCCTAAAAATAGCAGTACACAGGCAGAATCTGCAATAGCCTCTCATTCGGACAGGAATTACATATGCGTGTCACACCCAATTTCCTCAGAGTTCTTATATGGACCTGATTTTACGGCCCCCTCCTCTACTAGATTCCCCTTGATACGGACCTTAGTTATAATTATAGATTATGAAGAGCAGAGAAGAGAAGAATTGATCTCTTACCTGGCCAGGTGTTTAGGTCTGCTGTTCACAATTTCATCAGTAACTGGAGTGGTCTGTAGATCGGGTAGTCTTGGAGAGGTGCCTATATCAGGTCCCTGTTTCGGGCACCAGGAAACTGTTGGGATCCCTCAGATATCTCTTTCTTCTGAAGGACCGATGTTCTTGGGTGTAAGGCACCATATGTCTCTAATTGATTGCTTCGTCGAGAAGGATAACACAGACACAAGCTGTATAATACCACTCTGGATGCCTGCCAAGACGCCTCTGGCTTATCAGTTAGGCTTCCATCTTTTATAGCAAAGAATTTAAACATTTACAGACATGCGCAGTATAAAAAATGATTTCACAACTTGTTTTCTACAAAGAAAGTCATGTAGGCTAAAAAGCAGGAGTATTTGACCTTGGTTCACAAGGGAACAGAAAAGATAAGTTTTAAACAAGAAAATGCAACATAGACAGAACTCAATTTAACTCCTTCAGTTCCTATCACCATCCTCCTGAAAGTTCCCTGTTTTGATCCCGGGCAGAAACATGTGGCTTTTCTTTATTTTGATCACAAATGTATATTGTTGGCTTAATTAGCATTAGTTAGCATATTCTATTGCTAGTTTAATGAGCATTACTTTTACCAATGTGATTATTTCTACCCGTTTTTGCTTTTGGCAAGCATGTGTGTTTTTGACAGTGTCTAAGTGTTCCTAATTCAAGTAACGCCTGATAGGATCAAGGTGTGAAAGCAGGCATCTAGGTGCTTTTTCTTTTTGGCTTTTGCACAAAGGCATGAGAATGTTTTGTGGAGCATGGTTTTGTTTCCCTGTTTGTTCTTTTTCTCCAATAGCCTGACAAATGAAAGGTTCCTGTGTTGCAAAATGCACTTTGTCCTGTCTTCAGACATAGAGGAAGACCTCTTGACTTTGGCTGGATGTTTTTTTCTTTTTCAAGTTCATTTCAGCATGTTTAAACATCTTTAGCTTTGCATGGAGTTTCTGAAGTGTAGTGGTTGTCATGTTCACCTCACACGCGAACGGTCCCCAGTTCGTAACTGGATAGAAGCATGACATTAGGCGTTGATATTAAATCTTTTGACGTTGAGTCTTTGTTCTCGATGGCTCGTCATGACCACAGTAACCTTCCACAGCCGGTTTCTGTAGTGTAGTGGTTATCACGTTCGCCTAACACGCGAAAGGTCTCCAGTTCGAAACTGGACAGAAACACGCTGTTACCCTTGGTATCCAAGCTTTGACTTTCAGTTCTTGATCTCGATTGCTTGTTGTCACCACAGTAAGCACTTGCATCCGGTTTCTGTAGTGTAGCGGTAATCACATCCGCCTCACACGCGAAAGGTCCCCAGTTCGAAACTGGGCAGAAACTCAGCTTTTTCTCTTGGAAAACGATCTTTTTGACTTTCAGTGCTTGTTCTTTATTGCTTGCCATGACCACAGCATTTTTTGTTTGTTTGAATCGGTTGGTTTCTGTAGTGTAGCGGTTTTCACTTTTGCTTTACACGCGAAAGGTCCCCAGTTCGAAACTGGATAGAAGCATGACGTTAGGTGTTGATGTTAAAGCTATTGACGTTGAGTCTTTGTTCTCGATGGCACATCATGACCACAGTAACCTTCCGCAGCCGGTTTCTGTAGTGTAGTGGTTAGCACAGTCGCCTAACACGCGAAAGGTCGCCAGTTCGAAACTGGGCAGAAACACGCAGTTACCCTTTGGTATCTAAGCTTTTGACTTTCAGTTCTTGATCTCGATTGCTTGATGTCACCACAGTAAGCACTTACGTCTGGTTTCTGTAGTGTAGCGGTTATCACGTTCGCCTCACACGCGAAGGTTCCCCAGTTCGAAACTGGGCAGAAACACAGCTTTTCTCTTGGAAAACGATCTTTTTGACTGTCAGTGCTTGTTCTTTATTGCTTGCAATGACGACAGCATTTTTTGTTTTTTTTTGAATAGGTTGGTTTCTGTAGTGTAGCAGTTATCACGTTCGATTTACACCCGTAAAGTCCTCAGTTCGAAACTGGGCAGAAACACAGCGTTTCTCTTGCAAACTAGCGCTTTTGACAATGAGTGCTTGATCTTTAATGCTTGCCATGACCGCAGTAAATGCTCTTGTCTGTTTACTGTAGTGTAGTGATTGTCCTGTTTGCCATCCTCCTGAAAGTTCCCTGTTTTGATCCCGGGCAGAAACATGTGGCTTTTCTTTATTTTGATCACAAACGTATATTGTTGGCTTAATTAGCCTTAGTTAGCATATTCTATTGCTGGTTTAATGAGCATTACTTTTACCAATGTGATTATTTCTACCCGTTTTTGCTTTTGGCAAACGTGTGTTTTTGACAGTGTCTAAGTGTTCCTAATTCAAGTAACACCTGATAGGATCAAGGTGCGAAAGCAGGCATCTAGGTGCTTTTTCTTTTTGGCTTTTGGACAAAGGCATGAAAATGTTTTGTGGAGCATGGTTTTGTTTCCCTGTTTGTTCTTTTTTCCAATAGCCTGACAAATGAAAGGTTCCTGTGTTGCAAAATGCACTTTGTCCTGTCTTCAGACATAGAGGAAGACCTCTTGACTTTGGCTGGATGTTTTTTTCTTTTTCAAGTTCATTTCAGCATGTTTAAACATCTTTAGCTTTGCATGGAGTTTCTGAAGTGTAGTGGTTGTCATGTTCACCTCACACGCGAACGGTCCCCAGTTCGAAACTGGATAGAAGCATGACATTAGGCGTTGATATTAAAGCTTTTGACGTTGAGTCTTTGTTCTCGATGGCTCATCATGACCACAGTAACTTTCTGCAGATGGTTTTTGTAGTGTAGTGGTTATCACATTCGCCTAACACGCGAAAGGTCCCCAGTTAGAAACTGGGCAGAAACACGCTGTTACCCTTTGGTATCCAAGCTTTTGACTTTCAGTTCTTGATCTCGATTGCTTGTTGTCACCACAGTAATCTCTTGCATCCGGTTTCTGTAGTGTAGCTGTTATCACGTTCGCCTCACACGCGAAAGGTCCCCAGTTCGAAACTGGGCAGAAACACAGCTTTTTCTCTTGGAAAACGATCTTTTTGACTTTCAGTGCTTGTTCTTTATTGCTTGCCATGACCACAGCATTTTTTGTTTGTTTGTATCGGTTGTTTTCTGTAGTGTAGCGGTTATCACGATCGCTTTACTCGCGAAAGGTCCTCAGTTCGAAACTGGGCAGAAACACAGTGTTTCTCTTGCAAACTAGCGCTTTTGACAATGAGTGCTTGATCTTTAATACTTGCCATGACCACAGTAAACGCTCTTGTCTTGTTACTGTAGTGTAGTGATTGTCCTGTTTGCCATCCTCCTGAAAGTTCCCTGTTTTGATCCCGGGCAGAAACATGTGGCTTTTCTTTATTTTGATCACAAACGTATATTGTTGGCTTAATTAGCCTTAGTTAGCATATTCTATTGCTGGTTTAATGAGCATTACTTTTACCAATGTGATTATTTCTACCCGTTTTTGCTTTTGGCAAGCATGTGTGTTTTTGACAGTGTCTAAGTGTTCCTAATTCAAGTAACACCTGATAGGATCAAGGTGCGAAAGCAGGCATCTAGGTGCTTTTTCTTTTTGGCTTTTGGACAAAGGCATGAGAATGTTTTGTGGAGCATGGTTTTGTTTCCCTGTTTGTTCTTTTTCTCCAATAGCCTGACAAATGAAAGGTTCCTGAGTTGCAAAATGCACTTTGTCCTGTCTTCAGACATAGAGGAAGACCTCTTGACTTTGGCTGGCTGTTTTTTTCTTTTTCAAGTTCATTTCAGCATGTTTAAACATCTTTAGCTTTGCATGGAGTTTCTCCAGTGTAGTGGTTGTCACGTTCATCTCACACGCGAACGGTCCCCAGTTCGAAACTGGATAGAAGCATGACATTAGGCGTTGATATTAAAGCTTTTGACGTTGAGTCTTTGTTCTCGATGGCTCGTCATGACCACAGTAACCTTCCTCAGCCGGTTTCTGTAGTGTAGTGGTTATCACGTTCGCCTAACACGCGAAAGGTCCCCAGTTCGAAACTGGGCAGAAACACGCTGTTACCCTTTGGTATCCAAGCTTTTGACTTTCAGTTCTTGATCTCAATTGCTTGTTGTCACCACAGTAAGCACTTGCATCCGGTTTCTGTAGTGTAGAGGTTATCACATTCGCCTCACACGCGAAAGGTCCCCAGTTCGAAACTGGTCAGCTTTTTCTCTTGGAAAACGATCTTTTTGACTTTCAGTGCTTGCTCTTTATTGCTTGCCATGACCACAGCATTTTTTGTTTGTTTGAATCGGTTGGTTTCTGTAGTGTAGCGGTTATCACGTTCGCTTTACACGCGAAAGGTCCTCAGCTCGAAACTGGGCAGAAACACAGCGTTCCTCTTGGAAACTAACGCTTTTGACAATGAGTGCTTTATCTTTAATGCTTTCCATGACCACAGTAAACGCTCTTGTCTGGTTACTGTAGTGTAGTGATTGTCATGTTTGCCATCCTCCTGAAAGTTCCCTGTTTTGATCCTGGGCAGAAACATGTGGCTTTTCTTTATTTTGATCACAAACGTATATTGTTGGCTTAATTAGCCTTAGTTAGCATATTCTATTGCTGGTTTAATGAGCATTACTTTTACCAATGTGATTATTTCTACCTGTTTTTGCTTTTGGCAAGCATGTGTGTTTTTGACAGTGTCTAAGTGTTCATAATTCAAGTAACACCTGATAGGATCAAGGTGCGAAAGCAGGCATCTAGGTGCTTTTTCTTTTTGGCTTTTGGACAAAGGCATGAGAATGTTTAGTGCAGCATGGTTTTGTTTCCCTGTTTGTTCTTTTTCTCCAATAGCCTGACAAATGAAAGGTTCCTGTGTTGCAAAATGCACTTTGTCCTGTCTTCAGACATAGTGGAAGACCTCTTGACTTTGGCTGGCTGTTTTTTTCTTTTTCAAGTTCATTTCAGCATGTTTAAACATGTTTAGCTTTGCATGGAGTTTCTGAAGTGTAGTGGTTGTCACGTTCGCCTCACACGCGAATAGTCCCCAGTTCGAAACTGGATAGAAGCATGACATTAGGCGTTGATATTAAATCTTTTGACGTTGAGTCTTTGTTCTCGATGGCTCGTCATGACCACAGTAACCTTCCACAGCCGGTTTCTGTAGTGTAGTGGTTATCACGTTCGCCTAACACGCGAAAGGTCTCCAGTTCGAAACTGGACAGAAACACGCTGTTACCCTTGGTATCCAAGCTTTGACTTTCAGTTCTTGATCTCGATTGCTTGTTGTCACCACAGTAAGCACTTGCATCCGGTTTCTGTAGTGTAGCGGTAATCACATCCGCCTCACACGCGAAAGGTCCCCAGTTCGAAACTGGGCAGAAACTCAGCTTTTTCTCTTGGAAAACGATCTTTTTGACTTTCAGTGCTTGTTCTTTATTGCTTGCCATGACCACAGCATTTTTTGTTTGTTTGAATCGGTTGGTTTCTGTAGTGTAGCGGTTATCACTTTTGCTTTACACGCGAAAGGTCCCCAGTTCGAAACTGGATAGAAGCATGACGTTAGGTGTTGATGTTAAAGCTATTGACGTTGAGTCTTTGTTCTCGATGGCACATCATGACCACAGTAACCTTCCGCAGCCGGTTTCTGTAGTGTAGTGGTTAGCACAGTCGCCTAACACGCGAAAGGTCACCAGTTCGAAACTGGGCAGAAACACGCAGTTACCCTTTGGTATCTAAGCTTTTGACTTTCAGTTCTTGATCTCGATTGCTTGATGTCACCACAGTAAGCACTTACGTCTGGTTTCTGTAGTGTAGCGGTTATCACGTTCGCCTCACACGCGAAGGTTCCCCAGTTCGAAACTGGGCAGAAACACAGCTTTTCTCTTGGAAAACGATCTTTTTGACTGTCAGTGCTTGTTCTTTATTGCTTGCAATGACGACAGCATTTTTTGTTTTTTTTTGAATAGGTTGGTTTCTGTAGTGTAGCAGTTATCACGTTCGATTTACACCCGTAAAGTCCTCAGTTCGAAACTGGGCAGAAACACAGCGTTTCTCTTGCAAACTAGCGCTTTTGACAATGAGTGCTTGATCTTTAATGCTTGCCATGACCGCAGTAAATGCTCTTGTCTGTTTACTGTAGTGTAGTGATTGTCCTGTTTGCCATCCTCCTGAAAGTTCCCTGTTTTGATCCCGGGCAGAAACATGTGGCTTTTCTTTATTTTGATCACAAACGTATATTGTTGGCTTAATTAGCCTTAGTTAGCATATTCTATTGCTGGTTTAATGAGCATTACTTTTACCAATGTGATTATTTCTACCCGTTTTTGCTTTTGGCAAACGTGTGTTTTTGACAGTGTCTAAGTGTTCCTAATTCAAGTAACACCTGATAGGATCAAGGTGCGAAAGCAGGCATCTAGGTGCTTTTTCTTTTTGGCTTTTGGACAAAGGCATGAAAATGTTTTGTGGAGCATGGTTTTGTTTCCCTGTTTGTTCTTTTTTCCAATAGCCTGACAAATGAAAGGTTCCTGTGTTGCAAAATGCACTTTGTCCTGTCTTCAGACATAGAGGAAGACCTCTTGACTTTGGCTGGATGTTTTTTTCTTTTTCAAGTTCATTTCAGCATGTTTAAACATCTTTAGCTTTGCATGGAGTTTCTGAAGTGTAGTGGTTGTCATGTTCACCTCACACGCGAACGGTCCCCAGTTCGAAACTGGATAGAAGCATGACATTAGGCGTTGATATTAAAGCTTTTGACGTTGAGTCTTTGTTCTCGATGGCTCATCATGACCACAGTAACTTTCTGCAGATGGTTTCTGTAGTGTAGTGGTTATCACAATCGCCTAACACGCGAAAGGTCCCCAGTTAGAAACTGGGCAGAAACACGCTGTTACCCTTTGGTATCCAAGCTTTTGACTTTCAGTTCTTGATCTCGATTGCTTGTTGTCACCACAGTAATCTCTTGCATCCAGTTTCTGTAGTGTAGCTGTTATCACGTTCGCCTCACACGCGAAAGGTCCCCAGTTCGAAACTGGGCAGAAACACAGCTTTTTCTCTTGGAAAACGATCTTTTTGACTTTCAGTGCTTGTTCTTTATTGCTTGCCATGACCACAGCATTTTTTGTTTGTTTGTATCGGTTGTTTTCTGTAGTGTAGCGGTTATCACGATCGCTTTACTCGCGAAAGGTCCTCAGTTCGAAACTGGGCAGAAACACAGTGTTTCTCTTGCAAACTAGCGCTTTTGACAATGAGTGCTTGATCTTTAATGCTTGCCATGACCACAGTAAACGCTCTTGTCTTGTTACTGTAGTGTAGTGATTGTCCTGTTTGCCATCCTCCTGAAAGTTCCCTGTTTTGATCCCGGGCAGAAACATGTGGCTTTTCTTTATTTTGATCACAAACGTATATTGTTGGCTTAATTAGCCTTAGTTAGCATATTCTATTGCTGGTTTAATGAGCATTACTTTTACCAATGTGATTATTTCTACCCGTTTTTGCTTTTGGCAAGCATGTGTGTTTTTGACAGTGTCTAAGTGTTCCTAATTCAAGTAACACCTGATAGGATCAAGGTGCGAAAGCAGGCATCTAGGTGCTTTTTCTTTTTGGCTTTTGGACAAAGGCATGAGAATGTTTTGTGGAGCATGGTTTTGTTTCCCTGTTTGTTCTTTTTCTCCAATAGCCTGACAAATGAAAGGTTCCTGAGTTGCAAAATGCACTTTGTCCTGTCTTCTGACATAGAGGAAGACCTCTTGACTTTGGCTGGCTGTTTTTTTCTTTTTCAAGTTCATTTCAGCATGTTTAAACATCTTTAGCTTTGCATGGAGTTTCTCCAGTGTAGTGGTTGTCACGTTTACCTCACACGCGAACGGTCCCCAGTTCGAAACTGGATAGAAGCATGACATTAGGCGTTGATATTAAAGCTTTTGACGTTGAGTCTTTGTTCTCGATGGCTCGTCATGACCACAGTAACCTTCCTCAGCCGGTTTCTGTAGTGTAGTGGTTATCACGTTCGCCTCACACGCGAAAGGTCCCCAGTTCGAAACTGGGCAGAAACACGCTGTTACCCTTTGGTATCCAAGCTTTTGACTTTCAGTGCTTGCTCTTTATTGCTTGCCATGACCACAGCATTTTTTGTTTGTTTGAATCGGTTGGTTTCTGTAGTGTAGCGGTTATCACGTTCGCTTTACACGCGAAAGGTCCTCAGCTCGAAACTGGGCAGAAACACAGCGTTCCTCTTGGAAACTAACGCTTTTGACAATGAGTGCTTTATCTTTAATGCTTTCCATGACCACAGTAAACGCTCTTGTCTGGTTACTGTAGTGTAGTGATTGTCATGTTTGCCATCCTCCTGAAAGTTCCCTGTTTTGATCCCGGGCAGAAACATGTGGCTTTTCTTTATTTTGATCACAAACGTATATTGTTGGCTTAATTAGCCTTAGTTAGCATATTCTATTGCTGGTTTAATGAGCATTACTTTTACCAATGTGATTATTTCTACCCGTTTTTGCTTTTGGCAAGCATGTGTGTTTTTGACAGTGTCTAAGTGTTCCTAATTCAAGTAACACCTGATAGGATCAAGGTGCGAAAGCAGGCATCTAGGTGCTTTTTCTTTTTGGCTTTTGGACAAAGGCATGAGAATGTTTTGTGGAGCATGGTTTTGTTTCCCTGTTTGTTCTTTTTCTCCAATAGCCTGACAAATGAAAGGTTCCTGTGTAGCAAACTGCACTTTGTCCTATCTTCAGACATAGAGGAAGACCTCTTGACTTTGGCTGGCTGTTTTTTTCTTTTTCAAGTTCATTTCAGCATATTTAAACATCTTTATCTTTGCATGGAGTTTCTGAAGTATTATGGTTGTCACGTTTACCTCACACGCGAACGGTCACCAGTTCGAAACTGGATAGAAGCATGACATTAGGCGTTGATATTAAAGCTTTTGACGTTGAGTCTTTGTTCTCGATGGCTCATCATGACCACAGTAACCTTCCGCAGCAGGTTTCTGTAGTGTAGTGGTTATCACGTTCGCCTAACACACGAAAAGTCCCCAGTTCGAAACTGGGCAGAAACACGCTGTTAGGCTAGTTTCACACTTGCTTCTTCTTGCAGCGCGTTTTTCCTGCAAAAAAACGCATTAAAAAAATGCATACAAACGCTGCATTTTTTTCAAGCATTTTTATGCGCATGCAGGAAAAAAACGCAGCGTTTTTGTGCGTTTGTATGCGTTTTTTGTGCGTTTGCGTTTTTTTACAGATTTTGGAAAAACCCCACAAAAAAGAAAAAACAACCAATCAACAACACACAAGACCAATGGGACTGCATTGTGGGTGTGGTATGTTAATATATAGACCCTGTCTACAGTATTCTTCACATTTGCTTGATTCTTCTCGTGACCATGGATCTGCGCTGGAAGAGTTTTCACTTCAACTTGGATTTGGACATCGCGATGGCTCAGGCGTATGCAGTTGCTTGCCATGAACAAAGGAAGAGAGAGAGGCAGCGAAGACGGCGGCGTATGTGGATACATCCGATTGTTGAACTCCGGGAGAGCCGTGGGGCATACCACACCCTCTACAGCGAGCTCCAGTCAAACCCGGAGAAATTTACAGATTATATCCGGATGTCCCACGAAAGTTTCATGGATTTGCTTGCTCGTGTCCAACAATCCATCCGGAGACAGGACACACAGCTCCGTCGTGCGATTCCTCCTGAGGAACGGCTACTGGTGACATTACGGTATGTTTTAAAAACCAAGTGGTGCGGTCTGAAGTTTTTTTTAAATTTAGTATTCAAAACCTTGGGTAATTAGTTTTCGTGAATGTACTAATATTTTATTTTATAGTTTTTTAAAATAATATACATAAATATTAATTTTACTTCTTTGTCTGTTCACAGATTCCTGGCGACTGGAGAAACCCTATCTTTACTACACTTCCAGTACCGTATTGGAATCTCTACCTTGTCTGGAATTGTTGCTGACACCTGCCGGGCTCTCTGGAATGTTCTTTGCCCAGAATTTATGCCCCTGCCCACCGCTGAAAAGTGGATGGAAATTGCTGACAAATTCTGGACAGTATGCAATTTTCCCAACTGTTTGGGAGCTGTTGATGGGAAACACATACGGATCATCAAACCCCAAAGAACGGGATCTGAGTACTATAATTACAAAAAGTACTTTTCAATAGTACTCATGGCGATTGCGGATGCCGGATGTATGTTTGTAGCAGTGGACATTGGAGCATTTGGCCGTGGTAATGACTCACAGGCTTTTAAAAACTCAGACATGGGCCGGAGGTTGTATGGCAACCAATTTAATTTCCCTATGCCACGGCCTCTTCCTCACACCGAAGCTCCGCCACTGCCCTTTGTAATGGTTGGCGATGAGGCTTTTCAAATGTGCGGAAACTTACTGAAACCCTACTCCAGCCGTGACTTGGACCACACCAAAAAAATATTTAATTACAGGCAGACCAGGGCCAGAAGAACTGTCGAGTGTGCTTTTGGGATTCTTGTCTCCAGATGGCGAATTCTGGGCACGGCCATTAATCTTAAACTTGAAACAGTCGATGAGGTGGTGAAGGCCTGTGTGGTTCTACATAACTTTGTGATGGCTAAAGAGCACCCGACCTTTGAACTGGACGATGATGCTCCTAACCCATTGCCTGAATTCACTCAGCACACTCTCAGGTCATCCGTTGAAGTTGGCCAAATGAGGGACCAATTTGCGGCCTACTTTATTTCTGATGTAGGACGGGTGCACTGGCAAGATGAAATGGTGTAATGTTTTTGTTTGTTTATGGTAATAAAAAACCTTATTTGATACCATTACTGAGTGCACTACATTTTTTAAACTCCAATTAAATAAAAAACTTCCCATGTATAACTGAATTTTTTGATGTTCACACACCTGGGCAGGTAAATACACATACGAGTTAAAATGCAGCATTGCTAGTCTGCGTGAAATATATTGGAACGAGCAAAGCTGCAGGCCATGAATCAGGAAACCAAATTTTTTCAAGAGAAAATTGTGCAACTAGTTGAAAAAAAAGTATGTGATTTTCTCAAAACACAACCCTCAAAACCCAACCCCAATGAAAGTCAATGGTGAATACAAGTCAGCATTGAGTGGATGAATGTAATCTGCTCCATTCCAACTTACAAGTTATTACACTAGGCCTTGGAATAACTATACTAGGCCGTGGTATTTCAAATATGAGTATAGTAGGCCTTGGGCCTACTAGTATAGTCATATGTGAAATACCACGGCCTAGTATAGTCATACCAAGGCCTACTCGATTTTTACCAACTAGGATCTTGTTTCACGAAAAACAAACTGTTGAAACTTGACAAGTTTCAACAGTTTGTTTTTCATGAAACCAGATTCTAGTTGGTAAAACTAGAGTTATTACACTAGGCCTTGGAATGACTACAGTAGGCCGTGGTATTTCAAATATGAGTATAGTAGGCCTTGGGGCTAGTAGTATAGTCATATGTGAAATACCACGGCCTAGTATAGTCATACCAAGGCCTACTCGATTTTTACCAACTAGGATCTTGTTTCACGAAAAACAAACTGGTGAAACTTGACAAGTTTCAACAGTTTGTTTTTCATGAAACCAGATTCTAGTTGGTAAAACTAGAGTTATTACACTAGGCCTTGGAATGACTACACTAGGCCGTGGTATTTCAAATATGAGTATAGTAGGCCTTGGGGCTAGTAGTATAGTAATATGTGAAATACCACGGCCTAGTATAGTCATACCAAGGCCTACTGTAATAACTCCATTTTTAACAACTAGCATCTTGTTTCACAAAAAACAAACTGTTGAAACTAGAAAGAAACTTATTTTTTAGACAAGTTTCAACAGTTTGTTTTTCATGAAACCAGATCCAAGTTGGTAAAACTAGAGTTATTACACTAGGCCTTGGTATGACTATACTAGGCCGTGGTATTTCACATATGACTATACTAGGCCTTGGGTTGGTTTTTAACATGTATTTACCCATCAGTGTGTGTGAGCGGCGCAAACAACATTAATGAAACTTTTTAATGGTGAACCACAAATGTAAATTTATTTTTAATCAAAAAAAGTAAACCAAAAAATTATTTTTTACGGCGTTTGGGGGCAGATGGTTTCAATTTGGGGGTGTGCAGGGAATATGCAACACTTGAAGTTGAAGACGGTGTTTGAGGGGAAGGGGCAACAAAACTTGTGGGGGAAGGTAGTCCAGTTAAGGGAATTAAACTAGGAACACTTGGAGGAGAGGAAATCTGTTCAGGTACATTAGTTGTAATGGCATGTCGCCGTAGGCTTGTGTGCCTGGACCGACTTTGGCCCAATGCCCGCCTTGATAGATTTCGCCTTGAACTAGGGGCAAATATTGAGTGTAGGTCCCCCGTCTGCTGGTGTGGCTGCTGCTGCTGCTGAGGTGGCGGCTGCTGCTGAGGTGGCTGCTGCTGCTGGTGTGGCTGCTGCTGCTGAGGTGGCTGCTGCTGCTGGTGTGGCTGCTGCTGCTGAGGTGGCTGCTGCTGCTGAGGTGGCGGCTGCTGCGGTGGTGGCTGCTGCTGCTGCTGTGGTGGCTGCTGCTGAGGTGGTTGCTGCTGCTGCTGAGGTGGCTGCTGCTGCTGAGGTGGCTGCTGCTGCTGCTCTTCGTTGGCAGTGCTCGTCCTTGCAGGAGGACTGGTGGAGGCAGTGATGGTCCAGGTTTGCAGAGTGGTGGTGGCAGGGCTACTACATGTTGTTGTAGCGGCAGGGCTGTTCCATGTTTGCCTAGTGGTGGCTGAGCTCCACGCATGCATGGGAGTGGCGGTGGTGCTCCAGACAGGAGCAGCGCTTGCCATGGTGGTGTCGGTGAAGTGACCAGCTGCACTCAGACTTGTGGTGGTGTAACGGTGGGTGTCCTGGCTTTGAATAGAGGTGTCCGTGCAGTGGTATGCAGCACAAGTCGGTAGTGAGGTGAAGCGAGTCAATGGTGGCACAGGTGGAAATGACACCACTGACTGCTGACCGTACCGATTATGCTGCATAGCCTGCAAGAAAGCATTGTTGCAGGCCTGCAGCACATTCAGCTGTTGCTCAGGACTAAGGTGTTCCGCCATTCCCTTTTCAATCTTACTAAAAAAATGGTGTGCTGGTCTGTTGAGGTCGGCCTCCAGACGGTCAAGGCGCTGTTCTACAGAATTGAAGCGGTGTTCAAAGTGGTTAAAACCACGTTCCATGAGTGCAAAACCGCTTTCAACTCTGTCGGACAGTGAATTGAGGCTGGAATTAAAGGCCTCGCTCAAATGCATAAACTCGGGCAAGACATTCCTGTCCAAGGCCCTCTGCCGCTGGCAGGTAGTGCCCGCATAACCAGTGGCAGAGACCTGGGACAGGGGAACACCTGATGGCCCAGCTTCCTGGTCACCAGCTGTGTGTGTGGCTGACCTGCAAGGTGCTTCCTGGCTGTCGGATGGCTGGGACAGGTCAGAGGACGTCCGAGGAAGGACCGCTCCAGGGCCAGGTTGCAGGGTGCTGCTCCAGGTGCTGTGGAATAAAGGAAAATCATTACTACCATGCCTTTACAAGAAGCATCAACTGTGGATTAGAAAAACACAGATTAATAAAAATAAAAACCCAAAATTTATAATACTTACGATCTCGTGGCAAGGACCGGTCTTAGGAACTGCAACGCGTGATAGTGACGGTATCTAGTTCTGGTCCTTGACGCAGCTCCACTGCGAACCTGGCCCTCAGCACGAACATCACTGTTGAAGCGGTCCTTGATCGAACGCCAACGTGTTCGTACTTTGTCCACTGTTGTTAAAAAAAAAACAGTGCCGTCAAGGACAACAGTCACTGCGGCACAATATAGCAATACAATACTCAAAGCAGTCACTGTAGACCCCGATGACACTGTTGGGTTTCCTGCTAGAATACACCTAGCACGAAACCCAACAGTGCCGTCAAGGACAACAGTCACTGCGGCACAATGTAGCAATACAATACTCAAAGCAGTCACTGTAGACCCCGATGACACTGTTGGGTTTCCTGCTAGAATACACCTAGCACGAAACCCAACAGTGCCGTCAAGGACAACAGTCACTGCGGCACAATGTAGCAATACAATACTCAAAGCAGTCACTGTAGACCCCGATGACACTGTTGGGTTTCCTGCTAGAATACACCTAGCACGAAACCCAACAGTGCCGTCAAGGACAACAGTCACTGCGGCACAATGTAGCAATACAATACTCAAAGCAGTCACTGTAGACCCCGATGACACTGTTGGGTTTCCTGCTAGAATACACCTAGCACGAAACCCAACAGTGCCGTCAAGGACAACAGTCACTGCGGCACAATGTAGCAATACAATACTCAAAGCAGTCACTGTAGACCCCAATGACACTGTTGGGTTTCCTGCTAGAATACACCTAGCACGAAACCCAACAGTGCCGTCAAGGACAACAGTCACTGCGGCACAATACAGAGCAGGGAAATACTCACTAAACGCCTTTTTGGAGGATGCTGTGGCGCTGTCCCAGCCATCCATCAACGCTGCGGCCACCTCATTCCATAGCCGCCGGGTCACCACAATGTCCTTGTGCAGCCGGTCACGGCTGTCCCACAACGGCGAACGCTCCTGGACCAGGCTGATGAGCTGCTCATTATCCAGGTAGATGTCTTCATCCCGTTGTGGAACCAAGACAAAACACATTCATTAGAATAATCAAATTTAAATTGAATAAAAAGTTACAAAAAAAGAAACATAAAAAAGAGTAAAAATAGAAGATAAAAAATAAAGAACATTACAAATCATTTGATACATACATTCCGTATCACCACCGGGACTTGGCTTCCCTGCTCCTGCTCTTCGCCCTCACTAGTCCCGTCCGCAGAAGATGATGATGATGACGATGTCTTAGAAAAGTAGAAAAAAACGTAAGAGATTTGGAGAAGCAGCAGATATACTTACCAGATGCACGAAAATAATCACCTCACGGTCTGCTTGCGCCAATTCCTGCCGCGATGGGGAATACTCGGATTCTGAAGACATACTGCATGTAAAAATAATAAAAATCATTAGTACATACATAATTTAAAAGGACAGGCATATAATGTAATATACTCACATTCTTCGCTGATCAGATGGGTTCCTTGTTGACTGTCTGCTCTCCAATCTGTCAGTGTAGTAGTGGCAGAGTTTTGGCAGGCACCTCCTTTATATAGACTTTTTTTTTTTTACTTTAGAAGATTATAACTAGTACAACAAGTGGACACTACCAAAAAAACGCAGCGCTAAAAAAAGCTTACATGCGCATGCCAGTGCGCACGTATGCGCATCCATAGGCTATAATGGCCATTTTTAGCGCAAAACGTGCGCATACGTGCGCATGCGCTTTTTTGCAGGGCCAAAAAATGCAACATGCTGCGTCTGGAAAATACAAACGCACACCCCAAAAATACGCAGCGCATGAAAATCGCATACGAGCGCTTACCAGCGCGCAGGTATGCGCACCCATGTTAAATATAGGGGAAAAAACGCATGCGCAGGTATGCGTTTTTTTCCAGCGCAAAAAAACGCAAATGTGAAACCAGCCTTACCCTTTGGTATCCAAGCTTTTGACTTTCTGTTCTTGATCTCGATTGCTTGTTGTCACCACAGTAAGCGCTTGCATCCGGTTTCTGTAGTGTAGCGGTTATCACGTTCGCCTCACACGCGAAAGGTCCCCAGTTCGAAACTGGGCAGAAACACAGCGTTTTCTCTTTGAAAACGATCTTTTTGACTTTCAGTGCTTGTTCTTTATTGCTTGCCATGACCACAGCATTTTTTGTTTGTTTGAATTTGTTGGTTTCTGTAGTGTAGCTGATATCACGTTCGCTTTACTCGCGAAAGGTCCTCAGTTCGAAACTGGGCAGAAACACAGCGTTCCTCTTGGAAAACGATCTTTTTGACTTTCAGTGCTTTTTCTTTATTGCTTGCCATGACCAGAGCATTTTTTGTTTGTTTGAATCGGTTGGTTTCTGTACTGTAGCGGTTATCACGTTCGCCTCACACGCGAAAGGTCCCCAGTTCGAAAATGGGCAGAAACACAGCGTTTTCTCTTTGAAAACGATCTTTTTGACTTTCAGTGCTTTTTCTTTATTGCTTGCCATGACCAGAGCATTTTTTGTTTGTTTGAATCGGTTGGTTTCTGTAGTGTAGCGGTTATCACGTTCGCTTTACACGCGAAAGGTCCGCAGTTCGAAACTGGGCAGAAAAACAGCGTTCCTCTTGCAAACTAGCGCTTTTGACAATGAGTGCTTGATCTTTAATGCTTGCCATGACCACAGTAAATGCTCTTGTCTGGTTACTGTAGTGTAGTGATTGTCCTGTTTGCCATCCTCCTGAAAGTTCCCTGTTTTGATCCCGGGCAGAAACATGTGGCTTTTCTTTATTTTGATCACAAACGTATATTGTTGGCTTAATTAGCCTTAGTTAGCATATTCTATTGCTGGTTTAATGAGCATTACTTTTACCAATGTGATTATTTCTACCCATTTTTGCTTTTGGCAAGCATGTGTGTTTTTGACAGTGTCTAAGTGTTCCTAATTAAAGTAACACCTGATAGGATCAAGGTGCGAAAGCAGGCATCTAGGTGCTTTTTCTTTTTGGCTTTTGGACAAAGGCATGAGAATGTTTTGTGGAGCATGGTTTTGTTTCCCTGTTTGTTCTTTTTCTCAAATAGCCTGACAAATGAAAGGTTCCTGTGTTGCAAACTGCACTTTGTCCTGTCTTCAGACATAGAGGAAGACCTCTTGACTTTGGCTGGCTGTTTTTTTCTTTTTTAAGTTGATTTCAGCATGTTTAAACATCTTTAGCTTTGCATGGAGATTCTGAAGGGTAGTGGTTGTCACGTTCACCTCACACGCGAACGGTCCCCAGTTCGAAACTGGATAGAAGCATGACATTAGGAGTTGATATTAAAGCTTTTGACGTTGAGTCTTTGTTCTCGATGGCTCGTCATGACCACAGTAACCTTTCGCAGCCGGTTTCTGTAGTGTAGTGCTTATCACGTTCGCCTAACACGTGAAAGGTCCCCAGTTCAAAACTGGGCAGAAACACGCTGTTACCCTTTGGTATCCAAGCTTTTGACTTTCAGTTATTGATCTCGATTGCTTGTTGTCACCACAGAAAGTTCTTGCATCCGGTTTCTGTAGTGTAGCGGTTATCACGTTCGCCTCACACGCGAAACGTCCCCAGTTTGAAACTGGGCAGAAACACAGCTTTTTCTCTTTGAAAACAATCTTTTTGACTTTCAGTGCTTGTTCTTTATTGCTTGCCATGACCACAGCATTTTTTGTTTGTTTGAATATGGTGGTTTCTGTAGTGTAGTGGTTATCACGTTCGCTTTACACGCGAAAAGTCCTCAGTTCGAAACTGGGCAGAAACACAGCGTGCCTTTTGCAAACTAGCGCTTTTGACAATGAGTGCTTGATCTTTAATTCTTGCCATGACCACAGTAAACGCTCTTGTCTGGTTACTGTAGTGTAGTGATTGTCCTGTTTGCCAGCCTCCTGAAAGTTCCCAGTTTTGATCCCGGGCAGAAACATGTGGCTTTTCTTTATTTTGATCACAAACGTATATTGTTGGCTTAATTAGCCTTAGTTAGCATATTCTATTGCTGGTTTAATGAGCATTACTTTTACCAATGTGATTATTTCTACCCATTTTTGCTTTTGGCAAGCATGTGTGTTTTTGACAGTGTCTAAGTGTTCCTAATTCAAGTAACACCTGATAGGATCAAGGTGCGAAAGCAGGCATCTAGGTGCTTTTTCTTTTTGGCTTTTGGACAAAGGCATGAAAATGTTTCGTGGAGCATGGTTTTGTTTCCCTGTTTGTTCTTTTTCTCCAATAGCCTGACAAATGAAAGGTTCCTGTGTTGCAAAATGCACTTTGTCCTGTCTTCAGACATAGAGGAAGACCTCTTGACTTTGGCTGGCTGTTTTTTTCTTTTTCAAGTTCATTTCAGCATGTTTAAACATCTTTAGCTTTGCATGGAGTTTCTGAAGTGTAGTGGTTGTCACGTTCACCTCACACGCGAACGGTCCCCAGTTCGAAACTGGATCGAAGCATGACATTAGGCGTTGATATTAAAGCTTTTGACGTTGAGTCTTTGTTCTCGATGGCTCGTCATGACCACAATAACCTTCCGCAGCCGGTTTCTGTAGTGTAGTGGTTATCACGTTCGCCTAACACGCGAAAGGTCCCCAGTTCGAAACTGGGCAGAAACACACTGTTACTCTTTGGAATCCAAGCTTTTGACTTTCAGTTCTTGATCTCGATTGCTTGTTGTCACCACAGTAAGCCCTTGCATCCGGTTTCTGTAGTGTAGCCGTTATCACTAGAGTTGAGCGAAACGGGTCGAAAAAATTCAAAAGTCGCCGACTTTTGGCAAAGTCGGGTTTCATGAAACGAAACCCGACCCTAGGATGAGGTCGGCCGCGAGGTCGGCGACTTACGCGCCAAAGTCGCGTTTCAAAAGTTTGTTTTGCGCTCTTTTTCAGCCAATCAGGATCCACGGACACTGTGGGCAACGTGATGACCTAGGCACGGGTCACCACCATCTTTCAGAAGGGCATGCAAGTGATTGGCTTGCTTTGGTGGGCGTCACAGGGGGTATAAAAGGGCGTGCACGCCGACCGCCATCTTACTTCTGCCGATCTTAGTATATGGAGAGGTTGCTGCTGATTCTGTAGGGAGCGCGTTAGGCAGGGAAGAAGACAAAAAAACTGCTTCTGCTGCTAGCGATTTGGCCTGCACAACACACAAGTCACTGTGTGTGCAGTGCAAGGGGAGGCTATATTGTGGTGCATCAGTGGTGTTGGTTGTTGGGCTGCCTTTTAAGGCTTCCTGACACGCTGACATTGCTGTTTACCCACTGCTCCGCAAACTGCTTTTTTAAAAGCAATCCAATCTCCCTTATCCTCTAGTCACTTTTGTCACAGCTGTGCCATCGAGCGTGTCACATAGCGCTCAGATATCAGTGGGCCTCACACAATCCACAAGTGTCCAGTGTCCAAAAGTGTACGCAGAGATTCAAAATCTCCATTATCCTCTCGTCACTTTGGTCACAGGCAGCTGTGCCATCGAGCGTGTCACATAGCGCTCAGATATCAGTGGGCCTCACACAATCCACAAGTGTCCAGTGTCCAAAAGTGTACGCAGAGATTCAAAATCTCCATTATCCTCTCGTCACTTTGGTAACAGGCAGCTGTGCCATCGAGCGTGTCACATAGCGCTCAGATATCAGTGGGCCTAACACAATCCACAAGTGTCCAGTGTCCAAAAGTGTACGCAGAGATTCAAAATCTCCATTATCCTCTCGTCACTTTGGTCACAGGCAGCTGTGCCATCGAGCGTGTCACATAGCGCTCAGATATCAGTGGGCCTCACACAATCCACAAGTGTCCAGTGTCCAAAAGTGTACGCAGAGATTCAAAATCTCCATTATCCTCTCGTCACTTTGGTCACAGGCAGCTGTGCCATCGAGCGTGTCACATAGCGCTCAGATATCAGTGGGCCGCACACAATCCACAAGTGTCCAGTGTCCAAAAGTGTACGCAGAGATTCAAAATCTCCATTATCCTCTCGTCACTTTGGTCACAGGCAGCTGTGCCATCGAGCGTGTCACATAGCGCTCAGATAACAGTGGGCCTAACACAATCCACAAGTGTCCAGTGTCCAAAAGTGTACGCAGAGATTCAAAATCTCCATTATCCTCTCGTCACTTTGGTCACAGGCAGCTGTGCCATCGAGCGTGTCACATAGCGCTCAGATATCAGTGGGCCTCACACAATCCACAAGTGTCCAGTGTCCAAAAGTGTACGCAGAGATTCAAAATCTCCATTATCCTCTCGTCACTTTGGTAACAGGCAGCTGTGCCATCGAGCGTGTCACATAGCGCTCAGATATCAGTGGGCCTAACACAATCCACAAGTGTCCAGTGTCCAAAAGTGTACGCAGAGATTCAAAATCTCCATTATCCTCTCGTCACTTTGGTCACAGGCAGCTGTGCCATCGAGCGTGTCACATAGCGCTCAGATATCAGTGGGCCTCACACAATCCACAAGTGTCCAGTGTCCAAAAGTGTACGCAGAGATTCAAAATCTCCATTATCCTCTCGTCACTTTGGTCACAGGCAGCTGTGCCATCGAGCGTGTCACATAGCGCTCAGATATCAGTGGGCCGCACACAATCCACAAGTGTCCACTGTCCACAAGTGTGTGCAGAAATTCTAAATCTCCCCTGTCCTATAGACACCTTGTACCTTGTTTTACATTACTATATAGTTTGTTGGACTTTGTCTACATTTCTACCAAAAATGAGGAAGGCTGGTGGAAGAGGCCGTGGAATTGGGCGGGGGTTGGCAGCTGGTAATGATGGTGTTGGTGATGGATCTGATGGTAGTGGCAAGAGCAAAATAGGACCAAATGCAGGAGGTGCTGATCCTGCGTCATCGTCTGGCTACATAAGGCCTCGAACGCTTAGTTTTCTAGGAGTTGGCATACCGCTTTTAAAGGCAGAGCATCAGGAAAAAGTTTTGTCTTACATTGCTGACTCAGCCTCCAGCTCTATCGCCTCCTCTTCTTCAGTTGTAAAAAGTAAAAGCACTGAGTCGTCATTGGAGGCTCATGTTCATGAACCACACCTTTCCTTGTGTCCTTCACCCCAACCAAGATTGAAGGATGACGCAGGCCATACTACTGATTACTCCATGGAGCTGTTTTCACATACCATGCCTGGATTATCAAGTCAAATGGTGAATTACCCAGGCCAAGATGAATCTGACATGGAGTGCACTGATGCACAGCCGCTGATGGATAAATCTGCTGGTACATTCACTCAGAGCACTACATTGTCCTCTCAGTGTACAGAGCCAGATTTTGACCCTGATGAGACTCAGGTGCCCCTTCCCGCACACTATACCACCATACACGGTGACAGAGAAAGGTGCACATGACATAGAAGAGGAGGTGATGGATGACCCAGTTGTTGACCCAGATTGGCATCCATTGGGGGAAGAGGGTGCTGCTTCCAATAGCTCAGATGAGGAGCATCCACAGCAGACATCGAGATCGCAACAGCTGTTATCTGGCATGCCCGGAGCACTCCAAAGACAGGTTCCAAACATCAAAAGAGTTGCTGGACAGCTTGTCCAGAGGGTCAAAAGATCACAGCGTGCTAGGCCGCAAAATGTCTGCCAAAGTAGGAAGAGTGCAGTGTGGCACTTTTTTGAACAAAATCCTCATGATCAGGCCAAGGTTATCTGTAAGAAGTGTGCAAAGAACTTTAGCCGAGGGAAAAATCTGAAAAATTTGAATACCAGTTGCATGCTTAGACATTTAACCAGCATGCACTTGCAAGCGTGGACACAACACCAAACCTCAAGTGCCACATGTGCAACTGATCACAACGAAGGTAGTCAGCAACGCTACATTGTTTCCCCCACTGTAAGCCCACCGGTTAGCACAGCAGCAAATGTTGAGGTGTCGTTGCAAGGCCACAGCAGTCAGGGAATCCCACTGTTATATCAACGAAAGACTGATTCTATGCCATCAGAAAGAACACCAACTCCATCACCATCATCAACCCTCTCTCAGTCCGCCCTGTCCACCGCTACTTCCACCATATGCAGCTCTCAAGTCCAGCTCACCCTCCCAGACACTATGAGTAGGTCAAGAAAGTACTCAGTCTCTCATCCGCGTACACTGGGTTTGAACGCCCACATTGCCAAACTAATCTCGTTTGAGATGATGCCCTTTCGGTTGGTGGAAAGCACAGCTTTCCGCGAACTCATGGCCTATGCAGTACCACGCTATGACCTACCCAGTCGCCACTTCTTCTCTCGCAAAGCCATCCCAGCCCTCCACCATCATGTGAAAGACCGCATTGTCCATGCACTCAAGCAGTCAGTGAGCGGAAAGGTGCACCTCACAACTGATGCATGGTCCAGTCGGCATTGCCAGGGCCGTTACGTGTCCATCACTGTGCACTGGGTTAATGTGGTGGATGCAGGGTCCACAGGGGACAGCGGTGGTGGGACAGTGCTGCCTAGCCCACGGTATAGGAAACAGTTGGCTGTAGGCGTTCGACCCTCCTCCTCCTCCTCCTCCAGAAGCGAAAGCTCGTCCACAGAGCGCAGTCGTACGAGCACTCCATCTGCAGCTGCCACTGTTGCACACGATGTGTCCCCCTATTGAGCAGCTAGTGGAAAGCGTCAGCAGGCTGTGTTGCAGATGATGTGTTTGGGCGACAGACACACCGCCGAGGTGCTGGCCGAATACTTGAAGCGACAAACTGAGTCATGGCTGGGCAGTGTACATCTTGAGGCAGGCAAGGTAGTTAGTGATAACGGCCGTAATTTTGTGGCAGCCATAGCCCTTTCAAAACTCAGCCACATACCTTGCTTGGCTCACACCTTGAACCTGGTGGTGCAGTGCTTCCTCAAAAATTATCCGGAGTTAACAGCCCTGCTCCAGAAGGTGCGAAGACTGTGCGCGCACATCCGCCGGTCGCCTGTACACTCCGTTCGTATGCAGAAGCTGCAGCGATTGCTCCACCTTCCCAACCACCGCCTCATTATCGACATTGCAACAAGGTGGAACTCCACCCTGCACATGGTGGAGCGGCTGTGCGAGCAGAGGCAGGCCATAATGCATTTGTGGGAGGATACACGGCCAGGCACTTTGAGAGCAGACATGGAGTTGACAGGCGTGCAGTGGTCGAAGCTGAAAGACCTTTGTAAAGTCCTTCAGTGTTTTGAGGAATGCACATGGCTGGTAAGCGCAGACGACGCCATCCTAAGCATGAGCATCCCACTTATGCGTCTGCTCATGCAAACTTTGATGCACCTTAAGGAGCAGGCGTCTGCAGCCAATGTTGATGAGGAGGAAGAGGAGGAGGGAATCCTTGATGACATTCAGCCATTGTCTGCTCAGGGACATCTCCTGGACGAGGTGGAGGAAGAAGAGGAGGAGGAGGAGGAGGATGATGGGGATGATTACTTAGGGGAGGAGGATGCATCTCGTGGGGCAAGTGAAAATGTTGGCGTGGCAAGGTCTGGTACAGGGTTTGTGCGTGACTGGAGGGATGTGGATTTGCCAGAAAGTGCTCCTCCACCCAGCACTCGCAGTGCATCATTGACACCGGGAACATTGGCCCACATGTCAGATTATGCCTTGCGGATCCTAAAAAGGGACCCCCCGCATTGCCAAAATGATGAACGATGACGACTACTGGTTGGCCAGCATCCTGGATCCACGCTATAAAGGCAAATTACAAAACATCATGCCACAGGAGAACCTTGACCTAATATTGGCTAATAAACAAGCAACTCTGGTAAATCGGTTGCTTGAGGCATTCCCAGCACACAGCAGCGGTGATGGTTCTCACATGAGCCGTACGGGCAGGGGGCAGCTTGGCAGAGGTGTTCGTGGTGCACACAGCAAAAGTGGCGTTGGAGACAGGGGTTTCATGACAATGTTGTGGACTGATTTTTCAAATACCGTTCACACAACTGGTAATACTGCATCGATGGAAAGTGACAGGAGACAGCAGTTGTCAACTATGGTTACAAACTACTTTTCCTCCCATATCGATGTTCTCCCACACAGGTCATTCCCCTTTGACTATTGGGCCGCTAAACTGGACACCTGGCCTGAATTGGCCCAATATGCCTTACAGGAGCTCGCTTGCCCAGCTGCAAGTGTGCTATCGGAAAGAGTCTTCAGTGCAGCTGGATCAATCCTGACAGAAAAAAGGACCCGTCTGTCAACCCAAAATGTGGATGATCTAACCTTCATTAAAATGAACCACGCATGGGTTTCCAAGGATTTTGTCCCACCTTCCCCTGATGACACATAGGGTGACAGAAAAATGGCTTGCTTTGGTCCACCTCTTCCTGGTACTTCACCTATTTCGCCTTTTGCATCAGCTGAATGTCCAACATCAACATATGCCACTTTCTAAAACTCCCTAACTGTGCTGCCTCCCCCCCATGGCCGGGGTAACCACCTAGCGCACGACACCGTGCGAGTGCCGTTGCCCTGGACAGGTGGGTAGGCCGACTCTTGGGCGCGGGCACTGGCACAGGGTCCCTCACAGTGCAATCAAGTGTCTCTGACGGTGGTGGTGCACACCCACCGTCAGACACACGGCTGTACTATGAGGGGCCCAGTGCCAGTACCGACGCCCAAGAGTGGGCCACCCTTGCTTGGGCAGGGCCCCAGCATTTGCAATCTTTACCTCTCCCTGCTCCTCCGCTGTGTAATATGGGCCGTCAAATCCATACTGTGCCTGACACCGTCTGAGCCTGCCTCCTGAGACATATATTTTGAATGTGTACGCTATCCATACATGTTATCCAGGGATACGGTACCCTTTCTAACCTTTGTGCAATGATGTGCAATCCATACTGGGCCTAACACCGTCTGAGCCTGCCTCATGCTGTATAGACATATATTTTGAATGTGTACGCTATCCATACATGTTATCCGGGGATACGGTACCCTTTCTAACCTTTGTGCAATGACGTGCAATCCATACTGGGCCTAACACCGTCTGAGCCTGCCTCATGCTGTATAGACATATATTTTGAGTGTGTACGCTATCCATACATGTTATCCGGGGATACGGTACCCTTTCTAACCTTTGTGCAATGACGTGCAATCCATACTGGGCCTAACACCGCCTAAGCCTGCCTCATGCTGTATAGACATATATTTTGAATGTGTACGCTATCCATACATGTTATCCGGGGATACGGTACCCTTTCTAACCTTTGTGCAATGACGTGCAATCCATACTGGGCCTAACACCGTCTGAGCCTGCCTCATGCTGTATAGACATATATTTTGAATGTGTACGCTATCCATACATGTTATCCAGGGATACGGTACCCTTTCTAACCTTTGTGCAATGACGTGCAATCCATACTGGGCCTAACACCGTCTGAGCCTGCCTCATGCTGTATAGACATATATTTTGAATGTGTACGCTATCCATACATGTTATCCGGGAATACGGTACCCTTTCTAACCTTTGTGCAATGACGTGCAATCCATACTGGGCCTAACACTGTCTGAGCCTGCCTCATGCTGTATAGACATATATTTTGAATGTGTACGCTATCCATACATGTTATCCGGGGATACGGTACCCTTTCTAACCTTTGTGCAATCACGTGCAATCCATACTGGGCCTAACACCGTCTGAGCCTGCCTCATGCTGTATAGACATATATTTTGAATGTGTACGCTATCCATACATGTTATCCGGGGATACGGTACCCTTTCTAACCTTTGTGCAATCACGTGCAATCCATACTGGGCCTAACACCGTCTGAGCCTGCCTCATGCTGTATAGACATATATTTTGAATGTGTACGCTATCCATACATGTTATCCAGGGATACGGTACCCTTTCTAACCTTTGTGCAATGACGTGCAATCCATACTGGGCCTAACACCGTCTGAGCCTGCCTCATGCTGTATAGACATATATTTTGAATGTGTACGCTATCCATACATGTTATCCAAGGATACGGTACCCTTTCTAACCTTTGTGCAATGACGTGCAATCCATACTGGGCCTAACACCGTCTGAGCCTGCCTCATGCTGTATAGACATATATTTTGAATGGGTACGCTATCCATACATGTTATCCAGGGATACGGTACCCTTTCTAACCTTTGTGCAATCACGTGCAATCCATACTGGGCGTGAGAACGGCTGGCGAGCTTTTAAGCAAGCTACAGCACCTGTCCAGACAAGTACAGGGATTCCCTAGCGAGGAGACTTATTTGATTGTTTTCAATGTTGGGACAGCAATTTTTGGGGAGCACTATACTCTGGAGAATGATAGATGGGGCCCACCATACACTGGAACATTCCAAAGGTGGACATCAGACACTGGAGCAGCATTTACAGGGCCCATTATACACTAGAGCATTAGAAATGGGGCCCATTATGTTTGGAGCATTATTTGGGCCCATAAGACAGTGGAGCTTCATCCATGGGGACCAACATATACTGTAGCATTATGTGGAGCTCATCATATACTGTTTCAAACATTATATGGGACCAATGATTCTGTATGGAGAAATAGATGGGCCTCGTCATGAGATGTAAAAAGTGAGGTATTTTTCATTGTACTATACCGCTATTTATCTGCCGTATCGGCGCATGATGAGTTGTGGTATGTGTTAAAGGGGCGCTCTTTCGCCCAGGGCACATGAAAACCTGCAACCAGCCCTCCCCCCCACAACTTTAGCCAAATAACACCCATTTTTCAGTGCGTAACTTATATTATGAAGTTAATTAAGGTTGACAAGCTTAAGTAAGAAGAATTGATGCTTTTGGCATTCAAATGGGCACTGTTGGTGTGTTTCCTGTCCTCCTCTCACTGCCGACTTTTATTCCCCATTGACTTACATTGGGTTTCGTGTTTGGGGACGACCCCGACTTTTCCCTATAATCGGACGATCTTGCTCGACCCGACTTTTGGAAAAGTCGGGTTTCACGAAACGAAACGCGACCCTAAAAAACCAAAAGTCGCTCAACTCTAGTCCTCAGTTCGAAACTGGGCAGAAACACAGCGTTTCTCTTGCAAACTAGCGCTTTTGACAATGAGTGCTTGATCTTTAATGCTTGCCATGACCACAGTAAACGCTCTTGTCTGTTTACTGTAGTGATTGTCCTGTTTGCCATCCTCCTGAAAGTTCCCTGTTTTGATCCCGGGCAGAAACATGTGGCTTTTCTTTATTTTGATCACAAATGTATATTGTTGGCTTAATTAGCATTAGTTAGCATATTCTATTGCTGGTTTAATGAGCATTACTTTTACCAATGTGATTATTTCTACCCGTTTTTGCTTTTGGCAAGCATTTGTGTTTTTGACAGTGTCTAAGTGTTCCTAATTCAAGTAACACCTGATAGGATCAAGGTGCGAAAGCAGGCATCTAGGTGCTTTTTCTTTTTGGCTTTTGGACAAAGGCATGAGAATGTTTTGTGGAGCATGGTTTTGTTTCCCTGTTTGTTCTTTTTCTCCAATAGCCTGACAAATGAAAGGTTCCTGTGTTGCAAAATGCACTTTGTCCTGTCTTCAGACATAGAGGAAGACCTCTTGACTTTGGCTGGATGTTTTTTCTTTTTCAAGTTCATTTCAGCATGTTTAAACATCTTTATCTTTGCATGGAGTTTCTGAAGTGTAGTGGTTGTCACGTTCACCTCACACGCGAACGGTCCCCAGTTCGAAACTGGGTAGAAGCATGACATTATGCATTGATATTAAAGCTTTTGACGTTGAGTCTTTGTTCTCAATGGCTCGTCATGACCACAGTAACCTTCCGCAGCCGGTTTCTGTAGTGTAGTGATTATCACGTTTGCCTAACATGCGAAAGGTCCCCAGTTTGAAACTGGGCAGAAACACGATGTTACCCTATGGTATCCAAGCTTTTGACTTTCAGTTCTTGATCTCGATTGCTTGTTGTCACCACAGTAAGCGCTTGCATCTGGTTTCTGTAGTGTAGCGGTTATCACGTTCACCTCACACGTGACAGGTCCCCAGTTTGAAACTGGATAGAAGCATGACATTAGGCGTTGATATTAAAGCTTTTGACGTTGAGTCTTTGTTCTCGATGGCTCATCATGACCACAGTAACCTTCCGCAGCCGGTTTGCTGTAGTGTAGTGGTTATCGCGTTCGCCTAACACGCGAAAGGTCCCCAGTTCGAAACTGGGCAGAAACACGCTGTTACCCTTTGGTATCCAAGCTTTTGACTTTCAGTTCTTGATCTCGATTGCTTGTTGTCACCACAGTAAGCGCTTGCATCCGGTTTCTGTAGTGTAGCGGTTATCACGTTCGCCTCACACGTGACAAGTCCCCAGTTCAAAACTGGGCAGAAACACAGCTGTTCTCTTGGAAAACGATCTTTTTGACTTTCAGTGCTTGTTCTTTATTGCTTGCCATGACCACAGCATTTTTTGTTTTTTTTGAGTCGGTTGGTTTCTGTAGTGTAGCGATTATCATGTTCACTTTACACGCGAAAGGTCCTCAGTTTGAAACTGGGCAGAAACACAGCGTTCCTCTTGCAGACTAGTGCTTTTGACAATGAGTGCTTGATCTTTAATGCTTGCCATGACCACAGTAAACGCTCTTGTCTGGTTACTGTAGTGTAGTGATTGTCCTGTTTGCCATCCTCCTGAAAGTTCCCTGTTTTGATCCCGGGCAGAAACTTGTGGCTTTTCTTTATTTTGATCACAAATGTATATTGTTGGCTTAATTAGCCTTAGTTAGCATATTCTATTGCTGGTTTAATGAGCATTACTTTTACCAATGTGATTATTTCTACCCGTTTTTGCTTTTGGCAAGCATGTGTGTTTTTGACAGTGTCTAAGTGTTCCTAATTCAAGTAACACCTGATAGGATCAAGGTGCGAAAGCAGGCATCTAGGTGCTTTTTCTTTTTGGCTTTTGGACAAAGGCATGAGAATGTTTTGTGGAGCATGGTTTTGTTTCCCTGTTTGTTCTTTTTCTCCAATAGCCTGACAAATGAAAGGTTCCTGTGTTGCAAAATGCACTTTGTCCTGTCTTCAGACATAGAGGAAGACCTCTTGACTTTGGCTGGATGTTTTTTCTTTTTCAAGTTCATTTCAGCATGTTTAAACATCTTTATCTTTGCATGGAGTTTCTGAAGTGTAGTGGTTGTCACGTTCACCTCACACGCGAACGGTCCCCAGTTCGAAACTGGGTAGAAGCATGACATTATGCATTGATATTAAAGCTTTTGACGTTGAGTCTTTGTTCTCAATGGCTCGTCATGACCACAGTAACCTTCCGCAGCCGGTTTCTGTAGTGTAGTGATTATCACGTTTGCCTAACATGCGAAAGGTCCCCAGTTTGAAACTGGGCAGAAACACGATGTTACCCTATGGTATCCAAGCTTTTGACTTTCAGTTCTTGATCTCGATTGCTTGTTGTCACCACAGTAAGCGCTTGCATCTGGTTTCTGTAGTGTAGCGGTTATCACGTTCACCTCACACGTGACAGGTCCCCAGTTTGAAACTGGATAGAAGCATGACATTAGGCGTTGATATTAAAGCTTTTGACGTTGAGTCTTTGTTCTCGATGGCTCGTCATGACCACAGTAACCTTCCGCAGCCGGTTTGCTGTAGTGTAGTGGTTATCGCGTTCGCCTAACACGCGAAAGGTCCCCAGTTCGAAACTGGGCAGAAACACGCTGTTACCCTTTGGTATCCAAGCTTTTGACTTTCAGTTCTTGATCTCGATTGCTTGTTGTCACCACAGTAAGCGCTTGCATCCGGTTTCTGTAGTGTAGCGGTTATCACGTTCGCCTCACACGTGACAAGTCCCCAGTTCAAAACTGGGCAGAAACACAGCTGTTCTCTTGGAAAACGATCTTTTTGACTTTCAGTGCTTGTTCTTTATTGCTTGCCATGACCACAGCATTTTTTGTTTTTTTTGAATCGGTTGGTTTCTGTAGTGTAGCGATTATCATGTTCACTTTACACGCGAAAGGTCCTCAGTTTGAAACTGGGCAGAAACACAGCGTTCCTCTTGCAGACTAGCGCTTTTGACAATGAGTGCTTGATCTTTAATGCTTGCCATGACCACAGTAAACGCTCTTGTCTGGTTACTGTAGTGTAGTGATTGTCCTGTTTGCCATCCTCCTGAAAGTTCCCTGTTTTGATCCCGGGCAGAAACTTGTGGCTTTTCTTTATTTTGATCACAAACGTATATTGTTGGCTTAATTAGCCTTAGTTAGCATATTCTATTGCTGGTTTAATGAGCATTACTTTTACCAATGTGATTATTTCTACCCGTTTTTGCTTTTGGCAAGCATGTGTGTTTTTGACAGTGTCTAAGTGTTCCTAATTCAAGTAACACCTGATAGGATCAAGGTGCGAAAGCAGGCATCTAGGTGCTTTTTCTTTTTGGCTTTTGGACAAAGGCATGAGAATGTTTTGTGGAGCATGGTTTTGTTTCCCTGTTTGTTCTTTTTCTCCAATAGCCTGACAAATGAAAGGTTCCTGTGTTGCAAAATGCACTTTGTCCTGTCTTCAGACATAGAGTAAGACCTCTTGACTTTGGCTGGATGTTTTTTTCTTTTTCAAGTTCATTTCAGCATGTTTAAACATCTTTAGCTTTGCATGGAGTTTCTGAAGTGTAGTGGTTGTCACGTTCACCTCACACGCGAACGGTCCCCAGTTCGAAACTGGATAGAAGCATGACATTAGGCGTTAATATTAAAGCTTTTGATTTTGAGTCTTTGTTCTCAATGGCTCGTCATGACCACAGTAACCTTGCGCAGCCCGTTTCTGTAGTGTAGTGGTTATCACGTTCGCCTAACACGCGAAAGGTCCTCAGTTCGAAACTGGGCAGAAACACACTGTTACCCTTTGGTATCCAAGCTTTTGACTTTCAGTTCTTGATCTCGATTGCTTGTTGTCACCACAGTAAGCGCTTGCATCTGGTTTCTGTAGTGTAGAGGTTATCACGTTCGCCTCACACGCGAATGGTCCCCAGTTAGAAACAGGATAGAAGCATGACATTAGGTGTTGATATTAAAGCTTTTGACGTTGAGTCTTTGTTCTCGATGGCTCATCATGACCACAGTAACCTTCCGTAGCTGGATTCTGTAGTGTAGTGGTTATCACGTTTGCCTAACACGCGAAAGGTCCCCAGTTCGAAACTGGGCTGATAGGCTGGTTTCACATTTACATTTTTTTTCGAGCTAAATAGCGCATGCATTTTTTTTCTCCTATACTTTGCATGGGATGCGCTTATGTGCGCATACACATGCGTTTGTACGCTTTTTACCACGCATGCGTTTTTTTGCGGTATGCGCTCGGGTGCACAAAATGCAACCTGTTGCATTTTTTGAGCGTCCGACTTGCCTCAAAACAATGCATGCACGCGCAATGCATTTTTTTACAGCAAGACACCCATTATAAGTCTATGGTGAGCATATGTGCGCATTGGCATGCTTATGTATGCGTTTTTTTGCACATGCGTTTTTTTTTTACCATTAGTTTAGACAATGGAATTTAGGGGTTTGGGTTAGAGTTAGGGTTAGTTAATGGGGTTTAGGGTTAGGGTTAGGGTTAGGGTCAGGGTCAGGGTTAGGATCAGGGTATGGTTTGGTTAAGGGTTAGGGTTAGGGTCAGGGTCAGGGTTAGGGTTAGGATCAGGGTATGGTTTGGTTAAGGGTTAGGGTTAGGGTTAGGGTCAGGGCTAGGGTCAGGGTCAGGGTTAGGGTTAGGATCAGGGTATGGTTTGGTTAAGGGTTAGGGTTAGGGTCAGGGTCAGGGTTAGGGTTAGGGTCAGGGTTAAGGTTAGGGTCAGGGTTAGGGTTAGGGTTAGGGTCAGGGTTAGGGTTAGGGTTAGGGTCAGGGTCAGGGTTAGGGTTAGGATCAGGGTATGGTTTGGTTAAGGGTTAGGGTTAGGGTCAGGGTCAGGGTTAGGGTTAGGGTTAGGATCAGGGTATGGTTTGGTTAAGAGTTAGGGTTAGGGTTAGGGTCAGGGTTAGGGTTACACGCGAAAGGTCCTCAGTTCGAAACTGGGCAGCAGGGCCGCCATCAGGGCATTACTGCCCTTACTACTGTATGGGGCCCCATGAACAGTAGCAAAAGGAGGGGCCCGGAAGCGCTGGCAGGCCGGGCCCTCCTCTCTTGATACTGCTGTTTGGGCTACAGGTGCAATAGGTCATGGCCGCTGCAAGCCAGATACCTAACAACACCGCGGTGATTTAAAGATACACCTACAGTGTTGTTAGTGAATGCGGCGGCCAGAATTCAGTGCTGTACCTTTAAAGCAGCAGCAGGACCAAGTGCATCATGGTCCTGACACAGGTCATGTGACACACTGCGTGCTCTTCTTCATTCTCCAGCAGAGCAGCAACATGTCATGTTTCTGGGAGACAGAAGATGCTGAAATCGGCAGAGGCAGAGGAGGCGGGCAGTGTGCCAGGACTTGCAGGAAGTTGCAGAGGGGAGTGAGGTGAGGAGATGGCAATCTGCTGAGGAGATGGGAGGTTGCTGAGGTGAGGAGATGGG
Source organism: Dendrobates tinctorius (assembly GCF_039654945.1). Taxonomy (NCBI): domain Eukaryota; kingdom Metazoa; phylum Chordata; class Amphibia; order Anura; family Dendrobatidae; genus Dendrobates; species Dendrobates tinctorius. The sequence continues at coordinate 1,736,508 of NW_027362095.1, forward strand.
AGTCTGCTGAGGTGAGGAGATGGGAGGCTGCTGAGGTGAGGAGATGGAGGCTGCTGAGGTGTGGAGATGGGAGGCTGCTGAGGTGTGGAGATGGGAGGCTGCTGAGGTGAGGAGATGGGAGGCTGCTGAGGTGAGGAGATGGGAGGCTGCTGAGGTGAGGAGATGGGAGGCTGCTGAGGTGAGGAGATGGGAGGCTGCTGAGGTGTGGAGATGGGAGGCTGCTGAGGTGTGGAGATGGGAGGCTGCTGAGGAGAGGAGATGGGAGGCTACTGAGGTGAGGAGATGGAGGCTGGTGAGGAGATGGGAGGCTGGTGAGAAGATGGGAGGCTGCTGAGGAGATGGGAGGCTGCTGAGGTGAGGAGATGGGAGGCTGCTGAGGTGTGGAGATGGGAGGCTGCTGAGGTGTGGAGATGGGAGGCTGCTGAGGAGAGGAGATGGGAGGCTACTGAGGTGAGGAGATGGAGGCTGGTGAGGAGATGGGAGGCTGCTGAGGAGATGGGAGGCTGCTGAGGAGATTGGAGGCTGCTGAGGTGAGGAGATGGGAGGCTGCTGAGGAGAGGAGATGGGAGGCTGCTGAGGAGAGGAGATGGGAGGCTACTGAGGTGAGGAGATGGAGGCTGGTGAGGAGATGGGAGGCTGCTGAGGAGATGGGAGGCTGCTGAGGTGAGGAGATGGGAGGCTGCTGAGGAGAGGAGATGGGAGGCTGCTGAGGAGAGGAGATGGGAGGCTGCTGAGGAGAGGAGATGGGAGGCTGCTGAGGTGTGGAGATGGGAGGCTGCTGAGGTGTGGAGATGGGAGGCTGCTGAGGTGTGGAGATGGGAGGCTGCTGAGGTGAGGAGATGGGAGGCTGCTGAAGAGATGGGAGGCTGCTGAGGTGAGGAGATGGGAGGCTGCTGACGTGTGGAGATGGGAGGCTGCTGACGTGTGGAGATGGGAGGCTGCTGAGACGACCAAAAAAATTCTAGAATTCCACTTTTTTCAATTTCAACGCACTTTGAATTTTTTTCCCATTTTCGAGTACGCTATTTGATAAAGCCAATCATGTCATTCAAAAGTACAACTCGTCCTGCAAAAAACAAGCCCTCACACGGCCATATTGATGGAAAAATAAAAAGTGGGTATATATGACTGGGAAACATCTTTATTTGGGAAACTAGCTGAAGAGCCCGGCGCTGCCCGGGCATAGTAACTAACTGTGGTTAGTTATAGCAAATTATAATTATCCGCCATCCCATAGTCCCGTGCTCATATACCCATCATACATATCCTCCATCCCATAGTCCCATGCCCATATACCCATCATACATATCCTCCATCCCATAGTCCAGTGCCCATATACCCATCACACATCCTCCATCCCATAGTCCCATGCCCATATACCCATCATACATATCCTCCATCCCATAGTCCAGTGCCCTTATACCCATCATACATATCCTCCATCCCATAGTCCCATGCCCATATACCCATCATACATATCCTCCATCCCATAGTCCCATGCCCATATACCCATCATACATATCCTCCATCCCATAGTCCGGTGCCCATATACCCATCACACATCCTCCATCCCATAGTCAACCATAGTGACATCATAATGAGGGGCGGGGCTTGATGCGCACACACTGGTTCCCCAGTATGCAAATAGGGGCATTATAACATCACAATGAGGGGCGGGGCTTGACGCGCACACACTTTTTCCTCATTATGTAGATAGGGGCAAAATTGGTGAATTGGAACGCACGGGGTTAAAATTTTGCCTCACAACATAGCCTAGGACACTCTCGGGTCCAGACGTGTGACGTGTGACATTTTGTGGCTGTAGCTGCGACGGTGCAGATGCCTATCCCGGACATACACACACACACTTTGAGCTTTCTATATTAGATTGTTCTGCGCTCGCACTGCGGTGCATGGACTGGGCGCCGATCTCCTGGCCTGCATCCTCATACATGCTGTGAGGCTGCTGAGTTCTAGTCAGGAGACCGGCGGCCCGTCCATGTACTGCGGTCCGAGCGCAGATCGATATCCACCGACAGCTTCATACATGTACAGAAAACAATACAATAATCTACAATCAGAAATACAGATTATAAAAAAAATCACAATCTGGTTTCAATTATTTTTTAAAAAAGTATGTGACTCATTTCCTTAACCCCTTACCTACAATTACCATGGACGGAATATTACGTCATCGCGATCAGCGGCGCCCACATGGTGAGCGCCGCTGATCGCGGCCGAGTGTCAGCTAATTATCATAGCTGACACCCGGCACAATGTGTCAGGGGCGGTCACGGACACGATCGCGGTGTACCGGGGGTTAAAAGGAAGCATCGGCAGGGAGGGGGCTCCCTCCGTGCTTCCCTGAGCCCCCCACGGCAGCGCAATGTGCAGTGCTGCTGCGGGGGGCTCTTTCCCTGCAGGTCCCCGGATCCAATATGGCGACGGGGACCTCCGGGGGCCTGCAGGAAGCTGGCTTCCTCAGTGCCTGCAAAGCGCAGGCATGAGGAAGCCTGTGCAGTGCCTGTGACAGATCGCTGATCTGTCACAGTGATCTGTGATGTGACAGATCAGCGATCTGTCACAGGACAGTTATGTCCCCCCTGGGACATTGTAATAAAGTAAAAAAAAATTAAAAAAAGTGTAAAAATAATAAAAAAAAAATCGCTAAATAAATTCAAAAAAAAAAAAAAATATTCCCCAAAAAATTCATTTTTTGCAAATAAAAAAACCCAAAAACAATAAAAGTACACATATTTGGTATCGCCGCGTCCGTAACGACCCGCCCTATAAAACTGTCCCAATAGTTAACCCCTTAAGTGAACCCCTTAAAAAATAAAAATAAAAAACGAAGCAAAAAATAGATTTATTATCCTACCGCCGAACAAAAAGTGCAATAACGCGCGATCAAAAAGACGCATATAAATATCCATGGTACCGCTGAAAACGTCATCTTGTCCAGCAAAAAACAAGCCACCATACAGCATCATCAGCGAAAAAATAAAAAAGTTATAGCTCGCAGAATAAAGTGATGCAAAAATAATTATTTTTTATATAAAATTGTTTTCATTGCATAAAAGCGCCAAAACATAAAAAAACGACCTAAATGAGGTATCGCTGTAACCGCACTGACCCGAAGAATAAAACTGCCTTATAAATTTTACCGCACCCGGAACGGCATAAGCGCACCACCCAAAAGAAATTCATGAAACTCTGGTTTTTGTTCATTCTGTGTCCCAAAAAACGAAATAAAAAGCGATAAAAAAATGTCACATGCCCAAACATGATACCAATAAAAGCGTCAACTCGTCCCGCAAAAAATAAGACCTCACATGACTTGGTGGGTCAAAATATGGAAAAATTATAGCTCTCAATATGTGGTGATGCAAAAACTATTTTTACAATAAAAAGCGTCTTTTAGCGTGCGACAGCTGCCAAACATAAAAACCGCCATAAATAGTAAATCAAACCCCCCGTTATCACCCCCTTAGTTAGGGAAAAATAATAAAATTAAAAAAATGTATTTATTTCCATTTTCCCATTAGGGCTAGGGTTAGGGCTAGGGCTAGGGCTAGGGTTAGGGCTAGTGTTAGGGTTAGGGTTAGGGCTAGGGTTAGGGCTAGGGTTAGGGCTAGGGTTAGAATTGGGGGCTTCCACTATTTGCGTACATGAGGTGCTCTCCAAACGCAACATGGCGTCTGATCTCAATTCCAGCCAATTCTGCGTTGAAAAAGTCAAATGGTGCTCCTTCCCTTCCAAGCTCTGCCATGCACCCAAACAGTGTTTTACCCCCTCATATGGGGTATCAGCCTACTCAGGACAATTTGCAAAACTACTTTTGGGGTCCTATTTCTCCTGTTGCCCTTAGGAAAATAAAAATTTTGGGGCAAAAATATCATTTTTGTGGAAAAAAAATGTTTTGTTATTTTCACGCCTGGGCGTTATAAACTTCTGTGAAGGCCTTGTGGGTTCAAAGTTCTCACCACACATCTAGATAAGTTCTTTGGGGGGTCTAGTTTCAAAAATGGGGTCACTTGTGGGGGGTTTCCACTGTTTAGGTACATCAGGGGCTCTCCAAACGCGACATGGCGTCCGATCAGAATTCCAGCCAATTTGCATTGAAAAAGTCAAACGGCGCTCCTTCCCTTCTGAGCTCTGCCATGCGCCGAAACAGTGGTTCCCCCCCACATATCAGGTATCAGCGTACTCAGGACAAATTGCACAATAATTTTTGCAGTCCAATTTCTCCTGTTACCCTTGGTAAAATAAAAAAAATTGAACCTGAAGTAATTTTTTTTGTGAAAAAAAGTTAAATGTTAATTATTTTTAAATATTCAAAAAATTCCTGTGATGCACCTGAAGGGTTAATAAACTCCTTGAATGTGGTTTTAAGCACCTTAAGGGGTGCAGTTTTTAGAATGGTGTCACTTTTGGGTATTTTCTATCATATAGACCCCTCAAAGTGGCTTCAAATGTGATGTAGTCCGTAAAAATAAAATGGTGTTGCAAAAATGAGAGATCGCTGGTCAACTTTTAACCCTTATATCTTACTAACAAATAAAAATTTTGGTTCCAAAATTGTGCTGATGTAAAGTAAACATGTGGCAAATGTTACTTATTAAGTTTTTTTGTGTGCCATATCTCTGTGGTTTAAGGGCATAAAAATTCAAAGTTGGAAAATTGCGGAATTTTCAAAATTTTCGCCAAATTTCCGTTTTTCTCACAAATAAACGCAAGTTATATGAATGAAATTTTACCACTAACATGAAGTACAATATGTCACGAGAAAAGAATGTCAGAATCACCGGGATCCATGGAAGCGTTTCAGAGTTATTACCTCATAAAGGGACAGTGGTCAGAATTGTAAAAATGGGCCCGGTAGTTAACGTGCAAACCACCCTTGGTAGTGAAGGGGTTAAAGAAAAAGAAAAATATACCTAAACAGAGTATTGGGTATTTTAACAAATGATTAATAAGTTACAGTACAGTAGAGCTCATCCAAAAGAGTCTACCTTGTTGTGGTGGCGGCTTAAAATTCTTTTGGCCAGAACAAAAGCTGCTGGCTATATGTATGATCTGGGAAATGTTAATGTGTGATTGGTGAGGACGTGGTGCAGAAGTGGAGTTTTTCCAAGAGTGGGTAGTGGGACTCTTGAGGGGTGGAGGCAGGGCTGGGGTGGAGCCTGGAAGGAGTCTCAAGGGGGTCCAAACATTTTTACAGTATGGGGCCCTGAAATTCCTAATGGCAGCCCTGCTGGGCAGAAACACAGCGTTTCTCTTGCAAACTAGCGCTTTTGACGATGAGTGCTTGATCTTTAATGGTATCAAAGCTTTTGACTTTCAGTTCTTGATCTCGATTGCTTGTTGTCACCACAGTAAGCACTTGTATTCGGTTTCTGTAGTGTAGCGGTTATCACGTTCGCCTCACACACGAAAGGTCCCCAGTTCAAAACTGGGCAGAAACACAGCTTATTCTCTTGGAAAACGATCTTTTTGACTTTCAGTGCTTGTTCTTTATTGCTTGCCATGACCACAGCATTTTTTGTTTGTTTGAATCGGTTGGTGTCTGTAGTGTAGCGGTTATCACGTTCGCTTTACACGCAAAAGGTCCTCAGTTCGAAACTGGGCAGAAACACAGCGTTCCTCTTGCAAACTAGCACTTTTGACAATGAGTGCTTGATCTTTAATGTTTGCCATGACCACAGTAAACGCTCTTGTCTGGTTACTGTAGTGTAGTGATTGTCCTGTTTGCCATCCTCCTGAAAGTTCCCTGTTTTGATCCAGGGCAGAAACATGTGGCTTTTCTTTATTTTGATCACAAACGTATATTGTTGGCTTAATTAGCCTTAGTTAGCATATTCTATTGCTGGTTTAATGAGCATTACTTTTACCAATGTGATTATTTCTACCCGTTTTTGCTTTTGGCAAGCATGTGTGTTTTTGACAGTGTCTAAGTGTTCCTAATTCAAGTAACACCTGATAGGATCAAGGTGCGAAAGCAGGCATCTAGGTGCTTTTTCTTTTTGACTTTTGGACAAAGGCATGAGAATGTTTTGTGGAGCATGGTTTTGTTTCCCTGTTTGTTCTTTTTCTCCAATAGCCTGACAAATGAAAGGTTCATGTGTTGCAAAATGCACTTTGTCCTGTCTTCAGACATAGAGGAAGACCTCTTGACTTTGGCTGGCTGTTTTTTTCTTTTTCAAGTTCATTTCAGCATGTTTAAACATCTTTAGCTTTGCATGGAGTTTCTGAAGTGTATTGGTTGTCATGTTAACCTCACACGCGAACGGTCCCCAGTTCGAAACTGGATAGAAGCATGACATTAGGTGTTGATATTAAAGTGTTTGACGTTGAGACTTTGTTCTCGATGGCTCGTCATGACCACAGTAACCTTCCGCAGCCGGTTTCTGTAGTGTAGTGGTTATCACGTTCGCCTAACACGCGAAATGTCCCCAGATCGAAACTGGGCAGTAACACGCTGTTACCCTTTGGTGTCCATGCTTTTGACTTTCAGTTCTTGATCTCGATTGCTTGTTGTCACCACAGTAAGCACTTGCTTCCGGTTTCTGTAGTGTAGTGGTTATCACTTTCGCCTCACACGCGAAAGGTCCCCAGTTCGAAACTGGGCAGAAACACAGCTTCTTCTCTTGGAAAACGATCTTTTTGACTTTCAGTGCTTGTTCTTTTTTGCTTGCCATGACCACAGCATTTTCTGATTGTTTGCATCGGTTGGTTTCTGTAGTGTAGCGGTTATCACGTTCGCTTTACATGCGAAAAGTCCTCATTTCGAAACTGGGCAGAAACACAGCGTTCCTCTTGCAAACTAGTGCTTTTGACAATGAGTGCTTGATCTTTAATGCTTGCCATGACCACAGTAAACGCTCTTGTCTGGTTACTGTAGTGTAGAGATTGTCCTGTTTGCCTTCCTCCTGAAAGTTCCCTGTTTTGATCCCGGGCAGAGATATGTGGCTTTTCTTTATTTTGATCAAAAACGTATATTGTTGGCTTAATTAGCCTTAGTTAGCATATTCTATTGCTGGTTTAATGAGCATTACTTTTACCAATGTGATTATTTCTACCCGTTTTTGCTTTTGGCAAGCATGTGTGTTTTTGACAGTGTCTAAGTGTTCCTAATTCAAGTAACACCTGATAGGATCAAGGTGCGAAAGCAGGCATCTAGGTGCTTTATCTTTTTGGCTTTTGGACAAAGGCATGAGAATGTTTTGTGGAGCATGATTTTGTTTCCCTGTTTGTTCTTTTTCTCCAATAGCCTGACAAATGAAAGGTTCCTGTGTTGCAAAATGCACTTTGTCCTGTCTTCAGACATAGAGGAAGACCTCTTGACTTTGGCTGGCTGTTTTTTTCTTTTTCAAGTTCATTTCAGCATGTTTAAACATCTTTAGCTTTGCATGGAGTTTCTGAAGTTTAGTGGTTGTCACGTTCACCTCACACGCAAACGGTCCCCAGTTCGAAACTGGATTAGAAGCATGACATTAGGCGTTGATGTTAAAGATTTTGACGTTGAGTCTTTGTTCTCGATGGCTCGTCATGATCACAGTAACCTTCCGCACACGGTTTCTGTAGTGTAGTGGTTATCACGTTCGCCTAACACGCGAAAGGTCCCCAGTTCGAAACTGGGCAGAAACACGCTGTTACCCTTTGGTATCCAAGCTTTTGACTTTCAGTTCTTGATCTCGATTGCTTGTTGTCACCACAGTAAGCTCGTGCATCCGGTTTCTGTAGTGTAGCGGTTATCACGTTCGCCTCACACGTGAAAGCTCCCCAGTTCGAAACTGGGCAGAAACACAGCTTTTTCTCTTGGAAAACGATCTTTTTGACTTTCAGTGCTTGTTCTTTATTGCTTGCCATGACCACAGCATTTTTTGCTTGTTTGAATCGGCTGGTTTCTGTAGTGTAGCAGTTATCACGTTCGCTTTACACGAGAAAGGTCCTCAGTTTGAAACTGGGCAGAAACACAGCGTTCCTCTTGCAAACTAGCGCTTTTGACAATGAGTGCTTGATCTTTAATGCTTTCCATGACCACAGTAAACGCTCTTGTCTTGTTACTGTAGTGTAGTGATTGTCCTGTTTGCCATCCTCCTGAAAGTTCCCTGTTTTGATCCCGGGCAGAAACATGTGGCTTTTCTTTATTTTGATCACAAACGTATATTATTGGCTTAATTAGCCTTAGTTAGCATATTCTATTGCTGGTTTAATGAGCATTACTTTTACCAATGTGATTATTTCTACCCGTTTTTGCTTTTGGCAAGCATGTGTGTTTTTGACAGTGTCTAAGTGTTCCTAATTCAAGTAACACCTGATAGGATCAAGGTGCGAAAGCAGGCATCTAGGTGCTTTTTCTTTTTGGCTTTTGGACAAAGGCATGAGAATGTTTTGTGGAGCATGGTTTTGTTTCCCTGTTTGTTCTTTTTCTCCAATAGCCTGACAAATGAAAGGTTCCTGTGTTGCAAAATGCACTTTGTCCTGTCTTCAGACATAGAGGAAGACTTCTTGACTTTGGCTGGCTGTTTTTTTCTTTTTCAAGTTCGTTTCAGCATGTTTTAACATCTTTATCTTTGTATGGAGTTTCAGAAGTGTAGTGGTTGTCACGTTCACCTCACGCGCGAACGGTACCCAGTTCGAAACTGGATAGAAGCATGACATTAGGCGTTGATATTAAAGCTTTTGACGTTGAGTCTTTGTTCTCGATGGCTCGTCATGACCACAGTAACCTTCCGCTGCCGGTTTCTGTACTGTAGTGGTTATCACGCTCGCCTAACACGCGAAAGGTCCCCAGTTCGAAACTGGGCAGAAACACGCTGTTACCCTTTTTTATCCAAGCTTTTGACTTTCAGTTCTTGATCTCGATTGCTTGTTGTCACCACCGTAAGCGCTTGCATCCGGTTTCTGTAGTGTAGCGGTTATCACGTTCGCCTCACACGCAAAAGGTCCCCAGTTCGAAACTGGGCAGAAACACAGTTTTTTCTCTTGGAAAACGATCTTTTTGACTTTCAGTGCTTGTTCTTTATTGCTTGCCATGACCACAGCATTTTTTGCGTGTTTGAATCGGTTGGTTTCTGTAGTGTAGAAGTTATCACGTTCGCTTTACACGCGAGAGGTCCTCAGTTCGAAACTGGGCAGAAACACAGCGTTCCTCTTGCAAACTAGCGCTTTTGACAATGAGTGCTTGATCTTTAATGCTTGCCATGACCACAGTAAACGCTCTTGTCTGGTTACTGTAGTGTAGTGATTGTCCTGTTTGCCATGCTCCTGAAAGTTCCCTGTTTTGATCCCGGGCAGAAACATGTGGCTTTTCTTTATTTTGATCACAAACGTATATTGTTGGCTTAATTAGCCTTAGTTAGCATATTCTATTGCTGGTTTAATGAGCATTACTTTTACCAATGTGATTATTTCTACCCGTTTTTGCTTTTGGCAAGCATGTGTGTTTTTGACAGTGTCTAAGTATTCCTAATTCAAGTAACACCTGATAGGATCAAGGTGTGAAAGCAGGCATCTAGGTGCTTTTTCTTTTTGGCTTTTGGACAAAGGCATGAGAATGTTTTGTGGAGCATGGTTTTGTTTCCCTGTTTGTTCTTTTTCTCCAATATCCTGACAAATAAAAGGTTCCTGTGTTGCAAAATGCACTTTGTCCTGTCTTCAGACATATAGGAATACCTCTTGACTTTGGCTGGCTGTTTTTTTCTTTTTCAAGTTCATTTCAGCATGTTTAAACATCTTTAGCTTTGCATGGAGTTTTTGAAGTGTAGTGGTTGTCACGTTCACCTCACACGCGAATGGTCCCCAGTTCGAAACTGGATAGAAGCATGACATTAGGCGTTGATATTAAAGCTTTTGACGTTGAGTCTTTGTTCTCGATGGCTCGTCATGACCACAGTAACCTTCCACAGCCGGTTTCAGTAGTGTAGTGGTTATCACTTTCGCCTAACACGCGAAAGGTCCCCAGTTCGAAACTGGGCAGAAACACGCTGTTACCCTTTGGTATCCAAGCTTTTGACTTTCAGTTCTTGATCTCGATTGCTTGTTGTCACCACAGTAAGCGCTTGCATCCGGTTTCCGTAGTGTAGTGGTTATCACGTTCGCCTCACACGCGAAAGGTCCCCAGTTCGAAACTGGGCAGAAACACAGCTTTTTCTCTTGGAAAACGATCTTTTTGACTTTCAGTGCTTGTTCTTTATTGCTTGCCATGACCACAGCATTTTTTGTTTTTTTTCAATCGGTTGGTTTCTGTAGTGTCGCGGTTATCACGTTCGCTTTACACCCGTAAAATCCTCAGTTCGAAACTGGGCAGAAACACAGCGTTCCTCTTGCAAACTAGCGCTTTTGACAATGAGTGCTTGATCTTTAATGCTTGCCATGACCACAGTAAACGCTCTTGTCTGGTTACTGTAGTGTAGTGATTGTCCTGTGAAGAAGAAACGGAGAGTGGTGGTCATGGGGGATTCCCTGTTGAGAGGAACAGAGGCCGCTATCTGCAGACCGGATATAACTTCAAGAGAAATGTGCTGTCTTCCAGGTGCAAAAATTAAAGATGTGTCTGACAGGATATCAGGACTCTTCAGACCTACAGATGACTACCCATTCCTGCTACTACATGTGGGGACAAATGACACCGCAAGAATCGACCTGGAAACCATCTGCAGAGACTTTGAAGACTTAGGCAAGAAAGTGAAAGAACTGGGAGCGCAGGTGGTCTTCTCTTCCATCCTCCCAGTGGATGGCCATGGAACAAGGAGGTGGAATAAGATTCTGCAGGTGAACAACTGGCTACGTCGATGGTGCCGTCAGCAACGATTTGGATTTCTGGATCACGGAGTGAACTACTTATACGATGGACTACTTGCTAGAGATGGGGTGCACCTTACGAAGACTGGAAAGCATGTATTTGGAAGTCGCCTTGCTACACTTGTAAGGAGAGCTTTAAACTAGAACAACATGGGAAGGGAAGCAAAAGACCAGAAAAAGCCATACACCTGACAAATGCTACTGAGAACTCTGCTATTAGAAGTGGAAAGGAAGAACAAAGACGAAAGAATCTAATTAATAACAATATTGGAGAAAGAGAAACCAATCACAAACTAAAATGTTTCTATACTAATGCACAAAGCATGGGCAACAAACAAGGAGAATTGGAACTACTAACACAGGAAAAGAAATATGATGTCATTGGAATCACTGAAACTTGGTGGGACGATACACATGATTGGAATACAAGACTAGAAGGATACAACTTATTTGCAAGAAACAGACTTGATAAACGAGGAGGGGGTGTTGCATTGTATGTTAGAAACGCATATATCTGCACAGAGATTGAAGCTTCAGAGACTGGGAGTTCTGTGGAAACTGTTTGGGTAAGAATACAAGGACAGAACAATGGAAAGGACACCATTGTAGGCATTTACTACAGGCCGCCTGTGCAAGCTGAAGATATGGATGAACTCTTTATGCATCAAATGGCCAAGTTCTCCAAAAAATATGACATAGTTGTCATGGGAGATTTCAACTATCCAGACATTTGTTGGGAATCTCTCTCAGGCAAAACTAACAGGTCAAGGAAATTCTTATCCTCTCTTGCTGACAACTTTATCTTCCAAAAGTTAGGGGAGAAAACAAGGGGAACTGCTACCTTGGATCTAATCCTTATAAACAGGGAGGAAATGGTTGAGGAGGTAAAAGTGGCTGGAACCCTAGGAGGTAGCGACCATGCTATTTTAGAATTTTGGATAACTAGAGGCGGAAGACCTGTGAAGACTCAGACGTCAAGGTTAGATTTCAGAAAGGCAGATTTTAAGGGATTCAGAAAGATAATTGGAGGGATCCAATGGCTGGATATCCTTAAAGACAAAAATGTCCAGGAAGGATAGGAAATCTTGAAAAATGAAATTCTCAAAGCACAGTTGTTAACAATTCCGAAAAGAGGGAAGAATAGGAAGCATTTAAGGAAACCAGGAAGGGTGAACACAGAACTTAAGCACATGCTAAAAAGGAAGAAAAAATTGTTTATAAAATGGAAAGAGGGAGGCATATCTAAAGAAGAATATAATGCTGTCTGCAGAATCTGCAGGGCACAAATCAGATTATCTAAAGCTGAAAATGAATTGAGGCTTGCAAGAGATGTCAAAAGCAATAATAAAGGATTTTGGGGATATGTCAAAAGTAAAAGAAAAGTCAAAGATGCTATAGGATTTTTACAGGATGAAAATGATGAAATGGTAAGACAGGATGTTGAGAAGGCTGAACTTTTAAATTCCTATTTTGCATCTGTTTTCTCTCAGAAAGGAAATGTAACACCAACTGTTATTCACTGTCCTATTAAGGGAATAGAAGAATCCAGGATATCTATAAACAGAAAGATAGTGAGGAAACACTTAGCTAACCTAAATGAATTCAAGTCTCCAGGTCCAGATGAATTACACCCCAGAGTACTGAAGGAGATAGCAGAAGAAATTTCTGAACCACTCTCCATAATCTTTGAAAATTCTTGGAGAACAGGAGAAGTGCCAGAAGACTGGAGAAGAGCAAATGTTGTTCCTATCTTCAAAAAGGGGAAGAAGGTGGACCCAGGCAACTATAGGCTGGTTAGTCTGACTTCTATACCAGGAAAGATCTTTGAACAAATTATTAAACAACATGTAAGTCAATACCTGGATAAGAATGAAGTGATCAAACAGAGTCAGCATGGGTTTGTAACTAATAAGTCATGTCAGACTAACTTAATTTCCTTCTATGACGGTATCACTGATTGGGTGGATCAAGGAAATGCTGTAGATATAGTATATCTTGACTTCAGCAAAGCATTTGACAAAGTCTCTCATACAATCCTTATTGAAAAAATGACTAAGTATGGAATGGACAAGGCAACTGTTAGGTGGATTCATAGCTGGCTTAGTGATCGGACCCAAAGAGTGGTCGTAAATGGCTGCACATCCAGTTGGAAGAATGTCTCAAGTGGGGTACCACAGGGCTCTGTCCTGGGCCCTGTATTGTTCAACATCTTTATCAACGATTTAGATGAAGGAATTGAGGGTAAACTGATTAAATTTGCTGATGACACAAAGCTAGGAGGGATAGCTAATACTAGAGAAGAGAGAGAGGATTCAAAAAGATTTAAATAAACTGGAGAAGTGGGCAGTAACTAACAGAATGGTTTTTAACAGGGAGAAATGCAAAGTACTACATCTGGGAAATAAAAATGAAAAAAGCATATATAGAATGGGAGGAATAGGGCTAAGTGACAGCACATGTGAAAAAGACTTGGGTATGCTAATAGATCACAGACTGAATATGAGTCAACAGTGTGATGCAGCAGCAAAAAAGGCAAATGCAGTTCTAGGATGTATTAACAGAAGCATACAGTCTAGATCACGTGAAGTCATTATTTCCCTCTACTCCTCTTTGGTCAGACCTCATCTGGAATATTGTGTCCAGTTTTGGGCACCACATTTTAAAAAAGACATCAACAAACTGGAGCAAGTTCAGAAAAGAGCGACCAGAATGGTGACCGGTCTGCAAACCCTGTCTTATGAGGAAAGGTTGCAGGATTTGGGAATGTTTAGTTTGCAAAAGAGAAGACTGAGAGGAGACTTAATTGCTGTCTACAAATATCTAAAGGGCTGTCACATTGTAGAAGGATCAACTTTATTCTCATTTGCACAAGGAAAGACTAGAAGCAATGGGATGAAACTGAATGGGAGGAGACACAGATTAGATATTAGAAAAAACTTTTTGACAGTTAGAGTGATCAATGAGTGGAACAGGCTGCCACGAGAAGTGGTGAGTTCTCCTTCAATGGAAGTCTTCAAACAGAGGCTGGACAGACATCTGACTGGGATGATTTAGCGAATCCTGCTTTGAGCAGGGGGTTGGACCAGATGGCCCAGGAGGTCCCTTCCAACTCTACGATTCTATGATTCTATGATTCTATGATTCCTGTTTGCCATGCTCCTGAAAGTTCCCTGTTTTGATCCCGGGCAGAAACATGTGGCTTTTCTTTATTTTGATCACAAACGTATATTGTTGGCTTAATTAGCCTTAGTTAGCATATTCTATTGCTGGTTTAATGAGCATTACTTTTACCAATGTGATTATTTCTACCCGTTTTTGCTTTTGGCAAGCATGTGTGTTTTTGACAGTGTCTAAGTGTTCCTAATTCAAGTAACACCTGATAGGATCAAGGTGCGAAAGCAGGCATCTAGGTGCTTTTTCTTTTTGGCTTTTGGACAAAGGCATGAGAATGTTTTGTGGAGCATGGTTTTGTTTCCCTGTTTGTTCTTTTTCTCCAATATCCTGACAAATAAAAGGTTCCTGTGTTGCAAAATGCACTTTGTCCTGTCTTCAGACATAGAGGAAGACCTCTTGACTTTGGCTGGCTGTTTTTTTCTTTTTCAAGTTCATTTCAGCATGTTTAAACATCTTTAGCATTGCATGGAGTTTTTGAAGTGTAGTGGTTGTCACGTTCACCTCACACGCGAATGGTCCCCAGTTCGAAACTGGATAGAAGCATGATATTAGGCGTTGATATTAAAGCTTTTGACATTGAGTCTTTGTTCTCGATGGCTCGTCATGACCACAGTAACCTTCCACAGCCGGTTTCTGTAGTGTAGTGGTTATCACTTTCGCCTAACACGCGAAAGGTCCCCAGTTCGAAACTGGGCAGAAACACGCTGTTACCCTTTGGTATCCAAGCTTTTGACTTTCAGTTCTTGATCTCGATTGCTTGTTGTCTCCACAGTAAGCGCTTGCATCTCGTTTCTGTAGTGTAGCGGTTATCACGTTCGCCTCACACGCAAAAGGTCCCCAGTTCAAAACTGGGCAGAATCACAGCGTTTCTCTTGGAAAACGATCTTTTTGACTGTCAGTGCTTGTTCTTTATTGCTTGCCATGACCACAGCATTTTTTGTTTGTTTGAATCGGTTGGTTTCTGTAGTGTAGCGGTTATCACGTTCGCTTTACATGTGAAAGGTCCTCATTTCGAAACTGGGCAGAAACACAGCGTTCCTCTTGCAAACTAGCGCTTTTGACAATGAGTGCTTGATCTTTAATGCTTGCCATGACCACAGTAAACGCTCTTGTCTGGTTACTGTAGTGTAGTGATTGTCCTGTTTGACATCCTCCTGAAAGTTCCCTGTTTTGATCCCGGGCAGAAACATGTGGCTTTTCTTTATTTTGATCACAAACGTATATTGTTGGCTTAATTAGCCTTAGTTAGCATATTCTATTGCTGGTTTAATGAGCATTACTTTTACCAATGTGATTATTTCTACCCGTTTTTGCTTTTGGCAAGCATGTGTGTTTTTGACAGTGTGTTAGGCTAGTTTCACACTTGCTTTTTTTTGCAGCGCGTTTTTCCCGCCAAAAAACGCATTGAAAAAACGCATACATAAGCATACAACTGCTGCGTTTTTTTCAAACATTTTTATGAGCATGCATGAAAAAAACGCAGCGTTTTTATGCGTTTGTATGCGTTTTTAGTGCGTTTTTACCGCGTTTGCATTTTTTTCCAACATTTTTAGGTGGCCCCTCAAACTACCCAAACCATGACTTTACTAACCCTAACCCTGACCCTAACACTAACCCTAACCCTGACCCTAACCCTAACCCTAACCCTGACCCTAACCCTTAACCAAATCATACTTAACCCTAACCCAAACCCTAAACCCTAACTAACCCTAACCCTAACCCTAACCGTGACCCTAACCCTAACCCTAACCCTGACCCTAACCCTAACCCTAACCCTAACCCTGACCCTAACCCTTAACAAAACCATACTTAACCCTAACCCTGACCCTAACCCTAACCCTAACCCTGACCCTAACCCTAACCCTAACCCTGACCCTAACCCTTAACAAAACCATACTTAACCCTAATCCTGACCCTAACCCTGACCCTAACCCTTAACAAAACCATACTTAACCCTAACCCTGACCCTAACCCTAACCCTGACCCCAACCCTAACCCTAACCCTGACCCTAACCCTAACCCTAACCCTGACCCTAACCCTTAACCAAACCATACTTAACCCTAATCCTGACCGTAACCCTGACCCTAACCCTTAACCAAACCATACTTAACCCTAACCCTGACCCAAACCCCAACCCTAACCCTGACCCTGACCCTAACCCTAACCCTAAACCCCCTTAACTAACCCTAACTCTAACCCAAACCCCTAAATTCCATGGTTAAAAAAAAAAACGCATATGCAAAAAAACGCATACATGAGCATGCCAGTGCGCACATATGCGCATCCATAGGCTATAATGGCCATTTCTAGCGCAAAACGTGCGCATATGTGCGCATGCGCTTTTTTGCAGGGCCAAAAAATGCAACATGCTGCGTCTGGAAAATACCAACACACACCCCAAAAAAACGCAGCGCATGAAAATCGCATACATGCGCTTACCAGCGCGCAGGTATGCGCACCCATGTTAAATATAGGGGAAAAAACGCATGCGCAGGTATGCGTTTTTTTCCAGCGCTAAAAAACGCAAATGTGAAACCAGCCTAAGTATTCCTAATTCAAGTAACACCTGATAGGATCAAGGTGCGAAAGCAGGCATCTAGGTGCTTTTTCTTTTTGGCTTTTGGACAAAGGCATGAGAATGTTTTGTGGAGCATGGTTTTGTTTCCCTGTTTATTCTTTTTCTCCAATAGCCTGACAAATGAAAGGTTCCTGTGTTGCAAAATGCACTTTGTCCTGTCTTCAGACATAGAGGAAGACCTCTTCACTTTGGCTGGATGTTTTTTTCTTTTTCAAGTTCATTTCAGCATGTTTAAACATCTTTAGCTTTGCATGGAGTTTCTGAAGTGTAGTGGTTGTCACGTTCACCTCACAAGCTAATGGTCCCCAGTTCGAAACTGGATAGAAGCATGACATTAGGCGTTGATATTAAAGCTTTTGACGTTAAGTCTTTGTTCTCGATGGCTCGTCATGACCACAGTAACCTTCCACAGCCGGTTTCAGTAGTGTAGTGGTTATCACGTTCGCCTAACACGCGAAGGGTACCCAGTTCGAAACTGGGCAGAAACACGCTGTTACACTTTGGTATCCAAGCTTTTGACTTTCAGTTCTTGATCTCGATTGCTTGTTGTCACCACAGTAAGCGCTTGCATCCGCTTTCTGTAGTGTAGCGGTTATCACGTTCGCTTTACACGCGAAAGGTCCCCAGTTCGAAACTGGGCAGAAACACAGCGTTCCTCTTGCAAACTAGCGCTTTTGACAATGAGTGCTTGATCTTTAATCCTTGCCATGACCACAGTAAACGCTCTTGTCTGGTTACTGTAGTGTAGTGATTGTCCATTTTGCCATCCTCCTGAAAGTTCCCTGTTTTGATCCCGGGCAGAAACATGTGGCTTTTCTTTATTTTGATCACAAACGTATATTGTTGGCTTAATTAGCCTTAGTTAGCATATTCTGTTGCTGGTTTAATGAGCATTACTTTTACCAATGTGATTATTTCTACCCTTTTTTGCTTTTGGCAAGCATGTGTATTTTTGACAGTGTCTAAGTGTTCCTAATTCAAGTGACACCTGATAGGATCAAGGTGAGAAAGCAGGCATCTAGGTGCTTTTTCTTTTTGGCTTTTGGACAAAGGCATGAGAATGTTTTGTGGAGCATGGCTTTGTTTCCCTGTTTGTTCTTTTTCTCCAATAGCCTGACAAATGAAAGGTTCCTGTGTTGCAAAATGCACTTTGTCCTGTCTTCAGACATAGAGGAAGACCTCTTGACTTTGGCTGGCTGTTTTTTTCTTTTTCAAGTTCATTTCAGCATGTTTAAACATCTTTAGCTTTGCATGAAGTTTCTGTAGTGTAGTGGTTGTCACGTTCACCTCACACGCGAACGGTCCCCAGTTCGAAACTGGATAGAAGCATGACATTGTCAAGGTGAAAATATATTTTCTTATATAACTTTTATATTTTTATACTGTGAAACAATAAGTTTTTCCTAATTGCTTGCTAATGCAAATGTAACTGTATTAAAGATGGCTGCCAGTGTTCACTTTCACTTAAATTCAGTGTCTAAAGAGTTAAGTTAAGTTTCATTTCTCCTAAAAAAGATAACTCAGGAATGTGAAGAAGGAGTAACCATCGGGAGACGTTTTGACGAATCAGAGAGAGACTGGACACTAGATGTATACTGCATAAACCCCGCCTAATGCACGCCTTCCCCTAACACTCAATATAGTATTGTGTATTTGTAAATAAAGCCAGTTGTTGTACTGCCCCTGACAGGTGTGGATGCGGGACATTAGCTAAGACTGAATCAGCTGCGTGTCTGAGTCATTCTTAATCGGTACCAGATGTTTTGCGCTCGCACAATGATTTGGAATGACTGGTGAATGAGGATTCATTGTCGTTTACGACCCCGACAATTTGGAGCCCAACGGGGGGCGTGGACAGTGATCCGAGGCTCCTCTGGACCCATGCTTGGATGTCTGTGGATGATACCTGTAGTGGCTGACCTCGAGGACTGATCACCCTCCAAAACACGGTAAGTGAGATCATATACACTGTATGTGTCACACTTGCTAGTGTCTCAGCCGTTATTGGTTTGTCTGTGGTCTCCTTGGGTCTGAGGGGTGACCGGTCGAGTGGTGAGACCGAGTGCGATCCTGTGCCACGCTCTGAACCAGCAACTGAGAGACGTTGCATTCTGCGCGTCCTCGTGTACACCACACCTCCTCCACCGGTCATTGTACTCCATTCAACCACCCTACCCGTGACTATTGTCTAGTAGTGAAGTGGAGTGATAAATTGAGCTAGTTGCAGATTGTGGGGCAACCTAGAGGAAGGGATAGGAGACGCAGCCTCTGTGATATTGTACCAGCTAGGTAATTAAGACGTCCCGAGAAGGGACCACCTGTATTTCTGTGGAGGGCTCTCACTAGGAGACCGCCTCCCAACTGTTGGAATATCGTGGCAGGATAATCTGTTAATCACTGCTGTTCAAGGTTAGGGAAAGGAAATATTGAGCGCGAGGCTCTTTTCCTAGTACGTCGAACGTGAGGCTCTGTACTGTGGAACATCAGTGTTGATATCGCTACCAGTGGTTTTTCTGCAGAGAACCATAGTATTCTGTAAGAGTCATGCTGCGTATCTTAAAGCAGAAGAAGTCTGTGCCCCACAAGTTAGATGAGGATGCTGTGGAGGTCAAGGCAATAGTAGCATCACGGGAAGGCAAGAAGGCAGTCAAGAATGTTGAGAGATTGTATAAGCATGTAGGATTGCCCTCGTCAGGGAGATTACAGCCGGCTATGTGGCATAATCTCATAGAGAACAAACGAGGCATGTTGAAAGATAAAGGATTGTTAGAACAAGCACAAGCTCATCTGCGAGTTGCGCGAGGCTTGAAGAATGAAGGATGGAAAGAGATTGATGGGGAACAGTCAGGGAAAGACACCTGAAGAAGGAGACCGGTTATGTGATATAATTGAGGATAGATATGGAAGTAGTGCAGCAAAGAACCTGGAAAAAGTATTAATCAAATCCAAAGTGCAAGATAGGCAGGCTGTGTGAATCCTTGTATATATGTCTATGAGAACCTCTGAATAAGATGAGAGATGAGTAAAAAAAAAAAAATAAAAAAAAATCAGTGAATGAGCACGTATGAATGAATCATCACACATCATTTTTGTGTCAAGAGATTTGTGACCTTTCTAGTTGTGGTGGAATCCCGGACAGATGCGTTATAGATATTTCAAATCTACATCTGAGACTGAATGAATTGAGTAATGATATAGTTCGTGTTATATGTGGCATTACATTGTAAAGTTTCCTGAATGCATTTGGCCAGAAAAAGGGCAAGGCATGGTTAATCTCATTATACAGTTATCTGCTCTTACAGTGAAATCCCGTGATTTTGAGTTTCTTTGTAGAAATTGATTTTGATAAGTCTAAAGAACTACAGAATTCTGTGAAGGACGACGCTGCATTCTGACGGGAGGGGGGAAGGATGGCGCTGCGTAGTTTTTCTTCTCCCTTCGCTCTTATCTCTGCTGAGTGTGAGCTGTGCTCAAAATTCTCTGTAATTCTATCCGTAAGGTATGCGCTGAAAGATTTGTGCATTTTAAAGCAACAGTACTTAATTGAAGATTGGAAGTTAAAAGTAAGATATGGTGCCTAATTTAGAAGGGAATTGTAAGTGATTGCTTGGTCATTAATGTGTTTGAACCTGCTTCTAGTTGTGTGATTGATTTGTATAGCAAATTGTGTCAAATTACAAAAGACAGAGAAGGAAGGAAGCAGTAAAACAAGTGGGACAAACATTGAAAAAGGCAAAAATATCAGAGTGTGAATGTTTGGATGTACAAAAAGGCACAGACAAGGGAAGAAAACAGCAAGTGAATAAATGATGCTTGAGAATGTGCAGCAGTGTGGAAGGTGTATTATGAATGTTTGATTGACAAAGTGTAACCAGAGACCCAGACAAAACAGATGGACTTGTAAACACTGTGGTCAGACTCAGACAAACCCAGACTGAATAGCTACTTGTGTGACCTGTGCTACTGACCTAAGCGAATTGCACTAAATCCTATCCAGACAAGATCATAAGAAGCTGACATAATAGTGTGGATAGTGGGTAGTGGGGACATTGGCCCTTGAGGAGTAAGCTGACAGTAGACATCAGACGACCAACCCCATCAGGACCTAGAAGTGTGACTAGAATAAGAAAGATACAGGTGTATTATCCCTGGAGCCCCTCTGACCAGCTAGCTTTGCTGAAGCAGCTGCCTGCCCCTGAAGACCAACCATTCCCGTTTTACAGACACACAGATGTGACAAAGAATCAGGCTTGGGGCATGGATGATAAATCTGCACGATCTGGGGAGACGTACTGTGAGTCACTAAGACAATGGGCTGCAGTGGAACAATCAGAGCAGTCTGTACTCCTGACTAATGTGACACAGCAAAGAGGAGAGAGTGTAGAGATATACCTTGGACGGTTACAGCTGAAATGGGCAGACATGGGGTACATTTGCATAAATCCACTTGATGTTAGAATACTGGTGGATGCATTCATTGACGGTATGAACAAAGACTTACGAGACGCAGTACAGACAGCCAGACCTGAATGGAGACATGTAGATCCGAAAGATCTCCTTAAGGTAGCTAAAGAAATTGAGCAAACAAGGATAATAAAACGACCTGTCATGTATGCTGGAGCACAAGGAAAAAAGTGGAGACGTAATAGGGAAGGCATGTGAGATGACACTGACGTTTCTTTTGACAATCTATTCCCCACATGACATCCATGCCATACTCCTACAAGTTCAACCAAAACATCTGTCTATGGCCAGACAGCTCCGACTTGAGTGTGCTCTACTAATTCCTGAGTATGTCACTCCTCAAAAGATGTAACGTTCTGAATCCAGCCACCCTCCTGCCTGTGGATTCAGAAAAGGGGGAATTGGTGACCGTATTAGCAAGTGAGGAAGGATACTTTGACATGACGCATGAACATGTCTGCATAGAACTGATGAGTCAGGAGACAGTTGGGTTTGCACACATTCATGAAAAACCTGTTCCTAATGCAGACTTTGAGTTTCTTTTTTGTAGATGGCCCCAGATACCACCAGGATGGACGATTCTACACTGGGTATGCAGTAGTATCCTCACATGAGGTAATCCGAGCGGAGCCACTCTCTCCTCACATGTCGGCGCAGGAGGCAGAGTTGAAGGCACTCACTGAGGCGTGTAGAGCCGCTGCAGGTAAAGTCGCTAATATTTTCACAGATTCGAAGCCCATTAAAAATGCAGAGCTGGTGAAACAATTGATGGAGGCATTGATGTTACCAGTCCAGGTTGGCATTGTCAAGGTAAAAGCACACACAAAGGTGACTCCATGGAGGTAGAGGGCAATAGAAGGGCGAACGAGGCTGCTAAAATAGCACAAGGCGGCCTAGAGAGAGCAGTGGACGGTGGCGGGGAGTCAGCGTATTCCAGCCACATTGGGTCTAGATGTCCTGAAATCCCTCCAGCAAAAGGCTGCCCAAACAGAGAAGGTACACCGAGGGAGACTGGGAGCTGAGCTGAACTCAAATGGAGTATGGGAGAATAAGGATAAAATGTGCCCACCAAAGTCCCTGTTCCCAATCATGGCACAAGCAGCACATGGCCCCAATCACACCTCAAAAAGTCACATGTGTGCCATGGTAGATGCCTTCTGGATCGCTCCTGGCTTCAGTTGCGCAGCCGCGAAACTTGTACAATCATGCCTCATCTGTGCACAGCACAACCCAGGTAAAACAGTAAAAGTCCCTAAGAAAGCGACACCTAGGCCTCTCTACCCGTTTCAGAGACGGCAGATTGACGACATACAGCTACCAAGGTAGGAGTGTATGCAAATATCCTAGTATGTGTAGATCTCTTCTCTGGATGGCCAGAGGCCTACCCGGTGAAAACGGCTACAGCTCGAGCTACTGCAAAGAAACTGGTGATGGAACTAGTACCACGATTCGGTGTCCCTGAAACAATTGAATCAGACAGAGGTACACACTTTACTGCTGAGGTAATGCAAAATGTAATGCAAATGATAGGTGTAGAACAAGCATTTCATACACCCTACCACCCACAGAGTTCAGGGAAGGTAGAGAGAATGAACGGGACACTAAAATTGAAAATACAGAAAACCATGGAACAAACCCATAAACCATGGCCAGAGTGTCTCCCATTAGCATTATTCTCAGTAGGGTACACACCCACGGGGAAAACTAAACTGTCACCCTTCGAGATACTGTTTGGAAGACCACCGAACACAGGGTTGTACTACCCACAGGTCTTAACACTCAATGTGGATAATTTGACAAGTTATGTAATCCAGTTGCAAAAGCATTTAACTCAAATGCATTCTCTAGTTTTCTCTTCCATTCCAGATCCAGATAGTGTGGAAGGAACTCACTGTCTGCAACCTGGTGATTACGTATATGTCAAGAAACACTCCAGAAAGACCCTTGAACCCCGATATCAGGGACCTTACCAAGTACTCCTGACAACGCCTACTTCTGTTAAGTTGGAAGGACGACCAACCTGGATCCACGCATCACATTGCAAACTAGCCACAGGAGTTAACAAAGCATAAGAGTGCATAATGTTTTGGTTTGGTTTTGTTGCATTATCTGTAATAATGGTAGCTGCGTGGGACAATCTAAATTCTCCAATGTCCTTGAATAATAAGTTTATACAACATCATGAAAAATTACTAAATGATTGGTTAAATGACACTCAGTCTCCAGCAGATTGCTGGATCTGCACACATTCACCAATATCGGCCACTAGTATTCCGTTCCTTGTTATTCCTGTGCCACCCGAGGAATTATTTGCCTGGACCAGTTGTTCTGATACACTCGCTAATAATGCCACAAATAATGTGAAGTTATGGAACACAACTGTTGGAATACCTATTGTGGGATGGGTAGGATACCCTTGGTGGCAGGGTAATCTTTCAGGAAGTAACACATACCTTCAATATCTGGCATATAAAGGGGGGGCTTGGGTACCCAGGAATAGAACTCGATTAACCTACCTGGGGCAAATTCCAATGTATGGCCTACAAGTTAGTTTTAATGTAACTTCCCACTCTACTGATGCCTTCAAACCAATACTGCTAGAAAGAAGGTTGCATAACACGTCCTGGGAGTATTCCAATTTATTTCCCCAGGGCAATAATGAAACTTGTTTTAATATTTCAGGTAATATACCTTGCAACGAGTCATCTGGATATGAGAAAGGAACTCCCACCTGTAGAAATCCCGATGTAGGGTATTGTAGCCCTTTAGGACAACTTCCAAATTGGTGTATGCTTCAGAATGTATCTGCGTTCATAGATTTAGTTCATAGACTGGTATTACAACATTCAGCCCTATGGGACCTACCTAGTGACATGTTCTGGGTATGTGGAGACAATGCATATAAATGGTTGCCAGTAGGGGTAAAAGGTGCTTGTACTCTGGGTCGTTTGACTCCAGCTACCTTTGTTATTCCGAATGACCAGTCGAATACTCAGAGCATACCTAAACACCACTGCCTGTGTCATGAATTTGTTGAAAGGTTTGAAGCCCACTGATTGCCCAGATTACGTCCCACTAATTCATAAGGAACCCAAACTAAAGGTCCCAGGAGAAGTAACTGTATTAGCTGACAATTACACCTGCTATAATTCCCACGACACCACAGGTACACCAGTAGGGATCTTCGAGACAGGTTTCTGCAAAGAGAATAGTTCTCTAGATACTGACTTGTTAATCAAACATACACAATATATGTATGACATTTATTGGTTATGTGGAGATGGTAAGCTCCGTCCTAGGTTGCCAAATGCCTGGACAGGCCAATGCACCCTTGTTAAACTAGCTATGCAGTTCAAGATTCTACCCTGGGATCCAAAGATACCTGATGAACCTACCAGGAAAAGGAGAAGCCTCGATCAGCTCCATATGAGTTATGAAGAAGATCCACTAGTATATATTCATGCTATTGGAGTGCCAAGGGGGGTGCCTGACCAATTTAAAGCCCAGAACCAGATCTATGCTGGCTTTGCTTCTATAATCCCACAGGTGCAGATTAATAAAAATGTTGAATGGATCAATTACATATATTACAGTGAACAAAGGTTTGTCAATTTCAGCCAAGATGCCTTCCAAGGTATAGTTGAAGAATTGGGCCCTAACACTAGGATGACACTCCAAAATCGACTAGCCCTTGATATGATATTAGCTGAGAAAGGAGGAGTTTGTGGGATGGTGGGAGAGGAGTGTTGTACCTATATCCCTCAGAACTCTGGAGTGAATGGAAAAACCATGATAGCCCTTAAAAAGATAACTGGGTTAGCAGCAGAATTGAAAACTAATGCTGGAGTAGACACATCTTTCTTTTCCGGCTGGTTGGGTGGACTCAAGGGATTCCTTCAACAAGCTTGTATAGTACTGATTGCCCTCCTTGTAATTGGATCGATAACTCTTTGTTGTGTTATTCCCTTGTATAAAAAGGTTATTGCCAAAGCAACTCCGACTGGCACCTTCCTCAATCAAGAAGTAGACCCACCAGAGTACGATGGTACTGATCTAGGGGA
This sequence comes from Dendrobates tinctorius, assembly GCF_039654945.1. Classification (NCBI taxonomy): domain Eukaryota; kingdom Metazoa; phylum Chordata; class Amphibia; order Anura; family Dendrobatidae; genus Dendrobates; species Dendrobates tinctorius. Next base: position 1,761,592 of record NW_027362095.1, read on the forward strand.
GATCCCTAAGTATATTCCCCTCAAGAGAGTAGACAAAACCCCCATTCTCAGATGATGTTAAGAGACTTAGTTTAGGGACAGCGGGAGAGCTCCATGTGAGGTTAGTGAAGGGTTCAGCTGCCTGGAGGCCTCTCGCTAGGGGAGAGCTTCTGAGGTGTCTGGATGAAGAAATCCACCTCCCCTTTTCCCATCACATGGACAGTCTCGAAGGATCTTTCATTAAGGGAAAAACTTAGTGTTTAGGGGGGATTGTCAAGGTGAAAATATATTTTCTTATATAACTTTTATATTTTTATACTGTGAAACAATAAGTTTTTCCTAATTGCTTGCTAATGCAAATGTAACTGTATTAAAGATGGCTGCCAGTGTTCACTTTCACTTAAATTCAGTGTCTAAAGAGTTAAGTTAAGTTTCATTTGTCCTAAAAAAGATAACTCAGGAATGTGAAGAAGGAGTAACCATCGGGAGACGTTTTGACGAATCAGAGAGAGACTGGACACTAGATGTATACTGCATAAACCCCGCCTAATGCACGCCTTCCCCTAACACTCAATATAGTATTGTGTATTTGTAAATAAAGCCAGTTGTTGTACTGCTCCTGACAGGTGTGGATGCAGGACATTAGCTAAGACTGAATCAGCTGCGTGTCTGAGTCATTCTTAATCGGTACCAGATGTTTTGCGCTCGCACAATGATTTGGAATGACTGGTGAATGAGGATTCATTGTCGTTTACGACCCCGACAACATTAGGCGTTGATATTAAAGCTTTTGACGTTGAGTCTTTGTTCTCGATGGCTCGTCATGACCACAGTAACCTTCCGTAGCCGGTTTCTTTAGTGTAGTGGTTATCACGTTCGCCTAACACGAGAAAGGTCCCCAGTTCGAAACTGGGCAGAAACACGCTGTTACCGTTTGGTATCCAAGCTTTTGACTTTCAGTTCTTGATCTCGATTGCTTGTTGTCACCACAGTAAGCGCTTGCATCTGGTTTCTGTAGTGTAGCGGTTATCACATTCGCCTCACACGCGAAAGGTCGTCAGTTCGAAACTGGGCAGAAACATACCGTTTTCTCTTGGAAAACGATCTTTTTGACTTTCAGTGCTTGTTCTTTATTGCTTGCCATGACCACAGCATTTTTTGTATTTTTTGAATCGGTTGGTTTCTGTAGTGTAGCGGTTATCACGTTCGCTTTACACGCGAAAGGTCCTCAGTTCGAAACTGGGCAGAAACACAGCGTTTCTCTTGCAAACTAGCGCTTTTGACAATGAGTGCTTGATCTTTAATGCTTGCCATGACCACAGTAAACGCTCTTGTCTGGTTACTGTAGTGTAGTGATTGTCCTGTTTGCCATCCTCCTGAAAGTTCCCTGTTTTGATCCCGGGCAGAAACATGTGGCTTTTCTTTTTTTTGATCACAAACGTATATTGTTGGCTTAATTTCCATTAGTTAGCATATTCTATTGCTGGTTTAATGAGCATTACTTTTACCAATGTGATTATTTCTACCCGTTTTTGCTTTTGGCAAGCATGTGTGTTTTTGACAGTGTCTAAGTGTTCCTAATTCAAGTAACACCTGATAGGATCAAGGTGCGAAAGCAGGCATCTAGGTGCTTTTTCTTTTTGGCTTTTGGACAAAGGCATGAGAATGTTTTGTGGAGCATGGTTTTGTTTTCCTATTTGTTCTTTTTCTCCAATAGCCTGACAAATGAAAGGTTCCTGTGTTGCAAAATGCACTTTGTCCTGTCTTCAGAAATAGAGGAAGACCTCTTGACTTTGGCTGGATGTTTTTTTCTTTTTCAAGTTCATTTCAGCATGTTTAAACATCTTTAGCTTTGCATGGAGTTTCTGAAGTGTAGTGGTTGTCCCGTTCACCTCACACGTGAACGGTCCCCAGTTCGAAACTGGATAAAAGCATGACATTAGGTGTTGATATTAAAGCTTTTGACGTTGAGTCTTTGTTCTCGATGGCTCGTCATGACCACAGTAACCTTCCGCAGCCGGTTTCTGTAGTGTAGAGGTTATCACATTCGCCTCACACGCGAAAGGTCCCCAGTTCGAATCTGGGCAGAAGCACAGCTTTTTCTCTTGGAAAACGATCTTTTTGACTTTCAGTGCTTGTTCTTTATTGCTTGCCATGACCACAGCATTTTTTTTTGTTTGAATCGGTTGGTTTCTGTAGTGTAGCGGTTGTCACGTTTGCTTTACACGCGAAAGGTCCTCAGTTCGAAACTGGGCAGAAGCACTGTGTTCCTCTTGCAAACTAGAGCTTTTGACAATGAGTGCTTGATCTTTAATGCTTGCCATGACCACAGTAAACGCTCTTGTCTGGTTACTGTAGTGTAGTGATTGTCCTGTTTGCCATCCTCCTGAAAGTTCCCTGTTTTGATTCCGGGCAGAAACATGTGGCTTTTCTTTATTTTGATCACAAACGTATATTGTTGGCTTAATTAGCCTTAGTTAGCATATTCTATTGCTGGTTTAATGAGCATTACTTTTACCAATGTGATTATTTCTACCCGTTTTTGCTTTTGGCAAGCATGTGTGTTTTTGACAGTGTCTAAGTGTTCCTAATTCAAATAACACCTGATAGGATCAAGGTGCGAAAGCAGGCATCTAGGTGCTTTTTCTTTTTGGCTTTTGGACAAAGGCATGAGAATGTTTTGTGGAGCATGGTTTTGTTTCCCTGTTTGTTCTTTTTCTCCAATAGCCTGACAAATGAAAGGTTCCTGTGTTGCAAAATGCACTTTGTCATGTCTTCAGACATAGAGGAAGACCTCTTGACTTTGGCTGGCTGTTTTTTTCTTTTTCAAGTTCGTTTCAGCATGTTTAAACATCTTTAGCTTTGCATGGAGTTTCTGAAGTGTAGTGGTTGTCACGTTCACCTCACGCGCGAACGGTCCCCAGTTCGAATCTGGATAGAAGCATGACATTAGGCGTTGATATAAAAGCTTTTGACGTTGAGTCTTTGTTATCGATGGCTCGTCATGACCACAGTAACCTTCCGCAGCTGGTTTCTGTAGTGTAGTGGTTATCACGTTCGCCTAACATGCAAAAGGTTCTCAGTTCGAAACTGGATAGAAGCATGACATTAGGCATTGATATTAAAGCTTTTGACGTTGAGTCTTTGTTCTCGATGGCTCGTCATGACCACAGTAACCTTCCGCATCCGGTTTCTGTAGTGTAGCGGTTATCACGTTCGACTCACACGCGAAAGGTCCCCAGTTCGAAACTGTGCAGAAACACAGCTTTTTCTCTTGGAAAACGATCTTTTTGACTTTCAGTGCTTGTTCTTTATTGCTTTCCATGACCACAGCATTTTTTGTTTGTTTGAATCGGTTGGTTTCAGTAGTGTAGCGGTTATCACGTTAGCTTTACACGTGAAAGGTCTTCAGTTCGAAACTGGGCAGAAACACAGCGTTCCTCTTGCAAACTAGCGCTTTTGACATTGAGTGCTTGATCTTTAATGCTTGCCATGACCACAGTAAACGCTCTTGTCTGGTTACTGTAGTGTAGTGATTGTCCTGTTTGCCATCCTCCTGAAAGTTCCCTGTTTTGATCCCGGGCAGAAACATGTGGCTTTTCTTTATTTTGATCACAAATGTATATTGTTGGCTTAGGCCTCTTTCACACATCAGGTTTTCGCCGTCAGGCGCGATCCGTCGCTTTTGACAGAAACCGGATCCGGCGAAATGCAATGCCGGATCCGGTTTCCACCCCATTGACTTGCCTTTGCGCCGGATCGCGCCGGATGGCCATGCGTTTCATCCGGTTTTCGCCGGATTCGGCAATGTGTCGCAATGTGTCGCGATCCGGCGTCTGGAAAAAACGTCTACTGTAACGTTTTTTGTCTCCGGCGAAAAAGCCGTACCCGCCGGATCCGACGCATCCGGCTTTTTCACACAATGAAAGCCTATGAGCGCCGCAATGCGCCGGATTCGGCGAAAGCCTGATCCGGCGGCCGGATCCGGTTTTTTTGTCTGAGCATGCTCAGTAGCTCTGCCCACAGGAGATATATAAAAGCAAGACAATGGGACCCTCAGCCACACCCAACATGCCACCCAAGCCAAGAATCAGGAGCAGGAGAATGCAGCAGACATCTGCAGCAGCACCATCAGCACCACCCCAAATGGAGCAGCATGCTGAACAACGGGAGGGGAGTCCAGAAGCAGATGAGAGATGGTAATTATCAAATCCCCCATTCCTCCAAACTAGGGCCATGGAATATCAAGATATTCATAGGCCCTTTGTTTCTCTTTATTCAACATCCGCCAAAGAGATGCAGCAGCAGCAGAAATGGCATCACTGGCAGCAGCAATACCCATAGCCATGGAGTCTGGCCATCAACAGGACAGCACATCTTCTTCTGGGAGCCCTCCCTCGCATCGTCAGCGTTTGACGGTAAGTTTTTATTTCCAAAATCCATCATCTCTGTAATATATGTCTATTCATTGCCTTTTATTTCAAAACAGGAAGCACAAGATGAAGAGGAGCTCCCAGAAGAAGAAGGAAGGGGTGGACAGACACCTGGAATGGGCTCACAATTCGTAAGTTTTTTGCATCAAACGCAGAAACACAACATCACACTACACACAACACATAGAAAACAATGTTCTGCAGACCACACACAGCAAACAAATGCCTACATCCAAACACATAACATTTTTTGTTTTCTTCTCTAGTCTTCCCAATCTGGTGCTCGGCCAAGAGGTCCTCGCAGTGCCTCCCAGGGTCGTCGGCGACAGCAACGCGGCGGTCACCAGCGTGTAAGTATAAATATTTTTGCTTTGTTTTTTTGCACTTTTTATTTCATTTCTTTTGTGGAGGCTAATTATGTTATTTTGTCTTTTTCTTTAACAGCCTTCACAGCGTGCTCCCGACTCTGACGGTGAGGATGGAGGGATTGATGTGGACCGCCTCATCGATCTCGTCAGAGAAAGGGAGCCGCTCTGGAATATGGCTGACCGCCGCCACGCAGACCTGATTGTTACCCGACGACTCTGGGAGAAAATCTGTTCTCTCCTTGTGGGCCGCTGGGAGGACCTCGAAGCTCGGGCCCAGATTAAAGAGCGTAAGTATATACAGTACCGGTTGCTTGATGTAAACCAGTGTTTCCCGAACTCCAGTCCTCGTGGTCCCCACGGATCATGTGTTCAGGATTTCTATTTACTATGGAAATCCTGAAAACATGACCCCTGGGGACCATGAGGACTGGAGTTTGTGAAACACTGATGTTGTGTACTAACCACTCCTTTCTCGTTTCAGGGAACAGAATTGTGAATCGGTGGCGGTCTGTGAGGGATCGTTTCAAGAAGGAGTTCAATAAAGAGATGCGGGCCCCGAGTGGATCTGGAGGACGCAGGAGCAAGTACAAGTACGCAGAAGCCCTGTCGTTCCTCCGGGAAACAATGCTCACCAGAAGGTAAATATTACACACCACATGTGAAAAAAATGTTAGATGTAACTTTTTTTTTCAGCCAGGGCCATACCATGTCAGTATTTTAATTGTTTTTTTTTCTCTTTATTACACAGCACGGTGAGCAGCACTCGGGAGCCTGCACGATTGGACCCTTCTGAGGCGATCCCTGAGGAGACCGGCACCGAGGGACACTTCGACCGCCCCGGTACATCTGCACCTTCCCAGCCTTCCCACACATTCAACCCATCTGTCCCATCCACCAGCACAGGAGCATCGTGGCCGCCTACATTACATGAAGCTGCTGGTGAGGAGATCGCTTTCCCTTTACCCCACCCTTCTGCCCCTGCCACCTCTAGTACACCTGCGGGTACTGGGCGGCAGCGGCAGAGGGGTCAGGAAAAGAGTTATGCGCAAGAGTTCTTGCATCTGAATGCATCTTTCCAGAACTGTCTCAAAGTCTTGTCAGAGCAAATCTCCGCAGGCTTTCAGCAGATCAACTCCAGCATTCTGGAGGTGAAGACACTTCTGCAAACCATGCATTCAGAAGCAAGATCTTCGCCAAACCACACCTTTTTCAGGTCTGTTGTGGAGCGCATGGCAACACTATCTCCTACCCAGCAGATGCATGTAATGCATTCGTGCCACGGTGCTCTACAGCAGGTTACCTCCCAACCTCCACCTCCCACCACTGTAGTTCTTCCACCTGCACCCCCTCCAGCCACTTTCCATCCTCCCCCTCCTATTACATCTGCACCCCCTCCAGCCACTTTCCATCCTCCCCCTCCTATTACATCTGCACCCCCTCCAGCCACTTTCCATCCTCCCCCTCCTATTACATACCAGCAACCTCACCAGTACCGGACATCTCCCCACTTCCAGCAACCTGCCCCGTACCAAACTCCTTCTCCGTACCAAACTCCTTCCCCGTACCAAACTCCTTCCCCATACAACTTTCCATCAACATCATCTGCTCCTACAGTCCCTGCCCAACCCTCCACTCCACCGCCCACCACCTCTTCTGCCTCCCACATGTCCACCCTTTCTGTAGCTTTTTCCACACCTTCACCTCTAACTGTTCCTTCCCCACCACGATCCCAGTCCGATCTCCACACACCCAGTGTCGAAGTGTCCCGCAGCCCCTCCAGCAGTATTTCCACCCCACAGTATACCGATTTGTAATGTTTTTTTTTTGTAATAAAAATGCCCATTGGGTTTAAAACCTTTATTAAAAAAGTTTTTTGCACTTTAAAAACAACAAAAAAAAAAATTTAAATAAAAGTTAAATTATCGTTTCACAATGGTTGTCTGTCATTTCTTTCTGTGGCGAACTATGTTTTAAAAAAAGGTTAAATACAGGGTATTTCAAAGGTAAAAAGGTATTCAAAACCAGGTATATAACTGTGGGTAAATTTTAGCTTTTTGCCACAGTTGTGTTCCTGGTTGTGTTTGAAGCAAAGTATTTCACCTAAAAAGTTGTGTTTATTGTTGGTGATTTCCTACCAATGTACACAACTTTTGTTAAAAGGTGAAATACTTTGCATAAAACACAACCAGGTACACACCTGTGGCCTAAAGGTAAAAATAGTAAGACCATGACAAGATAGCCAACTTTGGTTGGCAAAGGTATATACTGTTGGTCCAGAAGGTACACAAGTTTAGGGCACAAATCTTTCACACTCTGTCATCCCAGTGTACTCTGCCTTGAGGTGACATAAAGTATAGTGGAAAATTGTCCCTGAAACCGTGACAGAACTTCTAGTGGTAATATTTCCAATGACAACATCCATCTTCGCCAGTAACTTGCTCTTCTCTCCAACCTGCACTTTCTTCTCTACAACCTGTCAAAGAAGGGCTGTAGGAACATGCTATATCTAGTTTTCCAGTAGCCAATCCCGTTCGGAAGGCCACAATGGTCAATTTTAAAAACCGGATCCGGCGAAAAAACGGATAGAAAAACGGATGAACCGGATGAGACGGATCCGGTTTTGTCTGTCAAGAATAAGACGGATCCGGCAGAAAACCGGATCCGGTACTTCAGATTTTACAAAACATTTGCCGGATCAGGCATTCCGGCACGACGCCAGATCGCGCCTGTCGCCGAAAACCTGATGTGTGAAAGTAGCCTTAATTAGCCTTAGTTAGCATATTCTATTGCTGGTTTAATGAGCATTACTTTTACCAATGTGATTATTTCTAACCGTTTTTGCTTTTGGCAAGCATGTGTGTTTTTGACAGTGTCTAAGTGTTCCTAATTCAAGTAACACCTGATAGGATCAAGGTGCGAAAGCAGGCATCTAGGTGCTTTTTCTTTTTGGCTTTTGGACAAAGGCATGACAATGTTTTGTGGAGCATGGTTTTGTTTCCCTGTTTGTTCTTTTTCTCCAATATCCTGACAAATGAAAGGTTCCTGTGTTTCAAAATGCACTTTGTCCTGTCTTCAGACATAGAGGAAGATCTCTTGACTTTGGCTGGCTGTTTTTTTCTATTTCAAGTTCATTTCAGCATGTTTAAACATCTCTATCTTTGCATCGAGTTTCTAAAGTGTAGTGGTTGTCACGTTCACTTCACACGTGAACGGTCCCCAGTTCGAAACTGGATAGAAGCATGACGTTAGGCATTGATATTAAAGCTTTTGACATTGAGTCTTTGTTCTCGATGGCTCGTAATGACTACAGTAACCTTCCGCAGCAGGTTTCTGTAGTGTAGTGGTTATCACGTTTGCCTAACACACGAAAAGTCCCCAGTATGAAACTGGGCAGAAACACGTTGTTACCCTTTGGTATCCAAGCTTTTGACTTTCAGTTCTTGATCTCGATTGCTTGTTGTCACCACAGTAAGCTCTTGCATCCGGTTTCTGTAGTGTAGCGGTTATCACGTTCGCCTCACAAGCGAAAGGTCCCCAGTTCAAAACTGGGCAGAAACAAACCTTTTTCTCTTGGAAAACGATCTTTTTGACTTTCAGTGCTTGTTCTTTATTGCTTGCCATGACCACAGCATTTTTTGTTTGTTTGAATCGGTTGGTTTCTGTAGTGTAGCAGTTATCACGTTCGCTTTACATGTGAAAGGTCCTCAGTTCGAAACTGGGCAGAAACACAGCGTTCCTCTTGCAAACTTGCGCTTTTGACAATGAGTGCTTGATGTTTAATGCTTGCCATGACCACAGTAAACGCTCTTGTCTGGTTACTATAGTGTAGTGATTGTCCTGTTTGCCATCCTCCTGAAAGTTCCCTGTTTTGATCCCGGGCAGAAACATGTGGCTTTTCTTTATTTTGATCACAAACGTATATTGTTGGCTTAATTAGCCTTTGTTAGCATATTCTATTGCTGGTTAAATGAGCATTACTTTTACCAATGTGATTATTTCTACCCGTTTTTGCTTTTGGCAAGCATGTGTGTTTTTGACAGTGTCTAAGTGTTCCTAATTCAAGTAACACCTGATAGGATCAAGGTGCGAAAGCAGGCATCTAGGTGATTTTTCTTTTTGGCTTTTGGACAAAGGCATGAGAATGTTTTGTGGAGCATGGTTTTGTTTCCCTGTTTGTTCTTTTTTCCAATAGCCTGACAAATGAAAGGTTCCTGTGTTGCAAAATGCACTTTGTCCTGTCTTCAGACATAGAGGAAGACCTCTTGACTTTGGCTGGCTGTTTTTTTCTTTTTCAAGTTCATTTCATCATGTTTAAACATCTTTAGCTTTGCATGGAGTTTCTGAAGTGTAGTGGTTGTCACGGTCACCTCACACGCGAATGGTCCCCAGTTCAAAACTGGATAGAAGCATGACAGTAGGCGTTGATATTAAAGCTTTTGACGTTGAGTCTTTGTTCTCGATGGCTCGTCATGAACACAGTAACTGGTTTCTGTAGTGTAGTGGTTATCACGTTCGCCTAACACGCGAAAGGTCAGCAGTTCGAAACTGGGCAGAAACACGCTATAAGGCTAGTTTCACACTTGTTTTTTTTGCAGCGCGTTTTTCCCGCAAAAAAACGCATTAAAAAAACGCATACAAATGCATACAAACGCTGCGTTTTTTTCAAGCATTTTTATGCGCATGCAGGAAAAAAACGCAGCGTTTTTGCGCATTTGTATGCGTTTTTTGTGCGTTAGCGTTTTTTTACAGATTTTGGAAAAACCCCACAAAAATGAAAAAACAACCATTCAACAACACACAAGACTAATGGGACTTCATTTTGGGTGCGGTATGTTAATATATAGACCCTGTCTACAGTATTCTTCACATTTGCTTGATTCTTCTCGTGACCATGGATCTGCGCTGGAAGAGTTTTCACTTCAACTTGGATTTGGACATCGCGATGGCTCAGGCGTATGCAGTTGCTTGCCATGAACAAAGGAAGAGAGAGAGGCAGCGAAGACGGCGGCGTATGTGGATACATCCGATTGTTGAACTCCGGGAGAGCCGTGGGGCATACCACACCCTCTACAGCGAGCTACAGGCAAACCCGGAGAAATTTACAGATTATATCAGGATGTCCCACGAAAGTTTCATGGATTTGCTTGCTCGTGTCCAACAATCCATCAGGAGACAGGACACACAGCTCCGTCGTGCGATTCCTCCTGAGGAACGGCTACTGGTGACATTACGGTATGTTTTAAAAACCAAGGGGTGCGGTCTGATGTTTTTTTTTTAAATTTAGTATTCAAAACCTTGGGTAATTAGTTTTCGTGAATGTACTAATATTTTATTTTATAGTTTTTTAAAATAATATACATAAATATTAATTTTACTTCTTTGTCTGTTCACAGATTCCTGGCGACTGGAGAAACCCTATCTTCACTACACTTCCAGTACCGTATTGGAATCTCTACCTTGTCTGGAATTGTTGCTGACACCTGCCGGGCTCTCTGGAATGTTCTTTGCCCAGAATTTATGCCCCTGCCCACCGCTGAAAAGTGGATGGAAATTGCTGACATATTCTGGACAGTATGCAATTTTCCCAACTGTTTGGGAGCTGTTGATGGGAAACACATACGGATCATCAAACCCCAAAGAACGGGATCTGAGTACTATAATTACAAAAAGTACTTTTCAATAGTACTCATTGCGATTGCGGATGCCGGATGTATGTTTGTAGCAGTGGACATTGGAGCATTTGGCCGTGGTAATGACTCACAGGCTTTTAAAAACTCAGACATGGGCCGGAGGTTGTATGGCAACCAATTTAATTTCCCTATGCCACGGCCTCTTCCTCACACCGAAGCTCCGCCACTGCCCTTTGTAATGGTTGGCGATGAGGCTTTTCAAATGTGCGGAAACTTACTGAAACCCTACTCCAGCCGGGACCTGGACCACACCAAAAAAATATTTAATTACAGGCTGACCAGGGCCAGAAGAACTGTCGAGTGTGTTTTTGGGATTCTTGTTTCCAGATGGCGAATTCTGGGCACGGCCATTAATCTTAAACTTGAAACAGTGGATGAGGTGGTGAAGGCCTGTGTGGTTCTACATAACTTTGTGATGGCTAAAGAGCACCCGACCTTTGAACTGGACGATGATGCTCCTAACCCATTGCCTGAATTCACTCAGCACACTCTCAGGTCATCCGTTGAAGTTGGCCAAATGAGGGACCAATTTGCGGCCTACTTTATTTCTGATGTAGGACGGGTGCACTGGCAAGATGAAATGGTGTAATGTTTTTGTTTGTTTATGGTAATAAAAATCCTTATTTGACACCATTACTGAGTGCACTATATTTTTTAAACTCCAATTAAATAAAAAACTTCCCATGTATAACTGAATTTTTTTATGTTCACACACCTGGGCAGGTAAATACACATATGAGTTAAAATGCAGCATTGCTAGTCTGCGTGAAATATATTGGAACGAGCAAAGCTGCAGGCCATGAATCATGAAACCATTTTTTTTCAAGAGAAAATTGTGCAACTAGTTTAAAACAAAGTATGTGATTTTCTCAAAACACAACCCTCAAAACCCAACCCCAATGAAAGTCCATGGGGAATACAAGTCAGCATTGAGTGGATGAATGTAATCTGCTCCATTACAAGTTATTACAATAGGCCTTGGAATGACTATACTAGGCCATGGTATTTCAAATATGAGTATAGTAGGCCTTGGGCCTACTAGTATAGTCATATGTGAAATACCACGGCCTAGTATAGTCATAACAAGGCCTACTCGATTTTTGCCAACTAGGATCTTGTTTCACGAAAAACAAACGGGTGAAACTTGACAAGTTTCAACAGTTTGTTTTTCATGAAACCAGATTCTAGTTGGTAAAACTAGAGTTATTACACTAGGCCTTGGAATGACTACACTAGGCCGTGGTATTTCAAATATGAGTATAGTAGGCCTTGGGCCTACTAGTATAGTCATATGTGAAAAACCACGGCCTAGTATAGTCATACCAAGGCCTACTGTAATAACTCGATTTTTAACAACTAGCATCTTGTTTCACAAAAAACAAACTGGTGAAACTAGAAAGAAACTTATAAGTTTCAACAGTTTTTTTTTCATGAAACCAGATTCTAGTTGGTAAAACTAGAGTTATTACACTAGGCCTTGGTATGACTATACTAGGCCGTGGTATTTCAAATATGAGTATAGTAGGCCTTGGGTTGGTTTTTAACATGTATTTACCCATCAGTGTGTGTTAGCGGCGCAGACAACATTAATGAAACTTAGTAATGGTGAACCACAAATGTAAATTTATTTTTTATCACAAAAATAAACCAAAAAATTATTTTTTCCGGCGTTTGGGGGCAGATGGTTTCAATTTGGGGGTGTGCAGGGAATATGCAACACTTGCAGTTGAAGACGGTGTTTGAGGGGAAGGGGCAACAAAACTTGTGGGGGAAGGTAGTCCAGTTAAGGGAATTAAACTAGGAACACTTGGAGGAGAGGAAATCTGTTCAGGTACATTAGTTGTAATGGCATGTCGCCGTAGGCTTGTGTGCCTGGACCGACTTTGGCCCAATGCCCGCCTTGATAGATTTTGCCTTGAACTAGGGGCAAATATGGAATGTAGGTCCCCCGTCTGCTGGTATGGCTGCTGCTGCTGCTGAGGTGGCGGCTGCTGCTGCTGAGGTGGCGGCTGCTGCTGAGGTGGCGGCTGCTGCTGAGGTGGCTGCTGCTGCTGAGGTGGTTGCTGCTGCTGAGGTGGTTGCTGCTGCTGCTGAGGTGGCTGCTGCTGCTGCTAAGGTGGCTGCTGCTGAGGTGGCTGCTGCTGCTGAGGTGGCTGCTGCTGCTGCTCTTCGTTGTCAGTGCTCGTCCTTGCAGGAGGACTGGTGGCGGCAGTGATGGTCCAGGTTTGCAGAGTGGTGGTGGCAGGGCTACTACATGTTGTTGTAGCGGCAGGGCTGTTCCATGTTTGCCTAGTGGTGGCTGAGCTCCACGCATGCATGGGAGTGGCGGTGGTGCTCCAGACAGGAGCAGCGCTTGCCATGGTGGTGTCGGTGAAGTGACCAGATGCACTCAGACTTGTGGTGGTGTAACGGTGGGTGTCCTGGCTTTGAATAGAGGTGTCCGTGCAGTGGTATGCAGCACAAGTCGGTAGTGAGGTGAAGCGAGTCAATGGTGGCACAGGTGGAAAGGACACCACTGACTGCTGACCGTACCGATTATGCTGCATAGCCTGCAAGAAAGCATTGTTGCAGGCCTGCAGCACATTCAGCTGTTGATCAGGACTAAGGTGTTCCGCCATGCCCTTTTCAATCTTACTAAAAAAATGGTGTGCTGGTCTGTTGAGGTCGGCCTCCAGACGGTCAAGGCGCTGTTCTACAGAATTGAAGCGGTGTTCAAAGTGGTTAAAACCACGTTCCATGAGTGCAAAACCGCTTTCAACTCTGTCGGACAGTGACTTGAGGCTGGAATTAAATGTCTCGCTCAAATGCATAAACTCGGGCAAGACATTCCTGTCCAAGGCCCTCTGCCGCTGGCGGGTAGTGCCCGCATAACCAGTGGCAGAGACCTGGGACAGGGGAACACCTGATGGCCCAGCTTCCTGGTCACCAGCTGTGTGTGTGGTTGACCTGCAAGGTGCTTCCTGGCTGTCGGATGGCTGGGACGGGTCAGAGGACGTCCGAGGAAGGACCGCTCCAGGGCCAGGTTGCAGGGTGCTGCTCCAGGTGCTGTGGAAGAAAGGAAAATCATTACTACCATGCCTTTACAAGAAGCATCAGCTGTGGATTAGAAAAACACAGATTAATAAAAATAAAAACCCAAAATTTATAATACTTACGATCTCGTGGCAAGGACCGGTCTTAGGAACTGCAACGCGTGATAGTGACGGTATCTAGTTCTGGTCCTTGACGCAGATCCACTGCGAACCTGGCCCTCAGCACGAACATCACTGTTGAAGCGGTCCTTGATCGAACGCCAACGTGTTCGGACTTTGTCCACTGTTGATAAAAAAAAAACAGTGCCGTCAAGGACAACAGTCACTGCGGCACAATGTAGCAATACAATACTCAAAGCAGTCACTGTAGACCCCGATGACACTGTTGGGTTTCCTGCTAGAATATGCCTAGCACGAAACCCAACAGTGCCGTCAAGGACAACAGTCACTGCGGCACAATACAGAGCAGGGAAATACTCACTAAACGCCTTTTTGGAGGATGCTGTGGCGCTGTCCCAGCCATCCATCAACGCTGCGGCCACCTCATTCCATAGCCGCCGGGTCACCACAATGTCCTTGTGCAGCCGGTCACGGCTGTCCCACAACGGCGAACGCTCCTGGACCAGGCTTATGAGCTGCTCATTATCCAGGTAGATGTCTTCATCCCGTTGTGGAACCTAGACAAAACACATTCATTAGAATAATCAAATTTAAATTGAATAAAAAGTTACAAAAAAAGAAACATAAAAAAGAGTAAAAATAGAAGATAAAAAATAAAGAACATTACAAATCATTTGATACTTACATTCCGTATCACCACCGGGACTTGGCTTCGCTGCTCCTGCTCTTCGCCCTCACTAGTCCCGTCCGCAGATGATGATGACGATGTCTTAAAAAAGTTGAAAAAAACGTAAGAGATTTGGAGAAGCAGCAGATATACTTACCAGATGCACGAAAATAGTCACCTCACGGTCTGCTTGGGCCAATTCCTGCCGCGATGGGGAATACTCGGATTCTGAAGACATACTGCATGTAAAAATAATAAAAATCATTAGTACATACATAATTTAAAAGAACATTCATATAATGTAATATACTCACATTCTTCGCTGATATAATAGGTTCTTGGTTGACTGTCTGCTCTTCAATCTGTCAGTGTAGTAGTGGCAGAGTTTTGGCAGGCACCTCCTTTATATAGACTTTTTTTTTTTTACTTTAGAAGATTATAACTAGGACAACAAGTGGACACCACCAAAAAAATGCAGCGCTAAAAAAAAGCATACATGCGCATGCCAGTGCGCACGTATGCGCATCCATAGGCTATAATGGCCATTTTTAGCGCAAAACGTGCACATACGTGCGCATGCGCTTTTTTCCAGGGCCAAAAAATGCAACATGCTGCGTCTGGAAAATACCAACGCACACCCCAAAAAAACGCAGCGCATGAAAATCGCATACGTGCGTATACCAGCGCGCAAAATCGCATGCGCACGTATGCGTTTTTTTCCAGCACTAAAAAACGCAAATGTGAAACCAGCCTCACCCTTTGGTATCCAAGCTTTTGACTTTCAGTTCTTGATCTCGATTGCTTGTTGTCACCACAGTAAGCGCTTGCATCCGGTTTCTGTAGTGTAGCCGTTATCACGTTAGCCTCACACGCGAAAGGTCCCCAGTTCAAAACTGGGCAAAAACCCTGCTTTTTCTCTTGGAAAACGATCTTTTTGACTTTCAGTGCTTGTTCTTTATTGCTTGCCATGACCACAGCATTTTTTGTTTGTTTGAATCGGTTGGTTTCTGTAGTGTAGCGGTTATCACGTTCGCTTTACATGCGAAAGGTCCTCAGTTCGAAACTGGGCAGAAACACAGTGTTCCACTGACAAACTTGCGCTTTTGACAATGAGTGCTTGATCTTTAATGCTTGCCATGACCACAGTAAACGCTCTTGTCTGGTTACTGTAGTGTAGTGATTGTCCTGTTTGCCATCCTCCTGAAAGTTCCCTGTTTTGATCCCGAGCAGAAATATGTGGCTTTTCTTTATTTTGATCACAAACGTATATTGTTGGCTTAATTAGCCTTAGTTAGCATATTCTATTGCTGGTTTAATGAGCATTACTTTTACCAATGTGATTATTTCTACCTGTTTTTGCTGTTGGCAAGCATGTGTGTTTTTGACAGTGTCTAAGTCTTCCTAATTCAAGTAACACCTGATAGGATCAAGGTGCGAAAGCAGGCATCTAGGTGTTTTTCTTTTTGGCTTTTGGACAAAGGCATGAGAATGTTTTGTGGAGCATGGTTTTGTTTCCCTGTTTGTTCTTTTTCTCCAATAGCCTGACAAATGAAAGGTTCCTGTGTTGCAAAATGCACTTTGTCCTGTCTTCAGACATAGAGGAAGACCTCTTGACTTTGGCTGGCTGTTTTTTTCTTTTTCAAGTTCATTCAAGCATGTTTAAACATCTTTAGCTTTGCATGGAGTTTCTGAAGTGTAGTGGTTGGCACGTTCTCCTCACACGTGACAGGTCCCCAGTTCGAACCTGGGCAGAAACACAGCTTTTTTTTCTCTTGGAAAACGATATTTTTGACTTTCAGTGCTTGTTCTTTATTGCTTGCCATGACCACAGCATTTTTTTTTTTTTTTTTTTTTTTTTTTTTTTTTTTTTTTTCAATCGGTTGGTTTCTGTAGTGTAGCGGTTATCACGTTTGCTTTACACACGAAAGGTCCTCAGTTCGAAACTGGATAGAAGCATGACATTAGGCGTTGATGCTAAAGCTTTTGACGTTGAGTCTTTGTTCTCGATGGCTCGTCATGACCACAGTAACCTTCCGCAGCGGGTTTCTGTAGTGTAGTGGTTATCACGTTCGCCTAACACGCGAAAGGTCCCCAGTTCGAAACGGGGCAGAAACACGATGTTACCCTTTAGTATCCAAGCTTTTGTCTTTCAGTTCTTGATCTCGATTGCTTGTTGTCACCACAGTAAGCACTTGCTTCTGGTTTCTGTAGTGTAGAGGCTATCACGTTCACCTCACGCGCGAAAGGTCCCCAGTTCGAAACTGGGCAGAAACACAGCTTTTCTCTTGGAAAACGATCTTTTTGACTTTCAGTGCTTGTTTTTTATTGCTTGTCATGACCACAGCACTTTTTGTTTTTTTGAATCGGTTGGTTTCTGTAGTGTAGCGGGTATCATGTTCGCTTTACACGCGGAAGGTCCTCACTTCGAAACTGGGCAGAAACACAGCGTTTCTCTTGCAAACTAGCGCTTTTAACAATGAGTGCTTGATCTTTAATGCTTGCCATGACCACAGTAAACGCTCTTGTCTGGTTACTGTAGTGTAGTGATTGTCCTGTTTGCCATCCTCCTGAAAGTTCCCTGTTTTGATCCCGGGCAGAAACATGTGTCTTTTCTTTATTTTGATCACAAACGTATATTGTTGGCTTAATTAGCATTAGTTAGCATATTCTATTGCTGGTTTAATGAGCATTACTTTTACCAATGTGATTATTTCTCCCCTTTTTTGCTTTTGGCAAGCATGTGTGTTTTTGACAGTGTCTAAGTGTTCCAGGGGAAGAGTCTTGAGGAGATCATTTGCATATTCCCAGTGCCTTCTGGGATAAGTGAAGAGTCTCCGTGAGCTCAACGATCACTGGGTTTTGGCCGTTGCAGCTGAAAAGAGGAAATCGGAAAAATTTTTGCTCATCTTTCATCATTTTTAAGAAATCTCAAGATGGAAGAGGCCAGGAGCCATTTGGTGAGCTGCATTTCTTGCTACATGTTTACAGATTTACCAGTGGAAAAGCCAAACTTCTCTTGCCACAAATGCAAGCTTGTGACCCTGTTGGAGGAAAAGTTGCAAAATCTCGAAGAGAGGTTAGCTACGTTGAAGATCATTAAGGAAGGTGAAGAGTTCTTGGACAGAGCAGAATTATCTCTTCATGTTACAGAAAGAGAAGAAATTCGAAGTGCACCTGAATAAACAGAGGAATGGAGACATGTGACCCAGAGAAGCAGGAGGATCAGGAGGCAGTCAGCACCCATACTGCTCAGAAACCAGTACCAGGCTCTCACGCAGGAAAACGATGACGAAATACATCAGGATAAGACTTTGCCAACAAACAGCAACCTTGTACGCCTTCAGAGTCCTCCTAGATGGAGAAAGAAAAATGTTGTGAAGAAGAAACGGAGAGTGGTGGTCATGGGGGATTCCCTGTTGAGAGGAACAGAGGCCGCTATCTGCAGACCGGATATAACTTCAAGAGAAATGTGCTGTCTTCCAGGTGCAAAAATTAAAGATGTGTCTGACAGGATATCAGGACTCTTCAGACCTACAGATGACTATCCATTCCTGCTACTACATGTGGGAACAAATGACACCACAAGAAACGACCTGGAAACCATCTGCAGAGACTTTGAAGACTTAGGCAAGAAAGTGAAAGAACTGGGAGCGCAGGTGGTCTTCTCTTCCATCCTCCCAGTGGATGGCCATGGAACAAGGAGGTGGAATAAGATTCTGCAGGTGAACAACTGGCTACGTCGATGGTGCCGTCAGCAACGATTTGGATTTCTGGATCACGGAGTGAACTACTTATACGATGGACTACTTGCTAGAGATGGGGTGCACCTTACGAAGACTGGAAAGCAGGTATTTGGAAGTCGCCTTGCTACACTTGTAAGGAGAGCTTTAAACTAGAACAACATGGGAAGGGAAGCAAAAGACCAGAAAAAGCCATACACCTGACAAATGCTATTGAGAACTCTGCTATTAGAAGTGGAAAGGAAGAACAAAGACGAAAGAATCTAATTAATAAAAATATTGGAGAAAGAGAAACCAATCACAAACTAAAATGTTTCTATACTAATGCACAAAGCATGGGCAACAAACAAGGAGAATTGGAACTACTAACACAGGAAAAGAAATATGATGTCATTGGAATCACCGAAACTTGGTGGGACAATACACATGATTGGAATACAAGACTAGAAGGATACAACTTATTTGCAAGAAACAGACTTGATAAACGAGGAGGGGGTGTCGCATTGTATGTTAGAAACGCGTATATCTGCACAGAGATTGAAGCTTCAGAGACTGGGAGTTCTGTGGAAACTGTTTGGGTAAGAATACAAGGACAGTACAATGGAAAGGACACCATTGTAGGCATTTACTACAGGCCGCCTGTGCAAGCTGAAGATATGGATGAACTCTTTATGCATCAAATGGCCAAGTTCTCCAAAAAATATGACATAGTTGTCATGGGAGATTTCAACTATCCAGACATTTGTTGGGAATCTCTCTCAGGCAAAACTAACAGGTCAAGGAAATTCTTATCCTCTCTTGCTGACAACTTTATCTTCCAAAAGGTAAGGGAGAAAACAAGGGGAACTGCTACCTTGGATCTAATCCTTATAAACAGGGAGGAAATGGTTGAGGAGGTAAAAGTGGCTGGGACCCTAGGAGGTAGCGACCATGCTATTTTAGAATTTTGGATAACTAGAGGCGGAAGACCTGTGAAGACTCAGACGTCAAGGTTAGATTTCAGAAAGGCAGATTTTAAGGGATTCAGAAAGAGAATTGGAGGGATCCAATGGCTGGATATCCTTAAAGACAAAAATGTCCAGGAAGGATGGGAAATCTTGAAAAATGAAATTCTCAAAGCACAGTTGTTAACAATTCCGAAAAGAGGGAAGAATAGGAAGCATTTAAGGAAACCAGGATGGATGAACACAGAACTTAAGCACATGCTAAAAAGGAAGAAAAAAATGTTTATAAAATGGAAAGACGGAGGCATATCTAAAGAAGAATATAATTCTGTCTGCAGAACCTGCAGGGCACAAATCAGATTAGCTAAAGCTGAAAATGAATTGAGGATTGCAAGAGATGTCAAAAGCAATAATAAAGGATTTTGGGGATATGTCAAAAGTAAAAGAAAAGTCAAAGATGCTATAGGATTTTTACAGGATGAAAATGATGAAATGGTAAGACAGGATGTTGAGAAGGCTGAACTTTTAAATTCCTATTTTGCATCTGTTTTCTCTCAGAAAGGAAATGTAACATCAACTGTTATTCACTGTGCTATTAAGGGAATAGAAGAATCCAGGATATCTATAAACAGAAAGATAGTGAGAAAACACTTAGCTAACCTAAATGAATTCAAGTCTCCAGGTCCAGATGAATTACACCCCAGAGTGCCAGAAGACTGGAGAAGAGCAAATGTTGTTCCTATCTTCAAAAAGGGGAAGAAGGTGGACCCAGGCAACTATAGGCTGGTGAGTCTGACTTCTATACCAGGAAAGATCTTTGAACAAATTATTAAACAACATGTATGTCAATACCTGGATAAGAATGAAGTGATTATACAGAGTCAGCATGGGTTTGTAACTAATAAGTCATGTCACACTAATTTAATTTCCTTCTATGATGGTATCACTGATTGGGTGGATCAAGGAAATGCTGTAGATATAGTATATCTTGACTTCAGCAAAGCATTTGACAAAGTCTCTCATACAATCCTTATTGAAAAAATGACTAAGTATGGAATGGACAAGGCAACTGTTAGGTGGATTCATAACTGGCTTAGTGATCGGACCCAAAGAGTGGTCGTAAATGGCTGAACATCCAGTTGGAAGAGTGTCTCAAGTGGGGTACCACAGGGCTCTGTCCTGGGCCCTGTATTGTTCAACATCTTTATCAATGATTTAGATGAAGGAATTGAGGGTAAACTGATTAAATTTGCTGATGACACAAAGCTAGGAGGGATAGCTAATACTAGAGAAGAGAGAGAGAGGATTCAAAAAGATTTAAATAAACTGGAGAAGTGGGCAGCAACTAACAGAATGGTTTTTAACAGGGAGAAATGCAAAGTACTACATCTGGGCAATAAAAATGAAAAAAGCATATATAGAATGGGAGGAATAGGGCTAAGTGACAGCACATGTGAAAAAGACTTGGGTATACTAATAGATCACAGACTGAATATGAGTCAACAGTGTGATGCAGCAGCAAAAAAAGGCAAATGCAATTCTAGGATGTATTAACAGAAGCATACAGTCTAGATCACGTGAAGTCATTATTTCCCTCTACTCCTCTTTGGTCAGACCTCATCTGGAATATTGTGTCCAGTTTTGGGCACCACATTTTAAAAAAGACATCAACAAACTGGAGCAAGTTCAGAAAAGAGCGACCAGAATGGTGACCGGTCTGCAAACCCTGTCTTATGAGGAAAGGTTGCAGGATTTGGGAATGTTTAGTTTGCAAAAGAGAAGACTGAGAGGAGACTTAATAGCTGTATACAAATATCTAAAGGGCTGTCACATTGTAGAAGGATCAAATTTATTCTCATTTGCACAAGGAAAGACTAGAAGCAATGGGATGAAACTGAATGGGAGGAGACACAGATTAGATATTAGAAAAAACTTG